>NC_088295.1:20409620-21009620 GCF_032854445.1 Liolophura sinensis
GTCGGATATGTTTCAAACAAATAAACTGTCTCGATTGATATGTAATGGTTCAAGGAAAAGGAAAAAAATCAGTTCTTCTTCCTTGTCCACTCTTCCCAGCAAACTCTTCGTAATCCAGAACTTAAAATGGGTTAATGAGAAAACATGGGTTATTTGTGTATTTCTTTATTTATTTATTTGATTGGTGTTTTAAGCCGTGATACTTTTTCGACGGCGGCCAGCATTCTGGTGGAAGAAAACAGGACAGAGTCCGGCGAAAACCCAATATCATCCGCAGGTTGTTTCAAGGCCTTCCCACGTCCGGTCGAGAGGAAGACAGCATGAGCTGGACATGAACGAAGGCCCCAGTTATATGTGTAGGCCTATAGCCAGTCTTACCAATGTGTTTCCCATGTAATGGTATTGATAAGTTCCACAGCTTGGCTTTGCTAGTCAACAAATCAGTATGCACTTAGAGGGGATTCCCTTAATGATGCAATTTGTGGGCTTGTGAAAACCAGGGAAAGATAAAAACCAGTTAAAGCAATTAGAATGTGGAAAAAATGTACAGCAAATTATTAGGATTTTATGGATGACTTATTGGGCAAAAAATCATTCAATCAGGTTTTCTTTTTTCATTTTTTTTGTAGCAAAACCGTAACAAACCAAACGTAGAATGTTCATATATAGATCATTTCAGATAGTGGACATGGTTTCATGCATATACGAGAAGTTCTTATATAATTATATGTATATCACAATCGGAACAAGATAACAATCAACAGGCAGTCTTGACTTAATGTCAGAAATTAGGGGGGGGCGGGGGGGAAACAGACATGTTCTTGCGTCATGCTTTAACGACTTTCAGGTTTATTTATAGCGGAAACAACAAAAAAAGCTAAGGAGTTGAACATAACGATAAATCTGGTTTATTATTGTCTGAAGTTCTCACGACAAGTGAAGCAAAAATGACTTGGGAGGTCTTTGTAAAACCGATCGTAAATCTGACGTAAAGTTACGGCCATCTCAAGAATATAGTAATGGTACACGATATTATGGCAGTCAGTCAGTGGAGCCTGCTTTAAGGGACACCTCCAGGTGTTGAACCCTTGCCTCTTGTGTCCTCGAGATTAAAAGTAAAGCGCTTTAAACCTATCAGCCACCACCCTCCAACAGTTTACCCAGTCGAGAACGTCTCCTTCCCCTATTAGCGGATTAGTCTCGGATACGTCACATTTAAACGTAATGTAGCTGCCTATATATTATCCCCATCTTTAACCGGCACTATCTATGTACTATGTAAGAAAGACAGTTGAAAAAAATTAACAAAATAGAAGAAATGGTTGAGTTCTTCACAGCCTATACACAGTGATTTTGTAACGTTTTCTGTGCGCTGAATCTTTGCAGCAAATTGTTCTGTCGGTCTGTAGGTCTAATTTTCTCATTCTATCTTTTAACATGAGCCATACACACACTTAGCGAGAGACACCAAGACAACATGATACTCTACTTGTTAAAGTATGTCGAATTTACACCTGTTTCTCTTGGGGGTGACAGTTTTAGTTCTTCATATAGACTATTGCAATGAAAGATTCGGTCTGAGATTGTTCCTGTAAGAACGATCTGGGAGGAATCTGCTTCTAAAAATGGACATCTGAGAAGCAAGTCATCAACAAGCATTGTAACGAATGTTATGTACTGCTAGTTTCGCAATATATATGCAACCCCAGTATAACGGCATGGGAGATACCAATCATGGCACGCATAATATTTAGTTCAAGTACAAAAAATGCATGGGATTATCTGAAATAGTAAATACTACGTCATGGAGAGTAAAAACAGAGCCAGGAGGACAGTATGCGGCAATAGTGGTCACGTAGTTCATGAAATCCGGCTTCAAAAGTCACCCCGGCAGTAAAAACCTGCGCCACATCTATTTAAATCTACAATTTCCCACACTACAGGCAATTTTAAGGAAAATACGTTTCTGAGCCATCTGCCAATTGCAGGCTTTTGGATCCAGGTTCGTCTTTAGAGCATTCAATATCATCCAAAGTCCTGCATAACATTTTCCGCTTAACTTGCTAAATGACAGACATCCCGACAGACAGAGATCCAGACAAAAATATAATACATAACCTTCTTAAAACAATTCATTTGCCTTGGTCAGATTTCAGGTATCAGAGGAGAAAATCTGCGTGGTCCCGAGGCCACACTCTTCACCATGAACCAGACAAAACCTTTTGATCTACTGCGCGAGAGTTGGTTTCGAACACACGACCCGGACCCAGGAAATTTTGACATAAGCCATTTGTCTTCGGACAGCTACTGGGTGAGAAACTGACCGAAAATTGTAACTTCGCGAGGGAAAAAAGACGATTGTTAATAAAAAATGTGCAATTCAGCGTAAAGTTAGCTCGACAAACATATAGGCGTCAAAGAAATGTAAGTCCTTTGAAAATAATCAAAATGGTCGTATTCTGATAACGCAAGGCAACGAGTCTTAGTCTCTGTGATTTACAGACATCATTTGTGTATCCAGATGTGTGTTTAGTGACTGACACGATATAGGGAGGAACCCTCGTGAACTGACAGCCCAGTTCATGGTGGTCGGTTAGGTTCACCATTATACTCAGGTATAGCCGCATAGCGCGTTGCTCTCTTCGGTCTTCGCTTTCTCTTTGCAAATTCAAGAAGGTCACTGTGTAAGAATATAGTGACAACAAGCTTTCGTCCATCAACATATTGCATTCAAGGTAATGAGACATCAGGTTGATAACGATAATTTATACACTTCTATAAGGATAAAAGAACGATAAATATGTTAGCCTATTCAAACTAAGTGATACTCCTTATCCTTAAATTCAAATAAGCCTCCCTTATTTATTTGCGCATCGATATTTGTTTTGCTATGATGAATCCGTTTGATCCGGTAGTGAACATCTATGCCAATCAATGCTCATCACCTTATCAGACAGCCTGCTCGTCTCGCGCTGACTCCAGAAATCCATGTAAACAAACTTCGCAGAATATTTACACGAGATCGTCTTATCTTTGAATTAGTCAAATAAACATTTATCTATGCAATAGTTCTGTTTCCTATAATATTTGTGTCTGGGAGTCTTAAGCCGAGAAAGACTGCTGTCCCACATAAATACCACCATCAGATCCTGACCAGTATGTTTTCAACAAATTACTATATACTTTTGGTTTATTCTCCAGTAAAGCGTTCTTCCCACGGCAGCCATCCGAGCATTCATCCCAACCAACACTGACACTTGTTGGACATGGTACGACTTTAAATAGCAACAGATTCCTCAGATTTGAAAACCATTGTGTATACTTGTAAGAGATTTGGAAACCATTGTGTATGCTTGTAAGAGATTTGAAAACCATTGTGTATGCTTGTAAGAGATTTGAAAACCATTGTGTACACTTGTAAGAGTGGGATGTCAGCTTATATCCGCCATTATGAAAGATACAATTGGCTCTGTATAATTCGGCGTTAAAAACGCCACACTAATCTCTTGTTATGTTTGAAGCAAGCTATCCGTATGAGAGTATCAAAACAATACACTGACGGGACCCGATGTGGCCGTACAATTTAATTGGGTTTTATTTACTTCAATTACTTCTGATCTTGAACTCACAGCAACTGCTGAGAGGGTACTGGGTCATTCTGCTGAGCTAGCGCGCTAACCATTCGGCCACGGATGCCATTCAGTATGATTGTGTTTAACTGATGAACACACGAGGTGTTGGTTCAACCCCATCCCGAGACAGTGCCCTTCAAAATTGTCATGCATCCATACAATGCTCTCGGGACATCAATAGTTCAGTGGTGTTAGGTGGCGGTGCATGGTGTCGTGTGCATGGGTCAATGCATTACATGTTAGTTTCTGCCAAAGCCTTTTATTATTTACATTCCGGTTTCCCTTTCCCCCAAAATTGACTGCCGATATATCATTGAGTACGAATCATTCAATTGTTTAATCAAGTGTAACTGAATATCTGAGTTGAAAGCGTTGTCATCCTCGCTATCCGGGCTAGAGGGATCAATGGTTCAAATCCCCAGCAATGGTACCTCCGGCCTTGGGAGAATTTACCTTTAGTCTAGTGGTACAAGCGTGCATGGACTCCAAACCCAGAGATCGCTAGTTCAGATTCCCAGATTTTAACGCCTGTCACACAAGGAAGCTATCAACGAGTCAGTCAACCAGTTTATCAATGCATGCATACCATGCTTATTACTAATTATCTACTAGTATATAGTCCGTCTTTATATACTCACATACTCACAATGGTAATGAAAGGCAAATTATCAGCATCGATTACCTTAATGTATATGGTTGTAGTTGTAACCATTACCCACCCCAGTCTTTAAGTTTACTGCCAGTCAACTTACAATTCTCTGCGAAAGGAAATCCAAACTTCATGTATGAAAACATTACACTATTTAATTTCCTGCTGAACGTGCAATGAGTCCTGTAGTCAATGAGAAACGAAGGAACCGACAAGAATTTATGGATGAAATCATAATATACTTTCTGCACGCACATCTCTTTGGCAGCTGGGTTGATGAAGAACTTGCTGGCTCTGGGAACATCTTGTATGCTTACGTTTTAACGTACACTTTTACTGGGCAGTGAGTACACCGGTCTAAACTGTCACATGAAAACTTCAAACTGCATTATCTTTGTGAGTGATCAATCACAAACATGAAAGGTCTGCCGATAGGCTTGCCGCTTACCAAGTTTATTTGACCTCCCACCGGAATTCGCCCCACCACGTAATCATCGGACCAGTATATATATACAAAGCTCAAGCCGGTATCAGACGCAAAGGCATCGAATAAATATAGAAACTCTTATAATAGATAAAGCTTTTTTCACGATAAGTCTGTTCCATGCATTTGTAAACCAGCTAAGCTTTGTAATGCTATAAACGAAAGCTATATATACTGTAAACCATTAAAGCACTTTTCAGTACCATTTGTATATAACTATAAATCGATGGTGTTAAATTATGCTATCGTATGGTGTATATCTCTGCACAGAGGATCAAATGGCTACACGAGGCATATAGGCTCTCTACAACTTATACATTTACAGTTCTTTCATAAATGCAGCGCATATGTAAGGGTTGGTTTTGAAATCATATGCAAAGCGAAAACGCAACGCAGGAGTGTGCCATCCACTGGAGACAACGCCAAAAGCGCACCATCCACTGGAGACAACGCACGAAAACGTCATCCACTGGAGACAACTCACGAAAACGCCATCCACTAAACAAGGCAGGGGTGCGCTATCCACTGGAGACAACGCCAAGGGCGCACCATCCACTGGAGACAACACAAGAAAACGCCATCCACTGGAGACAACGCACGAAAACGCCATCCACTGGAAACAAGGCAGGGGTGCGCTATCCACCGGAGACAACACAAGAGGGTGCCATCCACTGGAGACAACGCCAAGAGCGCACCATCCACTGGAGACAACGCAAAACACCATACACTGAAGACAAAGCAAGAGCGCATTATCCACTGAAGACAACACAAGAGAGCACCATCCATTGAAGACAATGCAAGAGAGTGCCATCCACGGAAGACAACACAAGAGAGTGCCATCCACTGAAAAAAAAAACGCAAGAGAGTGCCATCCACGAAAGACAACTTGAGAGAGTGCCATTCACGGAAGACAACGCAAGAGAGTGCCATCCATTGAAGACAACGCAAGAGAGCGCAAGATCATAATCATCATAACCAGTCTCAGTCATAAACTGATTTGTTGGACGTTCATGAACATGCATAAACACTAAGCACGCCTCTATAAGCACGATAGCAGGAAAGGAAAGACTGCTGTTTACTTCCACAAAGATTCAAAGAATATATGTCAACCCATCGGGTATACAGTTGAGAAACAATCACAATATTTGATAACATGTATCAACAGGAAAAAATTTCACGACATGTCTTCTTTGCCTGGTCTCAATGGAAAAGTATATCTACTTCTCTTTCTTATATACGCACATAATTATACTGTTATGTACACCGGTACTTCTTTGTGTATGGAAATTAATGTTGGCTTTTTTAGCAAGAGCGGTGAGATTAAGACACATCATGCGGCGTCATTTATGGGTTGACGGCTATAATTAAACTATCAGGCTTACGCAGGGTAAACACCTTAAGCAATAAAAGAATATGAACAGGGAAAGTTACAGTCTAATTTTATGGTGGCTGATAGCGGCGATTTTTTACCTTCCACGCGCGGTCGCGGAGGTCGCGGAAGGCGTGGATGTGGCGGAAGGCTGACGTCATAATTATTCTAAAGTATGGTGCATGCTGGACAGTGGGGGTGGAGAGTAATTTGTTTTACCATGGCTGCACCAACAAGCGGTTAGAACAAACTCCTCGTACAAACAAAGAACAAACAAAGCACAACCTACAGTACTGTCTCTGCGAAAAGACCACATCGCTTTAATTTCCAAATATCCATTTCTAAATCTATACTGCCGTGAGATCATATACTACAGGAGATAAAATAAATTGATTTATAAAGATTATATTACACTAAATATGATCGAGGAAGGCACGGATGGCGCGTTTCGGCGCGTTCCGCGACCTCCGCGCCTTCGGCGTGTTCGCGCCCCCAAAAATGGACGCTATCAGCCACCATACAGTTTAACCCTTGTCCTGTCTTATCAGTTTTGTAACCCTGCCTAGAGAGCTATACGATAGATACGGTTGAGCACTCTGAAGACGACTTGCCCACCTGGAGCCCTGGACACATTACCAGTGCATATGTAAGCCAGTCTGATATCCTATCTCCGCCATCTTCATCCTGTTAACGCAATTATACCCACATTAACACTCCTGACCCGGTTTCATTAACCTGGCGCCTTCTGCTGAACGTATAGTAATAGGTCAAATTAGTCAGCGGTAAAGACCGACAGTGCCTAGATCTGTGTGGGAGTTGCACACATATTTGTATTTGGCCCATGGGCTGGAGATATAATGGCATGGTATTTGATTTATTTATGTATTTATTTCATTGATGTTTTACGCCGTACGCATGGTTGGAAGAAACCAGGCAGAGCACGTGGGAAACCTAGGACCAACCCACTGTATTTGACGCCCTTAATTGTCACTGGTTCGGATAGGAATTTGTATCTTGTAAGCGAACGGGGTCTGTTCGGGGTCTACGGGTTTTTGTCAGTTTGTCCCATGAAAGATGTCATCGTTGTCGTATAGGTGAAGATTTGTACAGCACGGCATTAAGTCACTGTCAGATCAATAAGTTCAGATTATGTTCAGAATGTCATGGTGAGTTCGTGTAATATTTCGTACGACTGCATATTGTGATTTATTGGATAAGAAACGCAATTCGGTTAGGCTGAAATGAGTAGGAATCACGTCTTCTTTAAATTCTATGATTCTGGTTCTGGGTGCGCCGTAAGCACGTAGCTAATGTTTTGTTTACTACCACTGGCTGTTGCATTCTGAGAAGACCATATAGTCTAGCCACAAACATCTTTGTACCGACTTTTATCACCACTGGTACCGTTAAATCAGTCAAGTGTTAAGTGAGGCGACTTATTCTCACAGACTGTGGTTAACAAGACTGAGATTACGTCTGACAGATGGTGTAATTTACTGATAAGATAGAAACTATCCCAGGGTCCGTGCTGGCCAAGCCAGCGCGATCTCTGCTGGATGGGAGGCGCGTATAACCAGACATGACGTCATCACGTCACCAGACATGACGTAACAAACTACAGTCCAAGTAATGAAGAGAACATCACACTTGTCTAAACAACACGGTTCTGTCAGTGAAAATAAGGTTTTATCATCAGCTGTAGTGATTGATTATTCTGCTTCACCAATTATCCACCCATAACCTTACCGATATCGTCTTGCCAGCAATGTTCCCCGCCTTTTGATGGGTGTGAGGTCTTACAGGTGTGTTCATGTACAGGGTTTAATGGTGTGGCGGTCTGGAAAGGACGGCCTTGTTATTTTGGGCAATATTTGAGTACGCGTGTTCATTAATACTCAGCGAGACACCCCGTTGGTCTTTAATGATTCAAATGGACATTATTATGTGATCATTGTTGTGCGATTCTGTTAGATAAGCAATGGGTATGTGGTGACGTTTATATTTGTGCTATACATGTACTTGCCTATACATGTGTCAGTGTTGAAAGGTTTGATGAGATCGAGACTCAAAGCCAACACCTATTACAAGCACCCTGATACATATGACTAAATCTAGCCTGTATTTTTTTCTAGACAGAAATGCCTGAACACATGAGAAGCCGAGGTTGTTCGATATATGCGATATATAACCTAATTCGGTACACGTTAAATGCTGTTAATGTCATACATTTTTAATATTGAGATGACTGTAGCTCAGTTCTCTTCTACAACCATGAGTCCACAGCGTGTAACCATGCAGGACTCAATAGCAACAGTTAACTCTTGCTACTCGGAGTTGAAAATTCCCCTCCTGATGGAGATTAGATGTCTTGTATTATTTTACACGACTTGTGGATTTGCCGGGATTACAAACCGATAACTCTGCAGTAGATGGTTTCGGCTGTCAGAGCGATAACATCAGATAACATACACAGCACTCGGTGTGAGACCTCGTGAGCTCTCGGATACGCAGTCATTGTCTGTACTACCGATCTAAGATAGACATCCGATTCTAAAAGGGTTGGCTGATTTATGCGTCAACTATCCTATCGCGAAATAGATTTGTAATGAAAATTTCTTAAAAACAGGGCTCTTCATAAAATTTGAGGAACATTACAGTAGATAGAATGATATTTTCTTTGTGAGAAGGCAACGTGAGAGGGGAAAGGGCGCAATAGTTTGAATGGTTTGAATAACATGTGAGAAGGATCTACAGTTTTACTAATAAAGCGAACTTATATAAGCTAAACGCAAGAATGGAGGAGTACACCATGCTGCACAGCAGTCCTTAATTCCACCCCCTTCCCATGTCACCCCATCCCCAATATTCCGCACAAGAGCGCGTGTATCTAAAATCTTTGAAGAGATTGCTCCACATACAACCCTGATAGATCTGTTATATTAAAAACATAATAACCTATAATACTGTGCTGATGTAACAGCATGCTCTACAAAGTATCCCTGGGTACATTGTACCTATTGGCAAAAGCTCCCCAGTACTATGAAGTACAGTAATGACATGTAACAAGTTTTACGAAATAAGCAGCAGGACTAAAGTCAAAGATTCGTATAAGTACTGGACATTGCAGGTCGCAAATGCGAAAACAAGTCTTGTTAATACAGCGCGCAAAGTGAATTCAGAAGAACCGAGAAACTAAAGCATACAGTACCGCGCAAGGTTTCACGTGACCATATATCGGCGACAGAAGAACCGTTATCACCTCCAAATGCGAAACGTTCTCTGATGGCATCATGCAGCATATCTCGTATATGGTCTTTACGCTCTTTTATTGGCGCCTACTCGACATTGGCGTCTTGACCAGAGGAATTCCTCTGTCCGGATAATACTGTCGTCCTCGGTATCTCACCACGTGACTTCGAGTGTCCCATCGTCTGGAGATTGACGAATGCGAAGACCGAATAACGGTGCAATATCAATAAAGCATACCTTAGTGTCTGGTGCTAATAGTCAGGCCCGTAAGCTACCCTATCAGCGGCACCCCCCGGGCTGGTGCCGTCTCCCTCACAGCCGGGCCGCTGGGATGACCGGCGTCTTCGGATTGACCAGATACGATAAGTATGAGTCTGGCCTCAGCCTGACACTCTACTAGTCGCCAGGAATGAAATGATTTTATGTTCAACATGAATAACACACAGTAAGGCATTAAGCGCCAGAACAATTTGATGATGAGACCGTTAGTACAGTCTGCATCTCAACGAGATAACTTGATTTAATTAAACGCATGTCTGGGACAGCCACATATATACTGCAGAGTTATGCTTGACGACTTAGGTATGGCTCCACTGTATACGATTTTAGGATAAACATGGTGGCACTTGATCAGTGCTATATGAACGGTTTGTCTATACAAACGATCATGATAAACATATAATCACGAAATATTTTCTTGAGGAGAAATCTGCGTCAATTTCTGAAAGAGTTATCCCTTTAGCACTTCCGGTAAACTCCAGAAAAAAATATTGATATTGATAGAGGGGTTCACGCGCACGTGACCTGGCGATCAGAATCACTGATATAGGCAAACCTGATTGGAATGATATCTATGGTTTATAAACTTGGTTGGAGCATGTGGGGGAAATGCTGACTTCACAGTCCTCCAATGTAAACAAATACGACTGACGTGGCGTGACCCGTGCCTTCCTCACACCATTAAGATTAGTTTGATGCAACACAGATACATAAGACTGTGTTCAGCTCTTTCATACGCCACGCAGTTCTTACCACGGTGTGGAAACTATGGCTAGAAAAGGTCAAGAAACCCACGAAGTTAGTTGGTTATCGTCGCCATGATAGCAAAAATACTGAAACTAATATACAGTAGATTTCCTCTCTGGTAGTTTCTGTGCTTTATGTGTCATTTCGTCAACTTTCCTGGTGAACTATCACCAGAAACGCTGTTGTTTACAGTACGTTTTTAATTCCAGTTTTTGCACGGAAAAAGAATCACATTAAAATGTACATCGCTGCATACTTATTTTCGCAATGTGTACCCAATCAGACACCCCAAATGCCCAAAAACCAAAACACAAGCCGACGCCCCAAACCAGAAATTGGGCCGGGCATCCCATGTAAACACATACAAACCAAACTCGTACAACTCAGAACCCATATCGTCAGACACTCAGAATACTAAGAAACCGTAAATACCTCATAGCCAGGAAACCAAAACACCCGAGGACGCACATATGCAGACTCCCACGGAATAACCACAAACTACTTGAAACATCCCACACATCCAGAAATCTATACAATTACTGAGAAACCAATAACACTTCAAAAACCACACACCTAAAAATGAAATGCCTATAGAACCAAAACACATCAGGACCCACATATCTAGAATCTGATTCTGAACTTTTCTTCAGATGAGGTCATCCAGGATTGAGGGTCAGATAGACGACCTGACAGTGTCTGTGTGATAATGGTATGCTGATGCACCCTTAAGTGTGTACTAGATTAAGATATATCAGAAAAATGGCTGTATATCGGACTTCACGGTCTTCATGTATACACACTCAAAAAAGCTTGAGCTCGGACAAAGAGACCTTTCATTGGGCAGGACCGTGTTAACCATATGTCGGCAGATAGTGTTACCATCCCCCAGGTAGAACCCCGTCCACAATACCAATTACTTCTCAAGTGCTCAGAAAAATCCCCTCGATGGCCAGTAATTGTAGCTCGCTATGGGCGCCACTGATCGTTATTTGTCCGTCATCCTAAACTCGGGACTAAATTGTGCCACCCTCTCAGGTCCGCACGTGGTTGTGTTTAGTTGGCATGCCCGTCAACTGCAGAAAACATAGTACTGTTATACAAATAAACAATTGGGCAGCCTCGTCGCGTGACAGGCTTCACATTTCAAAAAAGACCAATCCTGAAGTTTTTTTGTGTTGTGAAAAGGGAATGGTCTTTCAACCAAATATAATTCGATTGAAGATCCGTACAGAGATAAAATCAAAAGCAACTGTTCTTGCATTGAAGAGTTCGCAGACGCCCGTCCCTGGTAGAGCCTTAGCTAGTCTTGCTCACATGGCTCTCCTATCTGGTGAACTAGTACATGTAATTGTATTAAACATGCCTGACGCTTTATACAAATATAGGGTTCTATTACCACACATAGACCAGCAGAGCTGTGAGCTTTTACGGGTCACACTGTACGTATGGACCTCCAATGCAGTGGAAAACTTTGCTATGCATGTACACTGTACAAACTTATCTTTCTGTTAAAAAACACAAGTGAAATATAATAGAATAATATAATACGCCTTAAATCATTCTACGTGAACCGTTTCAGGAATGGAGAGAGAGAATATATGTGTCGGTATCATAACAACATTACGCGTACAAACTGGATGTTCTGGCCACGTTTATACGTCCATCGTAGCCAGGGTCTTCGTGAAAATGCACTGATCCTCCGCAGCAAATGATGTAAGTCAATGTATGAACATTAGAAATAAGCGTTATGTGTATAAAACATTCTCTACACATTTTTTGCATTTCAGTGATGAGGCGTTGGGTCAAGCTTCGTGAATTTGGCACATTGCTTTAATTCGTTGTCGGTTGTTTTTTTGGTGCATGGCGACTATTTTCACGAGTGACATGCAGAGCATTTTTCTGGTCTTGGACATAATTCTTTCATACAACCACAAAGAAATCGAAATACACGACGTCATTTATAGATGGCATCTGCAAATATATTATCCTAGAAGTGCTGTTAATTGTTGAAAGCGAAATTACTGATCTGTAGAAACTCATCTGTACCATAACATGCGTTTTCAGTTGCATTCGGGTTTGCATTTCTAGTTCCAATACCGGGAATATCGAGTTTGTAGCTTTCCCACAAGAAACTAAGGTGCACCAAAAACCTTTTTAAGAGATCACGGACATGGATTTGAATGAAGTACAAAAGACAACGTGGACACTAGCTTCCGAGGTGACAGATATTGACATCCCACTGCTGTGTATTAAGAACAGATCAATTTGAGGCAGTGATAAGGGCTAGGATCGTGTGTGTGGAAACGTCGTTTGTTTATAGCAGAGCCGATGGGTCTAAGGAGTGCACTTTTGTGTGGCCGACACGCGCCACGGTCAATAACACTTAGATTTCTCCACGAGAAACCTTAGATCGTGGAACGGATCTTACGGTCTGTAAATATCGATATCCCTTCATTTCTTTCGTGTCGGTAAAAAAAAAAATTCTCAGGAAACTAACATAATGTTCCTTTCTATTCCCTGAGAGCCGTCACGGTCTCCGGTGGGAATGGAAGCTCCTCTGGAAATGGTTAAGGTCGCCATTGTTTCAGACACATGGAATGGCTTCTGGAGGGATTCTTGTAAAGAACAAAGCAAGCTTGTAGATGCCAGGGAAATTTGTTGTTTTATTTATTTGAAAGAAAAATGATAGAGATTGGATTTTCATGTTTTGCCATTTCCCGAAGCATACTGCATTAAAATGACAAACAGATTGGATCCATTTGTTGTGGCGCGTTCTGAACGCCTTGGCCTCCCTGGGGACTGGGCGGGTCTTGTTGGGGGAACCCCTCACCAGATAGAGCATTCCCGGGGGTATATCATATATACACTAGCTGCTCTCTGAATCAAGACGTTAACCTGGATATACTACCGGTGCTCGCCAAGAACTGCCCCACGGCCCTCATTTATTACACGTTTCCATTAGTACCAACATCGACACCATCAGTTTCATCAACATGTACATATAATAAGATTGCTCCCCCTTTTTTATTCTGGGTTGACACTGTAATGTCTTACAGATGGTCACTGTAAAAATTAACCGAGCCGAAGCCATACTCGTGATGTATTGCTCCTGAAGAGATAAAACATTTACATGAGCGGCTTCGATTTCAGCCAGAGTAGACAGAAAAGTCGTGCCAGCTACACCATTAAATTAAACATGATGAAAGACACAACATTTGGTCAAAGATCGATCGTCTCTGTCCGGCGGCTTTATATGGTGTAAAAATGCAAAGGAAAACATGCGGGAATAACAACTGTTTCCAGCATACTAGTGATGTAGTTCTCTCTCTCTTCAACAAGTACCAGTATGATACAATCTGCATCAACATTGTCATCATGTTGTGAATACGTAATACATTATTATGTGCCAGTGCCAGACCAGTTAGAACGTATTAGTGTCCGCCATGTGCTGCTAAGACGAAGCTTCCTAGCTGCCCTTAGTCCCGCTAGAGAGACGTTTTAATAGATAGGGTGAGATACTGAGGGATGAAGAGCACCAATCACGGGACCCTAACTGCCCTTAGTCTTTGACAGTTGCTATGCGATCTCGACTCATGACTAATGACTCAAGCGAATTTTTCAACACACTGACCCCAGTAATAAATTCTGTTGACATTTATGTTCTTGAACGCAGCTCCGACGATAACAGTTTATTTTTTGCTCAGAATTTACTGTTGCCTTTATTGCGTTAAGTGTTTTTTTTTTTTCGAGAAGAGCCATTTGGTCAGTGTGAGGTTTAGGCGTAGAGGCGAAATTGGCATCAGCCCTAAGCTTTTATTTTTTTCAAGTCATTTTCATGTTTTAAAATAATGTACAGTATTCGGTGAAGTTTTTACCCCATGCCACTTGACTTCCACTTCGGGCTTGCCGGCGCCAATATTTAATACAGACCACATACTAAACGATTTAAAAGTTTTATAGTTTGTGCTAAAAGCGTTTACCTATCGGTTCCATTATTAGTAAGAAGCATATTCTTAGTAAACACCATACAGATGAATTTTTACGATATGATACCGTTGGTGATACTACATGTAGTTTGCTTTGGTCTATATATGGTTGAAAAGCACTCGTTTGTAGAAGAGCGATTTATCTGAACAAAGTTTAACACCACCTTTTGTTTGCCAAACCATTTAGCCGTTTCATGTGTTAAGTACCATGTTTATCAACAACCCTGAATGTAATTGACGATTTTCGTCACTGTAGACATTCCAGTTGTATTCGCTCAGTGGAGTCATCCAACCTGCAGTGGCCAAATTACAGATTTCTTCAGTGAGTCGGACAGCTGCGCTAGAGACTTCACCCTGTCGGCGTCTAGACAAATGTCTTTAACTGGCCTGTTAATGTCATTATCACAGCCTGTAAGTAAGGACCCAGGCCAATGTGCTGAAGTGTTTGAATGACAATGTAATTAAGCGCTACACATCGGTTCCATTCCGTCGAGTTAAGAGTTCAACATAAACACCGGGAGCGTAACTTTTGAGTCTACCTGATGTAATGTACCAGACAGTCTGACTGGGCGTGTTACACGGAATACTTATGAGTGGTTAAGTGGCAGGAACAAACCTGTAGAATATACGGTTTATCGTTGACAGTTAAGAAGATAACTTGGAGTATCTTCTCGATGCACATATGATGGAAGTAGTGATTAACTGCAATAGCTTCCCATACACAAGCAAATAATGCCCCTGCTACGGATAAGAAAATATTTTTTCTTCCAAGCCATCAGAGCAAAATGTCGAAAATACTGTCTCGGGGTTTTATTCGCCACTCGGCGTTTTATTCCCGCTGTCCTCTGAATTTGTACGCTGAAACAAATAATAATCATAAGACACTGCTTGTGTTGCAGCATGCAGATGAAAAGTAAACTGTTTGCCTTTCAGTTTTTTCTCTATGTTTGAGACGATTTTAACATATGAAAAGTTTTCATTAAGAACAACATATAAACTTATAGATTTGAATAATTATTAAATTTACGCGCCTTGCATATTACTTGCTTCTTTTCGGCATCATGATTATTAAAAACTGTTGACTTCTCTTTACAGGAATTTCCTTCTTCATATACTCTTAATTCTTTAGTAGTTTGTGTTGAACGTTGTTTTGGAAATTGGTCTTGCGCCGACAATGTCCATTATGTTTGGCGTTGGCCATACCAATGGATGTTAAGACGCCTATTTTTGGTAAGTTCCAAAGACATATGAGAATATAAGGCGCAGTCAGTAAACGGCGTCTCTATATCCCAGACTAAACATCAAGCTCTACTGTTTTTGCCCCGTCTTATTAGAGAAACATCGCCCTCGTAGCTGTTTTGTATTACCACTGACTGATGGAAGGGCAGGTTTTTATTTTGTGATTGGGCGTCATGGAAAAACAAAGGCTGTTACAACCGTGCCTCTGCCCTGTAACTACTTACGGGCCATTCCTCAGCTCTGCTGTTTGTTGTGTGAGTAAGCAAGGAGTCAGGCATACATTCACACACCTGGCCCCTGGACGCCATTGATCGGCATCAAGCCACTCTATCATGTCAATCCGCTTACTCTGCTTCAACTATGCTCTCTACGTCTTGCACAGCAAAAAACACCTATGCACAAAGCCCCAGAAGCTATACTTACAACGATATTTTAATCAACGTGATATTTTAGACTTAACATTTATTTTGGTAATGAGGAATCAACATACATACAATCCTGAAAATTACGAATATAATCTGTTTTGTTACTATGAACTTCGGAAGCCGAATGTTAGACCTAAAATTGACAAAACTTTTAAATTTACCATTGATGGCAAAAACTCCTTGAAAAACAGTGTTCATAATGGCAGCTGATGTTTCCGTATTAGGACTGTCAACTTGGTGACGTCATCCCTGGATGGGTCTATACAAGTGTTAGTTCTATTTGTATTTCCGGTTAACTTGGTTCTGAACAAACACTGGTTGAAAATCCGATGAATCTGTGGAACGACAACTGGTCAGAGATCCGAGATTTGTTTAGGTAAATTAAGGTGGTTCGGGAGAAAATGAAAACAGGTGTACAGAACGTGTGCTGTCCCAGTAACAATGGTTGGATCACCCCCATGTGTTAACGCAGAAACGTTGGCAACGGGACAGGACATCCAAAACCATCTACCATATGAGGTAACCATTGTAACAAGGATTTAGATAGTTTCCATATTGGAATCTTGTGAGAATGTAACGGGTATGCTATCATATCGAATTAGTGTGAACACTTGTGGTAGGAAATACCGCGATAAAGCGCCATAGTTTGCTTATGTTCTGAAGGCCTGGCCATGACTAATAGAAAAGCAGTATACCCGGCGATACACATTTCCTATCGATGAATAAGAATATATGGAAACAAAGCAGCAAATGTCTGCAAACACATATCTAGGGACCATAGTGTCGCATATAAAGTTAAGTCAGCCAGAATTTCATTTCACGAGTCTGAGAAGTTAGAATGCTATCGGGCCAGTTAATCTCGCTGTGGACTAACACATGGTGAACTGTTTTCGGTTCCACCTGTGTTAAGGCGACACTACTCTTCCAACACGTGCTAGTCGTTTTCGTTGACACGCTAATTTTGAACAACAATTCACTATTTTGAAAAGGCAGTGTCCATGCTTTTACTTCTTGGTTTATACAACACGTTAAAAACCCCTGCTGGGCAGCTGAGGGCTTGTTTAGACGCATAGGGACAGCAATCTGGAGGCAATCACTCCCAAGCCAAAAAGGCTGAATGTACGTAAAGTGTCAAAGTTGGGAGGTTCCAGGCTGGTTTAGACTGACCAGATGGCCGAGGGCTGCCCACGGAATGCTGACAAATGTGGCAGAAACTCTGACAATGTTTGCAAAAATATCTCACTCTGTTGTAAACTATTGGTTACTGCAGTGTAGGATACAATCCATACAGTTGTAAAACCACAATTTATAGCTTATGTATAAATGAAAACGCAGTACACTTTGTCGGGATCCGGGAACAGTAGTGCCACTGTCACACCTGTAATGGTATCATATTGTTATTGTACAGTCATCTGCACCTGAACTATCACAAAGAGATAAAAAAACATTAGTTTGTATACAAATATTCATCATGCACATGTTTACATAAAACAAACTAAAAGTTTGAAACGCTATATTAATAAATCCTCTTGCCTTAAATATGGAATATTCACACTTTGCAATCTACGACTGTAGACAAAAATTTATTACGAAAATATGATCCACGATAACACATTTTTCTTTAATGAAAGAAATTATCATTTTGCAAAAGATTTTTACAGTTTTTACATACAAAAATTTCAAAGAAAAGAACTGTAACTTATTCAAGCACATCTCTGTTGTCCTTTTTTCAGTGTTGGCCCACATGACAGAATCCATGCTTTTAAGATGTGTGATATTAGCTATTAGAACGGCGCAAAACTTGTTGTCTCATCTTTCGGCAACAGGCAATTTAAGGCGCTTTTCGCCTGATATAAATTACCAGGGCTTTGAGTGATACTAAAGACGCAAGTCCATAGACTGAAGGGTACAACACGATTGACCTCGGTAAAAGAACAGTGACAGTTTTATAAGTCTCGTTGTTTAACCTTACATTCCCGCTGACAAAGACAGCACTTAAACTAGCTTTACCGTTTTGGCTTGGGCATATTTTCTGACGAGAATCTTGCTTGAGAAACGATAACAAGGCAGTCGGCATGTCTGCCTGCTCTGGTGCCAGGCCGATAACAGTGGAGGGAATGAGCTGGCCACTGACCCATTCTCCAACTGTTCTTCTCAGACTCAATCCGACAGGCCTGCCTATCGCTGATTACCGGACTGTTAAATGGCTGATCCGTCAGACCTTGTCAAAATGATGAAGTTTCTTCGGTGAAAAAGTCAGTATCTAACAAAGCATGTAGGTGAACCTAGCTTTGCACCAATAAAACAACTGGTTTTACTCTTGCTTCATTTGAAACAAGTCTGGCTGCTATCTCATCTTGCTGGGTCAACTGGATTGAACCTAAGAAAATCCTTCTTAATAAATGTAGCGTTATAAACAAGGAGGGCAATTTTATTTCGTTTTTAACCCGATCTTTGATGAGATTATATCCTTCAACTTTTCACAGCTTCGACAAGACAGGGTGATCAGGACGCGGAAAATATATAATGTAAACCTACTGTTTACTGTTTCTTTTGCATACAGTGACGTACATTCATGTTCGAAAAATGGTATGTTTCCACTACACTAAATATAAGCAATCCTTAAACTACAGTTCAGGATAAGCTGAAATTTGAACCAAACCAATCAATGAAGTGGATGTCAAACAAAATTACATCAACAGCGGTCGGTCGATTTGGTTTAAACTATGTATTAAAGTAATCCGAAGTTCTCAGCGAGACACTCCGTGAATACTTGTATATCTAGTACATTCACAAAAGACTCAGTCCTCCTTTAAGGTCGCGTAGCTGTCCCGAAACACGGCAAAAATCCAGATTACGAATATGTCACTCATTATATTACAGCGTTATCCAAGATTTTTTTGTTATGAATCTGTGTAGCCTATTGCGTCCCCGGCGTCATTTGAAGTCACCATAAGTAGCATATATGTATCTGTGCATTGTGTCCACGACGTCATTTGGGGGTCACCTTGAGTAGCATATATGTATCTCTGCACTGTCTCCACGGCGTCATTTGTAGTCACCTTGAGTAGCATATATGTATCTCTGCACTGTCTCCACGGCGTCATTTGGAGTCACCTTGAGTAGCATATATGTATCTGTGCACTGTGTCCACGGCGTCAATTGGAGTCATCTTGAGTAGCATATATGCATCTGTGCACTGTGTCCACGGCGTCATTTGGAGTCACCTTGAGTAGCATATATGTATCTGTGCACTGTGTCCACGGCGTCATTTGGAGTCACCTTGAGTAGCATATATGTATCTGTGCACTGTTTCCACGGCGTCAATTGGGGGTCACCTTGAGTAGCATATATGTATCTGAGTATTGTGTCCACGGCGTCATTTGTAATAACGCTGAGAGGTGAATGTTTCTATGTTATGTGCACAGCAAACTGAGAAGCTCTTGTCTAAAGCTTAGCAGTGTACCCTATCCCCGTCAGTCGTACGTAAAGCTGATGAGTCTGACATAAACCAGGCCCGTCCTACCCGTAACATACAGGTCAGTTGACGGACGTTACTTCTGATCACAGCCAATTACTGGTATATTTTAACCTTAGTGTGAAGACAAGTGAAGGGAACTTTATCAGGCGGTAGATTAAATAAAAGTGGTCATGTTGATCATGGAGTTCGTCAAACTTTGGCGAAGTGTACGCATGCCTACGCACTAGTTCTTGCCCTTTCAGTTGACACCATTGGCGCCAAAATCCACTGGACAGTTACCAAAGTTACTACAGATGCTTTAACACTCCCAGTTCAGAAATAACTGAGCCTGTACCTTTGGCAATACCCGCTCGAATCTAGCTCTGTCATAAAATCTACCCAGTACTTACATGGCGACTCACTTGTATCCTGATCGCCCAAGCCCTGCCAAGTATCTTCCACCCGCGCAACTACTCTGGCCGAAGGGAGTACAGTGAAAAACTAATGAAATCAAAGAGTAGGGTGAAAGATATTATTCCAAGACATACATCTACGTCTTAGCTGAATATATCCGAGAGAGTCGATGCCAGTTAAATTTTATCTGAATAATGATGCATATATTACTAACTCAAGTTGACCGATGCACTGTACTGATTATCAAGAGAAGTAACGGTCATATAGACGGGGAAAATATACCAATATACATTATGATAACTGCAACCACTGGGAGAACATTCAGTTATAGAGATTCTGTTATTCTTGTACGACATATCTGAGCTGGTTTTGCACACAGCTGAAGGAGTCGTTTTTCTGAAGACATAACTGGTGTCTACTCTAATACGTGAGAAGAAAGGCACACCTTATCTTTCTAAAAGTAGCAGATTACTGTGTTTGTTTTTGAAAATCCTCTGTAAACAAGAAATGTACCTCTGGGAGGTATTAAGAAAATTAGGGAAGCGTATGTTTATGACAAGAAGACAACCTAATCACATGCCTGAGGTGTAATTAAGTTCAGTTCGTCCGCCTAAGAAGTTGCCAGTAAGAGTTTAAATTAAGACGGTGTTAGCTTTCACGGTCTGATCATCTCGGACAGTTAGTTAGCCGAGGCTCGTCGCCTGTTGATGCCGATCAGAATTTGGACATCACAGAGAAACTATCTTGACATCCAAAGTGTCCGGTGATGCTTATAAAAACAAGTTCATGTTACACTTTTTGGTTGGGTTAGATTTGTTTGAGGGTAAGTTTTGTGGGAGTGTACCGGGTCAAGTGTGGGGGTCCGTGCAGTGTTGCAAGCTCGTCGTCAATCATACAGCCATAAAGCAGGCCTCATCACGCACCACCCTTCACAATTTTCCTTTACACTCAAATTGTTTTTATGAGCACGGAGTCAAGTGACCACTGTGAGTGTGGACGTGAAATCGATTGGGGGTGACCCCTGCCAGCGTTCTCTCCCTACAACCATTTGGCCATGGACGCAAAATGTGAGCGTATAGTCGGTATTGTATTACCGGTGACTTGGGTAATTTACAAGGGTTTGAGTGATGCGGAACAACTGCCATAACAAAGTCGCCTGACTGCTGAGAAGGCGCAGAACCCGGGGCCGGGCCTGATTCTTGTGATAACGGACACACTCGGGCCGGACATATGATCGAACTAACACACACTCTTATCTTAACACATTTCAAAAACTCTAAACGACATCTCTTTTAACGTGGCCATCCAAAAATATTGTTGTTGGTGTTTTTGGTCGTAATAAAGATGTCAATATCACAGCTTCCAACACGCACGTTCACACCTATGAGACTTGTTTTGGTCACACACTGATCAGTCCTGGCTGATCAAATAACGTTTATATTACGGCGAATAATACATATTTTTAAGCGCTTTATGACACAAGCTTATACAGCATTTTTTTTATTTCCCCGAGGAAACGCTCCATAAGACATTAAGACATAACAGAATGACTACTTTCCAGGTGATACGAAAATTGTGGGGAGTATGTTGTAAAACCACGGAATACATTTCAAAATAACAATGCTACATATATTTCTAAAAACAAATGTATGTAAGTGAGTATGTAAGTGTATGTAAGTATTTTGAGTTATTGTTGCACACAGTTTTAGTTGCACTGAATAATGTGTTGGTAAGAAATGCGAATCGTGTGGGCCCTATAGAGCAGAATTAACCTAACTGTAAGCACATTTCGTGAGCCACATGGAGACGAATGTGTTTGCTGTTTTGCGAACAGGTCGAGAGAAAAACATGGCTCTATTTGATATATCGATATGACACATGAGTCTTGTGGTCTGGACTGTAAACAACGACTCCACACATATGTATTAGCAGTCCACAGTGAGGTGTGCTTTGTATAGACATAAGTGATTTTAGTTATCTTGAAACCTGAGGTTGGTCGACCTGTGGGCAGCGGGGGGCAGTTAGGCTGTTAGCTCAGAGGTAAGTCACATGAACGCCGTGTGGTTGGACACCTGGTCAGCGTGGCTGCCTCTGCGCATACCCTGTGACCGCAAACAACCACTGATTATTTTTACCTGCTCACCTAACGGTCGCCCAGGGAAAGACAATATATATGTGTGTTCGGATGTGTGTACATATCGTAGATCTTATTCTGTCAGACCTTGAGAGAACCACAATAAACAATATCACTAGCCATAAATATTTAACACTGACATAAGCTCTTAAAATACATAGGGATAAAATCTCACACAACTGAAAGGTGATGGCTTATCACACTAGTTCCGTGAGAATTTAATGTGAAAGACAACACCTGACTAATTTTTATGTCCACTGAAAGACTACCACTCAAAGTATCTTAAACCGGCATTCAATCACTTTCTGGATTTTTTTTTCAAACCTGTGAAAGTTTAGTGAAACTTCATCTTGACACAGCTTCAGCACGTCTCCATTATCGAGGGCGCAGGGACGTAACGTTTATTCTAGCTCTCGAACGTCGAAGGTATTTTCCGAATAATAGTCTAAGCAGTAGCCTATGACGGATAAAAGTTGTGGACTCCGGCGATGAAGGCCCTAGTGATAAACATAGTTTTCTCGGAAACTGGACATGAACCTGTGCCTAAACACGGCGTGTCAATAATTTTACTAGATTTTATAAAAGAAAACAGAAAAAATACATCCCTTGTGCGCGAAAATGTAAAAGGGGCAAAATTTAAATTCTACTGTTGTAATAAATTCAGAGAAAAAAAATTACACCATAAGATTTTTAATTAATTTTAAGTGTTGTTCGGTGAGATGCCGTCCTCTCGTTGCCATAAACACTCGGCATCCATAATGAATTTTGCACTGACTTTGATATTTGTTATTTAGAAACTGCTGACTAAACACTAAAATGAACGACAAAAAATGTATTTGGGGCGATGAAGGCGGTTTGGACAGAGATATCCATGGTGATACCATCGTTGAATATTACACTGCTTGTAAATTAACTGATTTTACATCCGTGGTGGTCCGTAAGTGATACAGACCTGCCCCACAACTCTTTGTGAAATAGCCCTTCGACTACACGTAACTAAATTGTTGTAAATGATCTCAAATGATGTCTTCTGCAGTAGTTCTGTGCTATCAAATGTCACTTCTTGGAGTGAATGGGTAAAGGTTACGTCACAGCTAGGCCGCTCAACCTGATAGCAACGTGTTTGAATTCTCAACATGGCTGCCTCGACTCACACCAGCCATTTGTGCAGTATTGTCATTTTGTTCTTCATGTTATTCAGTGAAATGTCATTAAAATCATAAAGTGTGATACTTTTTAGAAGGCTTGAGTATCCTACTTTCGATTGAAATATGTTTTAGCCAGGTGTTGTCTTGTCCTTTAAATCATAACGGCTAACTGTCACTATTGTAAGGACTTCAGCTTTAATTTGCAAGGCTGCTATGTTGAAAACGGGCGAGACGCACGCTTTAATGTGGGCCTATAATTGTCAGGTCGTGGAGCTCTATTTATCACGGAGACAGAACAGCATCTAATAAGCGTGACAAGCACACGTGTGCGAAATTGACGGCCCGCTCTGCAAGATTTTTACTTTCACCCTCATGGACACGATTGTCTCTATATTTATATCCAAAGTTAGATTCAACCGGAAATGATTGGTTCGTGTCTGCCGGAGTTAACCGAGGCTGAAACTGACACGTCCACTTTGGGTAAGCATATTGGTCGATGTCATAGAGGAGGGTTTTTTTTCTCACGGTTGTTGTCGTGATAAACTTGTTCTGGGAAAATTAAATGCCACCTGGGCTGACCAGTAGCATTGTGTGGCGCCCGTATAGCTAGAACCAACATTGACCTCCTCCGTGAAGCGGCTGCGGAAATTGCGAATCGTTATTGTGTTACGAGGCGACAATGCAAATTTAATTAGAGTTGGATCAGCTGTAAATATCCGGTCGTGTAACGAAGAAATGCCGTCAACTAGACACAAAATGTCAAATCTTGTAAAATCAAACTGTTTGCTTGCGTGGTGCAAACACAGAGACCCCTGCTGAAACCTGTGTTTTAACGTTGATAATTTCCTATTTAGGACTTATGGCGAACTATCGACCAGTATTTATGGATCAAACATTTGCACGTATATACATGGCTGTATAACGGAATTGCCGAAAGACATTCTAACGACCAGATTAACAGCAGGGTTTTAAAGCAAAGTATGAGTATCTAACTCGGAAATCCACAACAGTGAGTCTGAAATGGGATTTGGATTTATTGTCCCCAACATTCTTCGAAGTATATGTATACTACAATAACAATCTCACATATGGATATCGATAGGTTAGCTGCAGCTGTTCGGGTCTTATGTCCGTCGAGAGTATTAAGAATTCTACAATCTACTGTCACTTGTAGATAAGACATCTATCCCATGCATCGAAAGGGTCTTTTCGTTTCCCTTCAGTAAATCGAATTTTAACTTTTCCAGCCGAAAGAAACTGAATCTTATAACTTATTTGAGTTAATTAAGATTTTTAGCTGAGAGAAACGGATTAAAATTGTCATTCTACAATGCAAATCATTTTTCTTAACGTTTCTAGTATGTCTTAAAAACCTCTATCAAAGGCCTTGAAAATCGCATTTGAAAACCTTTGTCAGAGGTTGGTATACTCAAAGCCATAATAAATGTTGCTTTTACAAAAGTAGGGATTTTTAGTTTAAACAGAGAATTACAAGACCATTGTGAAGATAAAAACCGGTTTGTGACAGCTCTACCCAACTAAGACACATTGATCACAGGAAGTGAATTCCAGTCACAGTCTACGTTCGCCAGGATATGTGTGCTAAATCACTGACCGAACTGAGAAGCTTGACACTTAGCTCTATGGTACCGGGACTTAGGTGGAACAACATCAGTGGATAATCCGTCGCCTTCACGGGCCTGTGTTGAATCTAGGCGTCTAAACAGATATTCGCATAACAGCCTTCAACCACTGAATGTCCCTGGTTAGTTATCGCAGCAAAATTTCCAAAACAGCATATAAAACGAGCCAGAAAGCATATGTAGTAATAAATTAGAACGAATGGTTAATGCCAACAGATATAATCAGTAATTCCCAACTATGACGGAAAGACGCATGCAAGAAGTCCAAGAAATTGCACGGTGGCAATTATAAGTGAAGGACGGATTGCTGACGAGAAACTGGTTTAAGTAATCTATCACAGAGTGTAGGGATTTTGCATACATGTATTTTGACAGAGCGATGTATGTATGAATGTTATGCTTTTGTTGAGAAAAAGTACGTGTTCTGAGAGGCTTTCGTACGCAGCAAAAGTCTTATAGTTATTTATATTGCATGTGACCATCGTACGTACTGATACTTCCAAAAAAAAATCCTTAGGTCATATAGTTTGTGCATGGAAACGAATTCGAATTCTGGCTCACAGAGCCTCTGATGAACACTGATGTCTTGCATGTTTGCATGATATTGTTTGTCATTATATTAAAATTCATAATGATACTTTTAAGCAACGGAAATGCTTCAGACACGCCTCATTTGTTTTGATTTACAGCTATAGCCCGTCAGGAAAGTGTCTCAAATATTTATATATGCTTTTAACACATGTATAATTCACGAAAGGTGCACGGAGAGCACAAGAGGACGTTCGGAATTTTCGAACAATGTGTAGCACGTATTCGTCGCTGTGTGTTGACAAGTTGCATATCTACATTATATGTCGACTTGTTTTTTCGGCCAAAGGCTTTCTGTCGGAGAACGCAAAAGTTATTTTATATCTTACAACAGAGAACATGTCAAACATCAGATCCTTTCTGTCGAATCCTCGATCAAACCGCGTCATTGGGTTAGGTTGCCCTGTCAACTGTCTCACTCCGCGCGCAAATCGATGGTGTCGGCGGCGCTTCCCTGGGACAAGTGAATTACATCGATAACCTAATCTTCAGAGAATTCCATGCCGGATTCCCATATGTTTACATGACATGAAAGAAAAATAAAAGCAAATTTTTTTTAGATGTATCTGGCACACGACTCGGCCTTTGTGACACCTGGTCTTGGCCAAGGTGTCGGATTATCTGGAAGGCTGTGTTCGGCATACACAGGTAATACTTAACCAGATATTCCTTCTCCATGTCTATATACACATGTACAAGTATATACCGGTATAAGAAAGCCTTGAAGCTATATTCAGCCATGCGTTACAGACCAGTTTACACTTCACTTCTTAAATTCGTATATGTATCATTTGTTTATATACATCCATGTGTTTACTTATCGGATTGATGTGCTTGACTGCCTTAGTTATATACAGATATTTGCCAGATATTCCAAACAAAAACCTTGACGTGAAGCATTAAACCCAGTGAAAACTGAACAAACTACTTCGTTGGCAAAGGGGGTCACGCAGTGATTTTGAATGTTAAGTTAGGACAACTTGATTCAGTGGTTTAACAGCTATATTACCCTTTTCAACTTCACCGCAGCGGTTATGTAACGTATCAGGAAGTGTGTTAATGATTCCGCGGAACGTGACGTCCAGCTATGTCTGAACGCAAATGTTAACTCATACTTCCTGGCTCATTTTCTCCACAAAGAGCCCAATATGACGAAAATATCTAAAGGTTTCAGAAAGATTTCATTTTCCATATCCATGTTTGAATAGGCACTGGCCTAAAGCCAGAGAGGATGCTCGGCTTCTCTGTTGCGTCCGTCCTGGACGGTTGGAGGTGTTTTGTGGAGGATTTGATACCATTTGCTCAGAGGTTAGGCTTGTCGATTTATTCTGGACGGGAGAAATTTCAGGGGAACTGGCTGTTTGGATGCAACAAATAGAGTAATACCCAGAGGAGTGAATGGAAAGGCTTAAATTGGATCAGCTACTTTGCTCAACGTGATGACTGAAGGTTTGCGGAGAGTCCTTTAGAGTCAGGTGCCACGGGTTGTTCCCTGAACTGGTTACGGTGAGAAGACGCGGTGGTAGCCTCACCACTTCTAGCATCACGCCTCTTAAAACAGGCGATCACTGTCCGAGGGAGCTGCTGAGGTCGGCGATTCGCACGAGTTGTTTAACTTCCATAACGAAATAGCATTCTCCACGTATGGCCATCCTAACTGACCACAAGCGATGACCGCCCTGCACAACCCTCTTTGTTGTACGATTCATGACACAAGCCTTGTCCACTTCGGAGGGAAGGCGTTTGCCGTTGACCTTTGACATAAAATGTTTGTATCTTGCCCCATGTTCGGAAGACAAACGGTTTGGTATTCCGCGTGGGCCGCTTGTTTCATTTTGACCTCTTTTTGGAACAGCTAAAAAAAATTCATGATACATGAGAGAGAATTATGTGTTTTATAACTGACGTTATATCATTGGCGGTACATAAAAGTGCGATGCTGTAATTAACATTTATACAGTTGCGCAGTACAGTAGCCGTAATACAACTTTTTCCATACACGAACCACCTGGTCAGCAACCACCCGCCTGATGACATGATAACTAAGTGTGTTATACCATGCTAGCGGTGCATGTTCTGTATATAGTCTATAATCGACGTGACCCGAGTTATACACATGTACTGTATAAAGGTCTTCAATCTATAGATATTCTTAACATTTGCATTAGAAGTATCTGCGTTGCCGATAAAAGAATTCAAAATGCACGAACCTGAAATATATTCCTGTTTATGATCGAAATAATTGCTAATATTAAATGCCAATGATTATATGAGAAAATAACGCGTTTTATACAAATTATAATTGTAAATGATGAAGAAAAAAGGCAATGCAATAAGTTCAGTTGTGTCAAGTCTCAGTGATTAAGTACACCAGCTTCGCTCAAGCAAGCAAATGTATATGTAAGTGTGTATATCTATCGTTGTGCGCGGAATGTTAAAGGGATTCCTTGCTCCGATGAAAAAGTGACCTTATTCATACGTCTGACACAAGTCGAAAATAGCTTGGGTCTCTTCAGTATTCGACAATCAATTTTATCTTCGAACATCAGCATCTGTGTAGAAAAGTGATATAAAACCCCTGATAACATTCTGCGTGACGTAATATTATCATAGAACAAGGCATTCACCTGTCGACCGATTCGCTTCACTGACAACACAATATACCTGTTGCTGTTTGGTGGCTTTTCAGGCATAACTGCCCATGGCTATAATTGGTAGGTGATTTAGCTCGATTATCAGATGAAGTAAATTTACACTGTTATCTAAAGAGAAGCGCGAGCGACAAGGGTTTGCTTGTTTCTCAGGAACACAGGCGTACGGCAGGGAAGCCAATGTCGCCACAACTCTTTTCAACTGCCACATTATATACTTACATACAATGTAGTTACGTGCTGTGCTTAGCTTTCCCAGGACTTTTGCGGACATATATTTATTGTGCTTAAGTAAATCCAACGGGATACTATACATATGAAAATAAAGGTGTCGCTGGGTTTTATTCAGCCAAGTAGGCCCACTCTCTCTCGTCTTCAGCTACATGGAATTCTTCCAGTTTGCACCCTAGCGGTAATATTTTACAGGCAGATTTCATCTTATCCATTCAATCATTTTTCTTTTCATTACAAGTTTTGGTGTAATTTAACATCTCTGGCATTTGTTCTATACGATACGATTTTTTTTAAAGTGAAAGATAAAGTACAAACACTCAGAAAACTATCTGTGATACCTTCAATTATTTATTTTTTTTTTCAATATTTCTTACAGATCATCAGATGCAGCAATATATTTAAATTCTAGGGTGGGTTAAACAGCATATCGGTAGTGTTCGGCGATGATCATGTCGCGCGATATCCTTTTTTTTGCATGTGTTTAGTCAACTCTCATTATATTCAGTTTTTATAGTTTTATATATCTATACTCGTACTAAGTACAGAACTTTTTTAGCACAGTAATAGGCAAATTTTTTTCATTTATATGATTGTTCAACACAATACAACACAACACCGGTACTCAATTAGACAATGATTGCCAGTTTTTATGAGACGAGGGAATGGGAGTGCTCAGAAGAAACTGGGTCCACCTTTATGGCAAGTCACTGACGAACTTTTCCCCATCTTTCATAGATTTAGGCGCCATATCATGGCAAGGAGTCCTCGGCGGATGTACTACTGCGCTAACGTGGTCGACATATTCTCTCCTCGTGCAGAGTCCTGTGACCTTCCGTCTACCACCTCTCCTGAAATCTGATATTGACGACAGATTAACGTAAGCCATAATGATGAACCAAAACGAGGGTGTCATCGTAAGCGGTAACATGTTGTTGTTGAAAAGTTGTTGTGACTAAACGAAGCGGGAAGGTAAATAATGGCCACATTTCATAATATTCGTTGATGGAGATTTGGTTTTAAGAATGGAGAATATTTATGGTTCACAGGTGGGCTATCGGTGACGCCAGATATGGCTGAAATAGTTTTCATTTCGTTGGAAATACGAGACTCGGTAGTCAACACCATATCTCTGTAAAAGTTATGTGAATATTAATGAAGACACATGACCACCTCGACCGATGGAATCTCTATTCTTTTTGTCAAGGCATTTTGCTTCGTTGACTAACACGGATTATATCACTTTTTCGCTCGTATCAGAAAACCAGCTGTCTTTCAACAGATAACTGGAATGATCTGTCGTGAAGAGACTAATTACGAACAATGAGAGCGGGGAATCTAATTCTGTCTGGGATTGAACCGCCACCTTTTGTGCCTCGTGCTCAGCATTCGCGCGCCTTATTCACTCAGCCATGTACACAAGCAATGTATATATAGAAGAATGTGTTTGTATGCCTAACATAAAATGCTTTCACGAAGTCACGGGATAGTTCGGTCTTTCTTTGGATGTAAGTGTCCAGCTGGTCAGAATGAAATGATCATATAGATAACAAGCGAACACCCGCGGACAAAATGTGTGCAGGACTGGAATAAAGAGAAAATGATCACAGAGTCGCGTTTACTTCATCGGTGCCTGTATACAACTAAATCCACCGTGAAGGGAATGTAGAAAACATAGATCAAGTTAAAAGGCAAAAAGTTTAATATAGAAACCATGACTGTGAGTTCCTTTCTTCTGTGCTCATTCAACATTTCTCAGCCACACCTGGGGAGAATTATCCACCATTGTTATGAGTGCTGACATCATAGGGGTGGCCAAATCACCACCAGTTGTGTCACAGGCGGGGGTGTCGGGGATGATACCCCTAGCTCTCTCTGTATACGTAACACCACCGTCTCTATCTCAGATCACCAGCAGGTTCGGAAACAAAGAATTATTTTGGTAGCCCCATGAATCTATACAGCCGTATACAAGGCCGAGAGAAAACTAAACATTTGTACTTGGCCGATTGTCTTTCGTGCTATGACAACTGCAAACATTCCTCCCCCACCACACGTGCCGGGTAGCAGAGCCTAGAGATGAACATCACGGGGAGATAAGCCAGCGATCTGTTCGGCAGACCCCAGAGTGAATATCTTCACACCCCTCCAATCAATGTCAAACACAGCACACCAGCATACACTCCTCAACAGCCATATTTGCCCACACCTGTGAGTTGACGAACATCCAACGGCGGGAAGTGACAATAACTTAACTTTTAAATCACTTTGAAAAAGATAGTGCAAAGAATATGTACCCCACGTCACATGTCAGAAGAAACCTTCGGTTCTGTCCCTGTTTATGAAATTGCATAAAAAAACAATCTAAATAATTCGTGTTTTTGTAACTCAACATAACAGCTTTTATGAAACATTAAAAAGATGTAAAACAAACCACCAAAATAGATATCTAATATATTTGTATACTCAGTATATATGCACAAGCCAGTGTAAACTTACCAACTCTCACGAAATATAATACAATGAGGTGAATTGTTCAAAAAGGGAAATTTGTGCTCATATACAGGCTTTTTCCATGTGTCGAAAAAAGGGAATTAAACTAAGCCACATGTATGTTATACGTCCGACAGTGAGTATGCGCAAAACGATGCATGGCGACACGGAAGTTTTAAAAGGGATTTGAATTCGGGTTTTATGTATCAATTGTCAGACATGTCACTGTTAAGTGGAGTTGAAATCCGGTTTGATTACCATGCAGAGGCACAAATATAGGCTTACATGTGCCTATCGGGCCACATTAACACCCGTTCAGTTTACAGCCCATATATCCCGTGTCAGGACATAATCTCCAGGGACCTGATTACGACGTGAATAAAACTTACGGGTGTCAAACACTTGTCAACTTCAAGTAGTCGACTAGACTAGATTTCCAGTCAATCCTAGCTATTAGCATATACCAATCCCACTCGGTATTGTATTTCTAGACAGTAAATAACGAAATATCACGTCTGCACTGTTTAGTGCTGAAAAATTGGACATATTAATGCAATACTATTTACTTGATGGGTGCATGTTGAACGCCGCAATCCTAGACGTATATGTTGACAGCGTTTGCACAGAAAAAACTGAGCATTACCAACTGCTTTACCAATGATAGAGTGTATGGAAATTAAGAATATGTGGGGATTTTTTGCATGGTGAACCGTTCCATTAAGGTGCACTATTGGCTTTTCTCGGGCAGACCGATCACGTGAATCGCAAATTCAAGTTTACAGTGATGCTCCAATGTTTAAAATCTCGCGTGATAATGCATGAAAAGTGGATAGTGCACTAGCTCAACTGTTCGTGGAGTCAAACTGTTGACGATTTTATTTTGGCGTTCCGATGCATGTATAGTTCGCTCTCATAAAATTTTTTTTTTTTGCATTGCAGAACAGACGAAACACAATACTAAAAATTCCTTAGTTGTATTTAATTCTGAGACGAACATCGGCAATAAACCAATGGAAAGTAATGTGGTGATTTACTGTGTGGAATATGCATCAACAACCAAAACACTGAGATTCGATGATCTGCGTGAATGCCGCAGTGATCTTTGCATCATCCAGTGTTTGCAATAAACTTATATTAAGATGTCTTAGAGCTGGTCAGTGACATTACACTGCATGCTGAACGTGGTTGTGTCCAGTTCCGTGCTGCAGATCAGTATAGAAGCTCAACGTTATGCATGTGTCAGTCGATTATACCTTATCATCCGATCAGGTAACTATTCCATATCTGCATGGTATGTTCGGCGATCTGAAAAAAAAAACAACTTATATTCATGCTCGTTCATAAATTTCTACGACGTACGATTTCATTTGTCAGCTATTATAGCATTACGTATGATAGTGATCAAGAAAATTACATGCTATTTGACTGCAAATACGGTGACGAATAGCTTACTTGTGAATGCCATCCTCACCACGCATGGTTCTGACTTACATGGTCATTAACTGAAGATTTGTTTGCATTAACAATAAACAATTTTTTCTTCTAAAACCTGGTTTGAATGCGTATAAGCAATTCCGACCCATTCAAGCTTGGGCTATTTTTTTGTTTTTCAACTGTTTCTTCCACCCTACTTCTCTCGTAGTCTTGGTGACAATCATCGGTCGACAACTGCCGTATATATATATGACGGCCGTGCAATATAGGTAGTCATCATATGCACTCCATGTAGATCCCTTTCCTACAACCAGTATCATACAGGCCTACATACTGAGCATATACCCTACATGCGGGGTGAAAATGTGTCAAAGGTTTACTAGTCTACACCGGTTTCCTTCACCCACCAAACTGATCGTCCTTGTACCTGTAAAATATTCTTAAACGACAATGAAATACAAGCAAAATATCATTTCGAATATAGACAACACATCTGAGGATGCGTTTAAAACCCATCCATCTCTTAAAAGGCAAAGCCAGTATATTAGACTGTAGCTTTTACCTGAAGCGTGAATGTAAACGCGTTTCTGTTAATCTTTCGTATGGCAAAGAACAATGAATTCGCCACCAGCATGAATTTGTTTTTAAGTCTATCGACAGATCGGTATCTACATATTTATGAAGCTTTATAGCAGCATTGTTTGATGATTTGATGGGTTGCAGGAAAACAGAAACAGAATCCATGCATAAGAAGTGTACAGACACACTTTCCCAATATATATAGGCTGGAGATCTACGTGATCGATGATTATACATGCTATGTGATAGTAGTCAAATGATGGACGTGAAAGCGGGCCAATTCAAGAGTTATGCCCCATTAGTTTATACTTAGTTTATAACAATTAGAATGTATAGGCCTTTATACAGGTTCTTGCTCAGTCTTAAACGTCAGCTTTCTACCAAAAAAATTCAATACTCCACAGCAGTTTTGTGCCTATTACAATACGTAACTTTTCAGTTGGGTGTTAGAACACTGAGTGTTGTGAGCAATCATGTGGTCGATTCAGCCATTCTCACAGAGGTGTGTCAAGTGTCAGAAACAGTTCACTAAAAATTATGTGTTTGTTTACAAATGCCATTTTCAGTTTGTTCGGTTTGAAAAGTTGTTTTAATATACAAAACTGTTTGTACAGCGTTGATTTTTATGGTTTTATGTGCACAGCTAGTGAATGGTGCCTTTCCACGCAGAGCTAATCACCCTGTTTTGACTATGGACTGGTCTGGTCGGGACCACCTCGCGTGTCACCAGTGCTGGGGGACCGATGAGGGCAGATAAATGCGCTTACTGGCTGAGCTATCAGCCACTTGTCGCTGAGTCGGGCTAGCTGTGTGTAACGCTCATAGTGGATGTGTACGGCACGGCGAACTGAGCAACACGCTACAGCTCTCCCTCACTGTCCGATCTCTGTTGGCGTTTACCATGGGAGTGTTACCGGGCAAGATGTAAGAATATGTCGAATTCCAAAAAGAGATCAGATCGTCTACATTTTGTATCTGTGTTAACTTTTAAGGAAGGAACGTGAATTTCACCGACAGTTGTGGAAATGTTGACAATGTGTGTGGGGGGGTTCCGATTGGTGAGGGAGGTGGTGCTCTGGGCAGTGCTCCTCGTCTCCCTCGGACTCGGGGTGTGGGGCCGGCCCGCTGTCATCCAGCGTTACTGTGACCAGTGCGAATGTATACTGAGGTACGTACTCACTTATCTGTGTATCCCCAGCTTCAACGGCGGACATAATCTAAGCAATCATTGTGTAGAATTTTTCTCCACACAGTGGATAGCTTCTCTCTGACCGGTCAACATCCTTAACACGCTATCAGTAAACACGTGTGCGTGTTCTCCCAACAACGGATGTTATGTCACTGGTTGTCTATAATTACACACTGATGTCTGCTATTATTTGTCTTTCAGCGGAATTTGCTCTTTTTTCATGTCACCATAGTTTTTGCGTGTGCAGTGCTTATGAAAATAATTAAAACCATTTATTTCTCTTGGTGACATCCTGTGTGAACAATGTTATCGGTAAGCATGTCAAGTTGAGTACATACTGATACCAGCCCTACTGCACTGACTTGTGTCTGCTGCGATTTCAGAGCTCCCGAAGCGTGCCACGATATGTGGCAAATTATTGCGTATATTAGTCACTTTCTGCTCCAAAATAAGCCTCGGTGAACTGGGCAGAAACAAACTGAGGCTACAAATAAGCAGAGTATCATTGGAGTGAGAGAGCTTTCTGCTGGATGGCAGATATGCAAAGAAAAGAAGAACAATGAAACCACACTTTTTGTGTTTCGATCGATCCACTTTTTATATCCTCAGCAACTGATAGAAATGAACACATTAGTACTTTTTTTTAAGGCTAAATGCAGTTTTCTTACACATGTGTTGAGGTTAAATCCATTTAGGCAGTTTACAACATTGTAAGTTTCTGTTAAAGAATGATCTCACAAATGAAGAGCATTTAAGCTCTTTGTGTTATTTTCTTAACCACATGTTGCATTATTTTGTCTGAATTGGCAACAGTAGTTATTGTGCATTGTAGTACATATGTGCAATTCATAAATTTGTTTTCAGTTGTTTAGACTGTCAAGCCAGATAGATTTCCCACAGAAATGTACATGTTTAATTATCGTTAATGTTCAGAATGGCTTAGTGTAAAGAAGGAATTTAATGACTCTGTTTGTGCTTAATTTTGTTACAGTACGTCAGTTTTTAGTATCATTTGTGGTGTCTTCAGTGCTGATGTTATGTCGTACTTAGTGTTTAGGGAGGAAGTCAACCAGAATTAACAGTGCAATTCATGGTCAGCCAGCTAGTTTGTCATGCTTTGTTATGACCCAGTCACAAATGTGCCCTTCATTAAACTAACATATGTAGAGGAAGACCTGTAAATAGTCTACGCCTAGTAAAGATAATTTTTCACTAGGTAAAGATCTTGATTTGATAATTCTATACAAAAGAATACACTTCTCAGGGACAAAAGTTTGTTTTTTATGGTGAAATTATTGTGAACTTTCCCACCCGCTGCAAGTTGGGAGATTTGTGTGTTTAAAAAATGTACAGTTGTTATCTTAATATTTGCTTTATGCTATAACATAACTGGCTGTAAAACACTGGAGTAATAAACTGTCGTTAAAAAGTACCTACAAGGGCCAGAAATCAGGCTATAATTGTATTTTGAGGGGTCAGTTTTAAAGGTGTGGAGGATAGAACTAGGATTAGAGGGACTTCAGGTAAACACTTAGGCTTGGTCTGACACCTTTGATGTGAAGATTTAGCGCCTTATTCCGCCAGGTTGGTCAGGTGCATTGAAAGCTAAGGTCGACACTCCACCACTCACAGGAGAGGCTTAACTGTTAATTTCGCCTCCCTTTTGATCTGCCAGTGGACTGGAGATCCAAATTAAGCAGTTCCTGGGTCAGGTGGACATAGGCATCTGTACAGAGCCAGGGTCCTGGCTCTCTATGGTCAGATTTCCTCACAGCTCTGGTTCAAAGTTCAGTTGGCGGTGCAAAAGCTGGAATCTCTGATAAGAGGCTTTATTATATCTAGTATATAGCACAAAAACTTTTGCAAATATTTAGTGCAAACTTAACAATCTTATTAACAGTACATTTTTATAAGAAAAACATATTTTGTCTGTAATAATAAAGAACATACTAAGTCTTTATGTATGATGCATTTGCAAAGTGCTGTGGTAATTTGAAGTGCAATAGATCACTATTACTATATGTACTGCTGAAAACAATGAGTATGCTATGTGTGTCATCTGTAGTGAGCCTGTCCTGGCACTGACAACCAAATAGGCTCTATATCACAGCCATTAGGCGATTAAGTAACAGGTTCAACAGGTTGCAAACTTGTTTTCCTTGAAAATGATTAGAAAAAACATGTACGTACAATACAGAGGTTCTTTTATGCTATAGATGTTCACAACACTTGTGTTGCACATGTATGCAGGAGTGGAAGAGCCAACTAACTGTGTGCAACAAATATTAATTATGTAACCTTGTGAAACTTGATTGTGTGGAGAAAATTTTCCACAGACAGTTTGGAATAAATAATGTGACTGGAGGTTAAGGGATTGGCTGTTGGTGTCGTTAAAATTGAAGCTTTTTTTATCTGGTAGCCTAAATAAGAAAACACATCGCATGACATTATATATCTTGCTATCAAAAAAGTAAACTAGTTGTATGACTGACGTGTCTAACTTATCAAAGGACAATACATGTTTCTTTTTCTGCTATGAAAGAAAAGGAAATGTTTGATAAAAACTGTAGCATATCACCTAAGTACTGATATATGTTATTTTTCTCTATGCTTTTTTCATCACATGTACACTTGGGTATTTTTAACTGTTTAATATTTCTTGCAGGCTTTTTCTGTGAGAGATTTCTTTAGATGGCATAGCTTAAGTCTGGAATTGGCAGATCAAAGGCAGGATTTCATTGGAGAGGAGTATAGCAGACAGATCAGATTATTGATCCCAGGTTTAATCCTCCAGTGATTTTCTAATGGACAACTCTTTAGTGATCATTGAACATGCATTGATAACAATTCTGTACTGCACTGCTCAAGTGTGCAGGTGGCCTGAAGCTGTCGATTTCATTGTAATGTCCGGGAAAAGAGAAAGCTAATTCTCCCCACACAAAATGTTTTTAAAATGTTGATTTGTTGCCAAATGAAACGTCTCCACAACAGGTGTTGAGACATTTGAAGTTGTCTGCTAAACATGCAATGCCTTTGATGTTAATATATTTAGTAAAATAGACGTTTTACTTCAGTGTGATACATGAAAACCTAAATGGCCGCATTTTTATGTTTTGCTTTTCCATTTTATTTGATTAGTACTAGGTGTCATCTGTCTCCAGTTGTGCTTATAGTTCAAACATTTGAAACTATTGACTATAATTTCTGAATTGAAAGCCAGAAAGTGTAGTTGGGAGTTGACGGTAATGTTTCCTTTGTGAGGCCTTTTCAGTAAGTTTTAAAGGTATTGCTTTATTCGTGTTAGTGCCTTGGACTGCCTTGGTCAGGTTTATAGGTAAGGCATAAAAAGATTCAAAGCATGAGGTGTGTGTCATGAACTGGGCCAGACTGGGCTTTACATATATCTACAGTATTGGGGTAAAAATTGTAAAGGCTGTATTGTAATCTCTGAGACATAATAAGAGTAGAGTTTATGCAAGCTGGCCTGTGTTTTGTTTGAGAGCATTCAGGGACTGTTGTCGTAACGTCTCTCCACCAGCCTCGTGTTGGTTTTGGCGTATTTCTTAATCTGTTGCATGAGCGGGCTGTGTTTGAACAGGATATGTAACTGCTCCTCTTCAAACCCAGCCTTGTTGTTATTGCACAAATCTCGCCCAATCTGTAAACCTCATGTCTTTCGATTCTTATTTTTTTACACAATGGCTACGTGGTGGATTTTTTCAAAGTGCAAGAGAGTTGACATGATGCAATCAACAGTGTAAATCAAATCAGCAGGGTCTTGGTGGTTTGTGTTTGGAATGCGGGCACCCATGCTGGGGTTAGAAATCAATGGCAGGGACTAGATGGGCACACAGGAAGTGAGGAAGCATTGTCTAACTGGCAGAAGAGAAGCCAGAATAACTTTTTCTGGCCCAGACAAAACAAACCAGAGGATGGCCTTTTGCCATGTCTGGCCCCTTAACCCAGACTATCAGAAGTCTAACAAGTTATTCCCCACCCTAATCATGGGTTTATTTATCCAGGCGAAGGTAGCATCTTCTCAGTCTCCCCTTCTCAGGAATGTGACACAAACGAAAATATAGAAGTAGATCAAATAACCAGCAGAGATAACCTTTTAGATTGATTCAGATGAACATGTCTCTATTGCTGGTCCCGTGTGGAAGCCATTTTAAGATGCATATATATATATATATATATATATATATATATATATATATATATATATATATATATCTATGCACTGTATTATGAATGCAACACATGATTGCCAAAGATTTAAATCTGTATTGTATATCCAAGCTAGAGAACAAGCTAACCAATTTTAAGTCTGCTTTCACAGTCTACATATACAGTCTCGTCTTTGATTAACCTAAAATTAATCCATGTTTGACTTCACAAGTTTGTCCAGGACATTGTCCCAGGTAATGGTGCCCATTAAATGCCATTTAATATCAGTGTGTTTGGGGCAGGGTAGTGGGCTCCAGGGGACTCTGCAAACAAACCCAGGAATGTGGAGCATACACCTAACATGCCCTGCACGTCGCCACCCCTCGTGCTTGCATACCTCTCCCCAGGAGTGCTTTTGTCCCAACCAACTCACTCTAGACCAGAAAAATGATATCACAACTCTGAAAAGAAATCTGAGAGAAAAAAAACTGGTCTGAAGGGCGTGCTTATTGAGCATCTGACATAGCGTCTAGCGAGGTGTGTCATCTGAATGATCTGGATCTGAGTGGATGTGTTAGGTTACATTTGATCTTCTAATTGTGACAATACAACGCCACAGCTAAGCTCTAGCTTTACCAAGTTGGAATGCTTCTCTCAAGGGTATGGTTAGGAATGGGTGGGTAATAATCCAATAACTTCAAATGACTCTCAGACATGCAAGCCAGCAGTTTAAGCTACAGGCCTATTGTCATCAATCTATTTGGCCCGGATTAGGTTTACTTGGACTCCTGGATTTATATTTATGAGTCAGGTTCTTGTGACATGCCAGCAAGATATTTTTAAACTTGTGAAAACTTATTGTACACTAGTTAGGCTTAAGCTTCCTCATGGAGAAACCAGATATCATCAAACTAGCATACCCTGTTTCAAATTTTACTTTAAAAGCCCACTCACATACACGCAAAGGCATGCAGGTCTGCTTTCTCGGATAAAGTTTGAAACACTTCAGAAATAAGTTTAAGCTACAGCTACTAAGGTGCTTCAGTACATAAATTGTGATTTTTCGAAGAATATTTATTTGTATTTATTACTACCGATGTTTTAAATCGTTTTAGTTAGAAAATCTGTGGTCTTACACTTTGCTGTATTGTTTAAACTGCTTATCTTTGCATGCCATTTGAAAGAAGCTATACATTGTCCCCCACTCTCACCACTCCTGACATCCTCACTAAGAGGAACATTGTCAGCTGTATTATATTGCAATAATCATAGTTTTCTGAAGATGTTCATGTATCAGTAAGAACTGTTTTATTTATTTATTTTCTTTTGAGAAAATTTCTTTCACTTATGTCTCTCTACTGTGACTGTTTTGTGAAGATACTAAAATCATAACTGTTTTGTGTGTTTTCAGTGAGGACACATCTGAACCTAGAGGAATAACCAATGTTAAAGCCAAGTGCAAAGAAGGCCATGTGGAGTGGTCTAACCCATATGGGGCTGTCCGAGTGGAGATAAACCCAGGTTATCCTGTAGATTTCAAAGGATGTGTGCTAATCACCAGTGAATATACCCGTGTTAAAGTATCTCAGGAAACACGAATTGGATTAAAACACATACAGACAGTAGAAGGTGTTTCCAAAGAAATATGTTTGACTGCTTCATCTGCACCTATAATGCTGTATATAGAACTAGTCCCAGAGTCGTCAGTGGTCTTCAAAGGTGTACCCAGGGTGGTTATAGACTATGATATAGAGAGACTACAGTCAAAACTGTATTTTGATCCATTAGAAGGTAAGTCGGACTTTACTGTTGATACATGCTGTGTTATTGTTTTGACTTTTTGGGTGCACTCACTGCTGTCTCGCAGGGGGTGGGGGGGGGGGGGGTGGTGAGCTAGTGGGCATGTTGTTGTATCCAGAACTGGTTAATGTGATTGTTACAGGAGTTTTATTTGTGATAATGTTACAGGAGTGTTATATAGCCACTCCCCTCCCTTCGATGTGACACCAGGTACCACAAACTTTAGCACTTGTAATGGTGGGTTAGGGTTTTAAGAATACCTTGGAAATGTGAGGTGACTGTCCGTACTATTGTTCACTGATTATCAAAGGGACCAGTGACACTGCTATAGGTGGGAAGGTTGTATGCCATTGTGTAATAATCCACCAGAGCTTGTCACAGCTTAGCCTCTAGAGAACAATGAGCTTTCCCTCCCAGTGTAAGTAATGAACAGGTAAGAAGGGGCTCTGTCATAATCTGGACATTGAGGAGTAGCATAGACTTAAGATTTGGTGATAATTACCCTGCTTGAGTGAACCATTACCTCTGACTTAAGCCTCTGTTTGCATACTTTTGTTGGCATTTGGCAAGGCTGTGCAATGACCCCCTACCTGTTCACAGTTTGTGGTTGCTATATACACAGTTAAGCTTGCAAAGTGGTGTGATGATCTTCCTCCACTGGAACCTAAAAACTTTGTCTTCAAATTGTGCCCCTCCCTATGCTGGGATTTCCAGACATCAGCATGAAGAGATATCTTTCTCATGCATGTTTTGTGTTTGACCAACTATTATTGATAGTTAACATGATGGATAATTTGGTTAATTATTCAAGTGATGATGTGAACACAAAGAATATGTCAAATAAATACCATCTGAAGTACCAATTTATAATCTTAGATATGCGTGGAATTTTTCTGTGTGATAAAAAAAGTATAAAGTATTGTAGGAAGATGGCATTAGTTTTAGCACATTCTTTTTTAAAATTTTGTTAAAGAGGTATATGAAAAGTATAGCCCCTTGGCAAACTTTCACAAGAATTTAGAAAAGCAGGTAGCAATAATTAGCTGTGATAAACTCCACATGTACAAAGTAAAGTTGTTAGTTTACAGTTGATATAGGCACAAGATTCATGTTTGGCCTCAGTACTTCCAGTCCACAGGTATGGGTAAGAAACAGTTATGTAACAAGATGAGTGCCTTTTACCAAGCTTACTCTTTAGTATCAAAGCAAATGACGGTTTTCATGTCTTTGTGTGAGGACATTGTATCCTGTCTATTATACTATAAGTCATCATCTGGACAGGATCTGTGGCAGTGTATCTGTATTTACCTCGTCTTGTAGTTCCAACTCATTGCCTATAGCCACAGGTGTACACACTTATCCTTTAGTTACTAAACCCCTCAGTCTCTAACTGATGTTTTCTTAATGCTCCATCCTGCTTTAATGTTGCCATAGGCTCATAATGTATCCTGGTTTTATAGCATTGTATCAGTTAGGGACCTTTAATTGTATTACAGACATCCTGTGTAAGTAAGAGCTTAGGATTTTAGGCTGTCCCCTAAAGGGCTCCTAATAATGCCTAATGGTTTGAAATTGCCTTTTCTAAACACTGCATGGATGGGGTTGTCCACTAAGTTGTACAGATGTATTGTTAAGGATTCTTTAGGCTAGGAACTGAAGCTTTTTGTGTACATTGTAGTTTGTAAACTTTCAGAAAAGATCCAGCATATTGTTAAGCGTTATCTGCACCGCACTGTAAGAACTTAGGATAGGAATTAAAATTACAGAATGTGAATCTCTAAAGCAATGAAAATCTTGGCTGTGCTGATGTGCTATGCAGTCTCTCAGAGTTGTGAATTTTCCGATATGCTACCAGTAAATCTTACACAAATTGAGAAGCTGGCACTTTAAAGACTTAAACTCAGAGTTGTGCTGTCAGGTGAAATGAATCTGTTTCTAGTCTGGCGTTGTTCAGTGTTTCTACCTATATATGGTAGATGTGAGGTTCTCATGGCGGCAGCGTGGAATTTTTTGTTAATTCCACTTGCTGTTTGTAAAGGCTTTTGTGCTGGAGTCAGCGGGAGATGACCTGCTCACAAAAACTGAAATTCCATCTATTGACGTGAGCTGACATTAGCGTGGAACTAGCAAGGATCTGATGCATGTACCCTCATCTATCTTCAGGTCGGTGATCTGTTATATTCACTGCAAGTTAACAAGAACTCCATAAAGTTGTATGCCCTACCCATATATCTCTCAAGGTTAGGATGGTGTATGAACTTAGTTATGTGTTATGCACTTCAGTTCCCAAAAGTGTGCAAATGTTCACTCCAGTCTTGTATTATGGGTAACTGGCACCTCATACCGTGATTTAAATGTCAGTTTTCTAAGGATCATAGTAAATGCTTTATCATGCGGTAACTTTCAGCAATTATGTCAAAGTTATTAGAAATATTATGGTACTGGTATGACACCTTCCACACCGGTCCATGGTAAGGGTGGTCTGTGGCAGGGCACCCCACCACCAAACCTATCTCTATAAAATCTTAGAGCAATTAAAATATGAACATATGATTACTTGAGGAGGGAAATTCTTAATGACTAGCATACATGTACACATAGATGTCACTTTTTGAAAGTGCACCCTTTTGTGGCATGTCATAATTTTTGTGGGTCTGAAATTGATGTTTTTAATTATTTCTGCCAATTTGCTGCCGTGGGCCTGCCACAGAGGTAGTGTAAGAGTATGTGTGGCATACTGACGGCAATCCTGTGAAATAAGACAGCATATTAATGTACGAGAACAGAGAAAAAACAAAACATTTGATGAATCTGATGTTTGACCTGTGTGGTGAAGGTCTGTAGGGTAGGAAATGTCAGAGTGTTTGCCCAGCGCAGATCTCCCCATGTTTTCATATGGCTAACACTTGAGCCTATGTCAATAATAACCACCATAAAGCCATCTGCATACATTTACTCTAAATTGACACTGATTTGGTATTTGATACCACAGTGAATAAGTCTTTAAGCAATTACCACAAATTATATGTTTTTGCTGCAGTAACTATATTCCTGCATTAACTTTATTATTTTGATAGCTGATATTTCAGTCTTAACAAGCTTCTATTTAAGCCTAGCATATTGTGTGTGGTTAAAGGGGGCAATTTTTTTCTGTTGGTTTAGTGTATCTAATGCATCAGAGTGCTGTGGCCAGATCTTCAGATACCAGCCTGTTTTATACTAGACAAGGGGAAGGGTTAGTGGAACAAGGGGTTAAGTGAGAGGATTTAATGCCACTGTAACTAGAACAAGTCTTTCCAAACCGTAGGACTGTGATTATCCTAGGTGGTGATGCCACTCTACAACATGTCCAGGTAAAGCTGTCCTTGTTGCTTTAGAATAGTGGCTGTTTTGTAACACCAAGTTGACCAGGTGTGTTACAGAGACTGGGAGGAGATCATGTCAAACCCTAGGGAGATGTGTGTGCTTAATGGCATGCAGAAGGGTTGCCTGGGGCCATAAAGGTAAATGGCTGTGGTCCGTAGGTACTTCTTTCTCCAAGAGAACCTAAACTGACCACCAGACAGACAACAGTCACATAACTGATCACTGTGAATAGAAATAGATGTTGTATACATTCAAATGAGATTCACTCACTGTATAGCTAAGTCTAAACTAAGCTATTATGACTTTCCTAAAGCAATGCCATAGTTAATTTTCAGACCAACAATGCAAACACTCTTTACAGTGGCATATTGTAAGTGAAATTAAAAACAATTTTGCTTACAACAGTTTTTAACATTTGTTGGGATATATACCAAGAAGGCTTAATAATTCATAATGCATTGTAAAGTTTAAGAAATACACATTTTTCATGAAACTCTCTAAGCAAGATTTCTTCATATTCCTTGTCCTTGTTTATTATACTCTATTATTACCTGGCCTTTATTAACTCTGTACCGTCAACTATTTAAATATCCCATATATACATTTTTATTAAAGGCGAATGTGTGGCAAAACTTGTTTGTTCATTTATGAAACTGTGAACAGTTATGTTTTTGTATGTTCCCCTGTGTGATTTGTGTGTGTTGTGTTAGTTAGGGCAAGTCTCCCAAACAAGAAGTGTACAGGGTGGGAAAATGGGTAGAGGCAAAAGGGCACATAGCTGGGTGTAATTACCTCTGTGTTACTACATGTGCAGTGGAAGGAGGCTCTGGAGGTGGGGCTTATGAATTATGGGAAACCACAGATTGTGATGTAGAGTGCAGAGAGTGTGGTACTCATTGTATGTGTAGTACTGTGAGAGACCTGTGGGAATGGGAGCGCAGTGTTAGCCCTATGGGGATTGCAGTGTTTACAAGGGTTTAAACTTCAGATTTAATGAATTTATCAATTTGCAGAATTCATTTAACAAAGTCTAGTTTCATTGCACAAATGCATTTATAATAATGACATTGCAACTTATAATTTTTGAAGTGTGTCTAATACTTTCTCCCTGACTAAAAGATCAGTAATAGGCTTATCCTACCAGAAAGGACTTCTGTTTTAGCATGTGTCCCATCCCATGCATGTCTCTGAATTTCTCAAGGGGCTATTCTGAGAGCTTGAAATCAACCTGTTGAAAATATTGACTGTATTATTATTGTTGTCTGTTGAATGTTTATGAATGGTGCAGTTACCAGGGACGCCCCATTGGGCACTGGTGGAAAGGCCAAGCTGGGATGTCTTAGGGACCTGCACTGATGGTCAGTGGTTGTTATTGAGCAGTTAGAAGGAAAACAGGCCTAAGATGAGCAGCTGTTTTCTCTGTTGAAGATAAATACCAATGGATAAACAAATCTAGAGGGGTTGCAGTATTTTGGTGTGAGATAACTGTGCCCTGTTGGCTGGGGTAGAACCAGAGATCACCCTTCCATCACAGCTCCCTTCTCTATTAACAGTTCTTCACCTCGGCACAATCTCTGTCATCTCAAGTTTCTATTCAACCTCACTTCTGCCTAGGGCAACAAAAGGTCGGACAAATTTTGTTTTTCTTAGCAAATTGAGCAACCCAAATTCAGCAACTCTGGTTGAAAATTTATGCAGCCTCTCAAGCCACAGCCTTGTTAGTGTGAAATTTAGGAGTCTGGTAGGGTTGAATTTCATTTCGATAAAAAGATTTGCTACTGTGTTTGTTTTTAATTTCTGGTAGCCCACTACGAAGCTGATAAACCAGTGCCTGTGAGGTGTTGTACCATGGAATTTCTCCATGCACCACATTTCACACATCTCTGTAAAGATATTTCTTGTACTAGTGTGAAGTTGTAGCCCCTTTTTTAGGGTGTATTTTCATGCTAATGGCAAAGCCTTTCTCTGGCTTATCCTAATGGGGTAACCGTCCTCCCCTTCCATTGTTTGACCTTTGACCATGTCTGACTAGTCACAGCAGAGCCAGCTTGGCCATAGAAATGCCCAGGGACTAAAGCCTCCACAGGTTGATCAGTGCAGACAGAAGGAAGGGGTCATTTGCTTGTAAATTTACTGTAATTTGCTAACCCACTCTGAGAACGACTTAACTGCCCATGTGTTTTAATTAGCAGAAATCAGTTATGCATATATAATCATTAGAGCATATAATCTTTAGACACTTTCATCAAAATCCGAACTTTTATCAGTTACTGTAATCTCTTATGAATAAGCAGTGAAATGCCATTGAATTCATTTACACTGAACTTGTGAACTAGTTTGAATAATCCTGTCAGTTGAAGAGCTACATGTATAAATCTTGAAGCTAAGAAGCGTCACATACTTTCTATTCTACCAGTGTGTAAGAGCTTGTCACCCCACTGGGTTTTGTTCAGTCTTGCTGGGGACTGGCTACATGGGCTGGTCTGGCCTGGGCATAAAGGCACCCAGATAAAATCAGCTCGGATTCTGATTAAAAGTGTATAGTAGTTTGTGTTGGGCTATGAACAGAGAGGTCAGGGGCTCATCCTGCTATCTGTGCACTGAACAATAGCTGGCCTATACGGTGATGCTCACAGTAAACATGTCTGTACATGTACAAACTCCGGACTTGCTGGCTACCTCACTTGTTTGTAGAACTACTCTACCCACAGTCTACACACTTATGTCAACTCTGTTTCACTTAGCTATGATTTGTATAGGTTTTAGAAAAGAAATTTTTAATAGAAGAGTTTAGCAGAAAGTTTAATATTAGCTGAACTTGCCCAGACATGCCTTGAAAACCTGTATGACCACTTGTTGATGTGTACAGACTGAGGGTGTATTAAGCAGAAAGCTGCCCGAGAGCAGACTGTGTTAATAACTATAGCGTATGTAGTAAGCTAATGTACATTTGTGTAGATATACATAGGTTATACATACATACATAGATCCATACATATACATGTGTCAGCATTTTCTGGTTTCTGAAAGCCTTGATTTACCTAATTAATCAGCTCAAGGCTAAGTGTGCTGGTGACAAAAGAAGCAAATCATTTTCCTTTTAGCAAATGTCAGAGGTTTTCTATAATAGAAACTGGATCAGCTGGTCAGTAGATGGAAAAAAATGTTCGTGATAATGTATAAGTAAGTTCATAATAGTGAAGAGAGCAGGTGTTTGTGAAGGCAAACTTCGATGATTACTGGGCTGAATTGACAGTCCATTAATAGTTTGTTGTGTAAAAACAGGGCAGTGTGGATGTAGGTGACATTATGGCACGCGTGTGGTGACAAGCTTCCCGTGGCAGTGATCACTGTGCTGTCCAGCTACTCTTGAGGGAGATTTGCTACAGTTTGAGGTGTCACATACTCTGGCACGTAGGCACACAGTTAGCTTTTCACATAAACCAGTTTAGTATAAACCTTAAGACTGTAGCAGTAAATAAATTTTTGATGTGGAGATAGTGTCAGCCATAAGCACTGACTTTATAGGCCAAGTATATTTTTGGCCAACTAAAGTTTTAGTGACATTTGCATACAGCTGAGAAGCTTGAAGTAGAAACTTCCACCTTCAAGTGATGACAACTTGGTAAACAGTTAGAGATCTCTTGTCAAATCTGGGTCAAGTTTCTGGGAAGAATTTGTTATTGAAGAATAATTATTATATCCTAAAGGACAGAGTGCACATGTAGCATGGGAGGCATGCATGTGAAATGGGGTTGTGTTGGCGACATTTATGGCTGCTGGGAATGGGTTGTGCTCAATGACAGATTACAGAAGGCAGATGGGCAAGTTATTATTCAAACCATTGTACTGACTGACATTCAAAAACATTTTCCAAAACTGTAAACTTTCTTGCATCAAAATAATTAGTGACACCCTCGGAACAAAAGTTAAATAAATGGGAAAACTGGCAAGGCATTATTCTTGTTGCTAACTGGTGTGAATAACACTTCATGATATATTTAATGCTGTACATGCTTGGCGCACAACTTGAATCTCTGCTCTGGTGTTAGCATGTAAGCTCCTTGGCTCGTCATCATCTCAATCTTGACAGTTTTACCAGATAATAGTGTAGGCAATTCTCAGCTCAGATTGGGGAGGGTAATTTTTGTCAGTGTGTGGGGGAATAAGTCCGGGTTCTTCTGCTCTGACATCTGCTCATCATACTTTTGGGATGAGCCCAGATGAGCTGAGGGATAAATAAACAGAACTCTGGTAAACAGTGTTAATTGAGCTGGCTTGATGTGAACATGGGGTGAAGCCTCTCAGGACGCTTTGATTGACCTGTTGACACCTGATATGATGGTCAGTTAGACTCTGCTGGACAGTCTTCTGCACCTGGGCACTGTTTGTGTGGTTTAGGAAAAGTCTCTAATCCATCAGCTAATCAGGGTCTGGAATTGGGCAGTTTTCCTGTGAGAACATTTTGCTGGATATGTATATCTGTCAGGTGTTCAGGGTGCAGGCACACATGGTACTGATGACTGATGTAATAATGATGGTAAGGACTGGATAAGGTGTTTTTAGTTGAGCCCTGATTGACTGGAACTGGTGATGAGAAACTTCATGCTGCATGAGAAAATGACGGAAAGAAATAGCCAAAGAAAGGAACAAAACCAGTAGCACATAGACTAAAATGCCAACGGTTTGTCAAATGGCATGGCCTAGGTCAGTAATGATGTGTTTTAGCTTGTGGTGCACATTAAACCCCTAGGGGTGGCCCTTTTCTTGCCCAGCTTGATCCTTACAAGCTCATGTTCATTCCCCTCTAGATAATGACAGCTTCAGACACTGGGGCAGAAATGGGGTGAAAATCACAGGGGATAAAAGGCTTGGAGAGTTTCTCCTATGGAGAAAGGCAGCCAAAAGGTTTTGAGTTCCCCTTAAATGTAGTAAGCAGACCAGGCTACTCAAGGACTTACTCTCCACAGTTGCTGTGTCAATCACATGCTTCACACACCATAGATCACTGCAGGGAATGACCTAGGCAGTCCATGGGAACATCCAAACCCATCATCTGAAAATCACAGGCCTACAAAATTGATGTAGTTGTAGTTGTACTAATTTTTCTTCTTTTATTGTTATTTATAACATATATGTCCAAAAGTAGTAATCTGAGAGAAAAGGCTCTGTCACTTTTTAGAAGTATGCTTCTAAAAACCTTCTCGAGTTTTGTTGATTGTAGCAGTTATGTGTTAACCTTGGCTGCCAGCAGTAAACATGTTTATAATATGACTGTATTGTTAGCATCAAGTGTTACAGTAGCTGGTGTATTGTTTTCCTTTATGCTGTTAACACCCTAAATACCCTCAAACTGCTCTGGGGTCAGTCAAACTTCAGTTCTGTTTCTGTTTACTTCAGGTCATTAGTCCATCAACTTCTGCTCCTCTGGCCTTTCCTTCCACACTATCTAAACACCTGTTTTCTTCTCTGTTCCAGATTGCAGACCCTGTGATGAAGAAGAGTTACTTAGAGCATATTGTTCCAGTGATTATGGTGAGTGCAAAGGCTTTATAATGTTTTCTTTTCCTGAATTAAAAACTTGCTAGAAATATTAAGGACGCAAGTAGCAAGGAGCATTTTAATGCACCTTTGTTGATTCTTGATGTACAGTAGATCTACACCATATTTATTTTTTGGCACCACCAGTGCTTAAATGCAGCTGATGAGGACCTTGTTGGAAGTAGGCGAAGACTTCATTTGGTTTTCTGTCCTGCTTCTGTCCTTAATTTAAGGGCTGTGTAACTGAGGGGAAATGTGAAGTAGTTAGCTGGGTTGACCACAAAAAGAGCCAAATTAATCCCCAAGAGCCTATTAAGCGCTGGAAACTTCAGATAGCGGGACAGGAAGAATAGCTCTGGAATCACAAAAAACACCAGCAATTGTCTGCCAGAACTCACTGAAAACTGCTCTGCTCAGCTCAGCTAGCCATCAATTTGTGGTTAGGGTGGACAAAAGCTGGAACCCTTTTGTCCTCTGACCACTTGAGAGGCAGTAGATCTGTTCAGGCCTTGTCAAGTGGATATAGGGTCAGTCTGAATGGCAAGCTTGATGACAGATTAAAGTATCCTGGAAGGTCAAAGGCTACAAAAAGCATAACCAGTTAGTCTAACAGGACCTGTGAGATTTGAAGGACTTGACCGCTAACTCACAAAACATGTCCACAATCCCTGGACAAGGAGTCTACATTTCCATAGTGACTGAATGTCAGTTTACCAGACATGTGTGAAAGACATAAAACCTGTATAGAACCCTGACCCTTTTGGTAGTCATTGAAGTCTTTCATACAGCATATCAATAGATCTCCTCCCTTCAGAAAGCAGCATGACTCAAATTATGGTTGTACTTGGGTAGACAATACCATAGTCTTGGGTAAAACTGCACGGTGACTGAATAAGGCTGTGTTGTCTTGTGAACAGAGATCTCTAACTGATAAATTTGGAGCTCATGAGGTATAAGCCTTAAGATTAGCAAGGCAGCCTAAACCTAAGGCTATGCTAAGATTAATCCATGGTTATTGAACTGAAACAGTCTTAAAATAGTGGGGCCTCCGTTGCTCAGTCGGTTAGCGCGCTAGCGCAGCGTAATGACCCAGGAGCCTCTCACCAATGTGGTCACTGTGAGTTCAAGTCCAGCTTATGCTGGCTTCCTCTCCGGCCGTAAGTGGGAAGGTCTTCCAGCAACCTGCGGATGGTCATGGGTTTCCCCCGGGCTCTGCCCAGTTTCCACCCACCATAATGCTGGCCGCCGTCGTATAAGTGAAATATTCTTGAGTACGGCGTAAAACACCAATCAAAAAAAAAAAAAAAAAAATCTTAAAATAGCAAGATGTTGCAGCAAAATAGGAAGAATTGAATTTACTTTAATTTGGCCAGTTCACTGATCTGCACTATATGAGTAAATCATAGAATTTCATCTTTCATATATGAAGGAGTTTTGCAGTTTGTTTCCATGTGTTTCCTGTCTGTTTATAGAGCTAGTAAAGTTGTTGAGTGGCATATTAGGTGTTTGTATAATAGCTGAGCACAAGTGTTAGGCAGATAGGGATTAGAGGTCCTGTTACCTCCCTAGCATGGATGTAGAGCGAGTACAAAGTGGAGAAGGAGCGGGAACTATTTCCCACACTGTAACCCTAAGCAACCCAGACTCATTATAGCCCTCCTGTCTCTCTGATGTATCAACTCAACACATGGAGCAAAATTTAATTGAATCTGTCTTCAGGCATAAAAGTATACAGTTACTAGTGGGGTCATGGATGGCTAGTTCAACAGCAAGTGAACAAGAATTGCCCCTTGTTTACCCGTAAACAGTTCATATTAATCTTAGCTTCACACCACCGAGAACCATCATTGGCTATGTTTCTCAAGCTAATATTTTAGTGGGGAATAAAAAATTCTTTCGAAGGAACAAAGGAAGGTGTTATTTAAATGCTTTTTGTCGCCTTAGAGTTAGCTGGAATTAAGTGCTTCCCTGTTTTAACAAACAATTTTTTGTGTAATTGTAAACTTAAATTTTACAAACAGCTATGAATTATTATACATTTATTTTTGCAAGTCTTTAGTTTAATAATAAATATATCAACAGTAGTTCTTTTCTCTTTTTTTGTGTCCAGCCCAGAAACATTCAAACTGTGTTTTTTTTTCTGACTTTTTTGAAAGCATTTCCTATGTGAATGATGTGAGCGCTTTAAAGAATTTAAAGTAAGTAAATAAGCCAAAGGGAAGCCATCTTGAACACTGGTTAAAGTCGCTGTTAATTTTTACTGACATTCTTTCCAATTGGTTTAATGTCGTTTTAGTGATGCATTGACAAATAAACCTTTGATATTGCTGGGACGTCTTTCCTGTATGACTGTGCTTTGAGTCAGTATTTGGGCTATATTAGTAGATGTCTGCAGATGCACTAGTTACATACTATGGTTAAGGGTGGACTCTTTCATCTGGGTCTCACTTATCATCACTACCATTGGATGATACACACAGCCTAGCTACCAGTTCCCACAACTCCCAAAGCTGTGTGTATTTAAAAAGTGGGGTGTCAATTTATCACAGCTCACAAGTTCACTGGACCAAAACATAGAAATGACACTAGGGACTTACAGATGCAGCTTTGATACCAAACTGGGAACTAAACTTTGTCTAATGGAGAAAGTGCCCTTTGCACCCCCAAAGCTTTTTCTCAGTAACAATTCTTGGGGAAAGCTATGCTTTTTTAGCAAAGATCCAGGAGGGCATTTAAGTGTATTTGGCTGATTCTCCCCACTGCACTGCCTGGAAAACTCACCAGGTCTAATAGCTGCCTTTAAACTGTAGTTATCAACATTTCTAGGACGTGTAAACATTTGTAAATAATCCAGGAGTAATAATACGCAAAGCAGACAGAGAAAGTAATTAGAAGATCAGATGGTCATGGATTAGTTTTATTATAAATGCATATATTAAATTTCGGATTTGCTTTGGGGTAGTCAAGTCTGCTGTAAGGGTTGAGCTGTGGGAATGTCTTCTTGCCTATAAGGCTCTTGTTAAATGTAATCTCTCCGTGGGTCTTGCCCAGAGCCCTCCAGATGGCAAACAATTTGCCCTTTATTTGTCTGTGCCTCCCCAACTGCCCTTTCACTCCTAATGGGCAAATTTCACATCAAGGATTTTGCAATAAACAATTGATTTATTTACCACCCATGTAATGAAAAACAGTGCTCTGGGAAAAACTGGCAGAATTGAAGCTGTTCAAAAAAATACAAATAACAAACAAAAAAGTTAAACATATTCTTAATCAAGAACATCTAAGCTATAAATCTATATATGTCAACTCTGAACCATTTATTTTTTCTCATGTCAGCCAGTGTTTTCAAACAGTTTTTTTTCTTCAAAAAGGAAATCCATGTAAAGATTGTTAATTGTCATCATTGTTTGATAGCCTCTGAAACCAGTCTTACTGGGGAGACATGGCTGTCATGTACAATGACTCAGCTTGTCCACCCTTAACCTCTAGCACCTCTAGCCTTTTAATTTAGCTAAGTGCTTTACAGCTATGGAATCTAGATATGTTGGAAGTGATGTACAGCCTGACTAGGAGGCAGACATGCATTATACTTGGATCACACATGATTGAAGACATGCATGGACGTTGACACCCCAAAGACATGTGAATCAGCAGGGCAAATTCGTTTTGCGTACATGTCATGAAAGTTGTAAATGCTTGGTGTCCTGGAAACAAAAGACAGAGTGAGACTATTGAATCATTATCGGATAGGGGTATAGTTACATAGTTATGCGCTAGTGAAGAGTTATGTGGTGTACATTTGTTAACCTCTTGTCGTATATGATTTCAGTGGTGGAGGGGAAAATTCTGCATGTGGAGCACAGAGAGCATCATGAGGAGACCAACATAGAGGTGGCAGCACATCGCGTGGTGCAGCAATCCAAGAAGGACCTTTTCACAGTCAAGCACCACAGTAATGGCCATACCCTCCATGGGACCATCATTGCTCCCAAGAAATGTGGGGTGCAGCAAGGCCCAGGGGTGTTCTTGTTGATGGGGTCTGTAAAGCTGGGCAGGATGAGGCTGAAGTGTGCCCCATTCCTAGAGGACTGGGAAAGAGTAAGGCAAGCAGCAGAGGAGGATGACACTTTAGAGTGTTCATTTGACTAAAAGGCTCTCTGGGCCAGGAAGCTAAAACAACAGCATTGCCATATGGTGTTCCCTGAATGTGAGATTGAAACCTAGATGATGGCAATGCTGTCCCCTCATCACTAAACTGCTCCAGGACAGGGCTAGGAGGGACAATGTAACACATGTTACAGATCATAACACTAGGCAAATAACACCAGTTACTCTCCCTGATGTCAGATGCTTGGAGGGGTGAGAGGCATAACATCTATTCCACATCTACATCTGTCAGCTGGGTTATCAGCCCCAAACAATAGCATGGGCTGTAAACAATGGCAGGGGGCAACTGTCAGGATGTGAGGCTGACAGCCACGGCCAACAGACTGGCATGTTTGCAGTACCCATCTGTTTTACACTGTTTTGCTGTTTATGTAGCAGGCAACTTGTAGCACCAAGCCCTCTTTGTGGTGTGGTGTAGCTAGTAAAGGTTGACAGTGACAAGTTTATAGTTTATACACAGGGCAGGCCTCAAGCCAAGCTTTCATGTGGAGAAGGAGAGTCTTGTGACTGGTGAGGAGAAGCATCGACCTGCTGCTTTCCTATCTGTGATACTTTAACAAAGCTTAGTTACAAGCAGAAAAATAACACCTAGTTGTGTTATTGGAATTTCTAGAAATTTCATGAAACATCAACTCCCTATTCCAAGAATGTTTTCCTTGGGCTGGTGAAATAATATATCTGGGGGTGTTGCTGGACAGCTATGGCAGGCGGGCATTCTCAGGCTGCTGGGAAGGGAATGTGGCCATATTGTTACATGTGGTGTGAGTGCCACAGTTACCATTGTTTTTTTGTAAATGACTGATGGAAGTTAACACTATCTAAGGACAAATCACAGCCCGTGTGTGAAAAACGTTGATGTTCCTGATAATTTACATTAGGAGAATTGTTTTCTCATTAAGATGGTTGGTGTCTGATAACTGGTCTACAGTTTGATGGTATCATGTGATAGCTGAACCTGAAGAATGTGAGAAGTGACAAAAAATCCAGCATACTTTGTGATAATTAAATAATCATTCTGTGTATATTGATAAAGCAATGATGTGTGCTGTGTGCAAATATGTCAACTATATTGCTGCTGTTTTTTTGTTATTGTAAACTGATGTAATGTTTGTATCAGGTTACAGGATATCCGTGAATGGTTGTATATGTACAGTGAAAGCGCTAACCATCTGGTTATTGGTGTTAATATTGACATTTGTAAACTATGACTGTGTATTTTGTTTCTCGTTTTGAGTTGATCTCCCTTTGTGTACATAGTACTTCATTGAGTAAGGATGCTAGGAATTAGAGCCAGTGGCAACAGATTGATGCAGTAACAATTAGTCATTGAGCACTGGTTATCATCATTGTTCATCACAACAAAGTTTTTTTTTCGGCAGTTAGTTTTGTCATCTGATGGAATTTTTTTGTGTTGTGGGATGCCCTGAGTTGTTGTAGATAGATTATCTGCTGAATCAGCCAAGCCTGAAGTCCCTCACATACTAAGATGTCTCTAAGCATGATACAGGCAGCTAAATGTACAGCAGTATTTTATGAGAGATACTGGCATACATATATGACACCATACTTACCCTGGTATACTTACATTAACCCATTTGACGAGGACATTACCTTGTCCTGAGCTCTATTAACTTACAGTTTATAACATGTTGTTATACTTACAGATCAATCTCTTGAATACATTGAATAGACATACTTGAATACACAGTTCCCACGTATATTCCTGCAATCTGGAGATACACTATTCTGTTTCTGTTTTCTGTTTCTGGTGGTGCAGGATCATGTAAATATGTGATGACTGTACAACATATTTCAGCTATGGAATCCATGTTTAAGCCCAGACAGCTGAAGACCAAATAATTTTTGTCATGGTACTTGTAATTTGCATTCCAAATTGGGCACATTTAAATTGTACCTACGCCCTGTCAGTAAATCATTCATAATCATCAGGCTAAGCCAAGCCTATTAGAATCAAAATCACAGAATTTAACTGCACTTCAGCTCATTGTATCATTGTTAAGCTTACTATAACAAAATGACAGCATCAAATTTCCCTTTGTCTTTGGGATACATATTCAAATGATTGATCTCGTCATATTGATATCTTCTGTTAGAAAAAAGCATTTTATTTTGTCACTGCCGTCTTTTTTAGCTGTGCTTTAGTTCTTTGTTCAATAACTTGTTTATATGTTCTTTGTATGTTCCTCTGAATAGTGCTACTTGTGTTTCCCACTTCTGGGGTGTGTGTTTCCTTCACCTCCCTACTTTCATGCAAGTTGTAAATACATGTACAGAGATTGCATTTTACAAAAGTACGTCTTTGAGACGGCTTTTCATGTAAAATCATCATGGTTGAAGCGGACCAATTTGTGCAACATAGAACAATACTTAGTGTATCTTTGTCTGATTGTATAGTGTAATTTGTATATTGTCCAAAGAGAGTATATATATATTATATACAAATATATTTGAAAGATGACAATCATTCATCAAAGAGAAATAAAGAAAAAGAAATATTTTCAAGTTTAGATGAAATTGTTGTCATTATATAAACTGATGACATAAAGCTGGCCATGGTCAATTGGTTAAAGGCACTTACTTTTCAATCATTAAAGACACACAAGGTGGCAGTTTGTAGGTTCTTCTTGTGGGACGTTGAATGATGGTCCTATCTCTATCTGCAGTCTAATGTTCATTGAGGACCATTTGGTGATATCTGTATGTCACGACTAGGAAAATTCACCAGTAACTTGCCAAAGGTCAGTGGTTTATGCTGAGAATGCCGGTTTCCTCTACCCACAAAACTGGCCTCTATCATATGGCTGAAACATTCTGATGGCATTAAGCAACATTAAAATATCCATACATACATGTATATATATTTGTTTCTATATTCCATAATTTAGTAGGCCTTTATTGTTTTTGCTGTCGTTCTATGAAGCTTCATGTTTCAAACATTGCCATGACTTAAATATATAGTTTTACTGGTGCAAGGCATCAAAGTTTATAAATTCGTACAAACTGTGTTGTAACACTGTTGTCCAATCGCCAGACGGTCGTTCTTGAGAGCCTCAATTGAATAACACGATTCACTGTTCCGGAACATAGGACATGTATTTCTCTGGTCAAGTTAGACTAGTGGGGCTATCTTGGAAATTGTCTCGTATTAATGCACCCCTGAAGGTTTTACAAGACAAGCTTAAACATCTTTGGGAGTGTTTTCAACGTCCGTCGGTTATAAATCCGGCGTAAATCTAGGGAACGTTCCGAGAGCGAGTCACGTCCGGGGTGGATTTTGACCTCGGGACACCATCAGAAAACGTGCGTGGTGGAAGCACGGCTTATCTTAATCAGATTAAATCTCGATTTGTGGCCGAGCAGGCGCTTATTGTGGACAGATCAAATTAAAGGTCTCTTCAGTATTAATACCTTCGCTTAACAAATTTTAGGGCCAGAGAGAAACGTATACGTTTAGGGGGAACCGTTCTTGTCAAGTAGACGATGGATTGACAACACCGCCTCCAGCCAGGAACTTCTCGGTTGTTTATTTCCCCCATTAGTATTCTATGTATAAATCTATGCCCAGGCATGGAAGGAGTTCATCGATGCAAATTAGGGAGATTAAAATAATGTAATGTGAACAGAACAAACGTACAAGTATTTCGGTGCCAATGAATTTATGGCGTTATATGTTTGTGATATAAAAATGTAGTTGTGGAAAATGGAAGAATCGCCATTTATATAACGAGGAATCTAGTTAGAGCATTGAAAACGAGGACATGCTACAACATGGTGTGAAACCTTACAGACAGGTATATGATCACTTTACAACTATAAGTACTCGTCTTTTAAATATAAATAAAACAGTTTTTCTTTTACTGCAATCAATCATACGGGTTTTTTTTTTTTACATAGGATAAAACTAATCTGCGCAAGCCTTTGTTATAGAGACTCAGTTGGAAATATATTACTCTTTTGCAGGGAAACGTGAAGTCCAAACATATTTTAAATACAAGAAAAACATGAGTCTTCTTTCCCGAAAAAAGTAAGATAATCTGCGAATTATACAAACGAATTACTTAACGTATATATCATGCACCTTGTACTTTTGATGATGGTTTGTGACCAGTGCATCTACAGTTCAAAGCTGTATAAAGGCTTGTGCTGTTTGGAAATCATTGGTAATATTTTCCATACGTGATTGGGGGTAGAATCTCCCAAGTGTTTTTTAACTGATACAAACAAACTTCTTATGACTGGTAGACCATAAAGACAAAATTATTTTATTTCATCATGTTATAAAACTAAAGATAAATCCACGATGATAGAACAAAGTAGAGGGTTGGTGAATTTTATTTTAAGCTGCCATTTTTTGGCACACCCTTCGACCCCGCCTAATTTGAGATTTAGCCATCAACTTTGCCGCAGCCATGCCTGCACCGGAGCACTCAAATGTAGGATCGTGCGATACAAATTTGAAACTTTAGAGCATATGTTGTGACCACCTGTATTTGAATAATTTATCAGTATGGCGTCAAACAATAATATTATTTATTTATTTATGTGATTGGTGTTTTACGCCGTACTCAAGAATATTTCACTTATACGACGGCGGCCAGCATTATGGTGGGAGGAAACCGAACAGAGCCCGGGGGAACAGAAATTTAACTTCAGGACAAAAACATGACAGTTTTTCTGTTCTGAGCTTTTAAAGGAATTAATGTAACTAATGTTCTTCTTTATAATACACTTTTTATCCAAACTAATTATTTTCATTAGTATAATTTATTTAGTCACAAGGGCACATATACTTGGACATGGACTTTTCTAGGTTCTCTTGTTTCCATTCCTTGGTGGCACTGAATAGTTATTTGTTTAATTCGTGTTGTACGCTGTTCTCAGGAATATTTCACTTATACGACAGCAGCGGCACTGGAATAAGTGACCAAACATGGTCTCTTGTGTCGACTTATATGAAGTTCTCTGGTAATCTCTAGCATGCCTGTACCACTAATAAGATCACCAATTACTTGCCGAAGGTCGATGGCTTACTCTGGGCACTCTGGTTTCCCCTACCGTATAATTAGCCGCCATGGTCTTGAGAAAAGAACTCGTGAATAAGCAAACAATCAAATCAAACGATATCATGATTCTGCCTGTGCTACACTATGTACGTACATTAGCGTTGGGTTTGTCTAGACTACATGTGTAAACTTCCACTCACACACATCCACATACCCTGCACGCACACACATATATGTAGGTAATAATAATACATTTACACATTTTCTTGTTCTACTTACCTTGAAAAACGACACAGTATAGATAAGAATTCTCACGCCGTTAGCTACAGTATAGTTGTCACAGTTCTGGATCAATGCTAAAACACAGTCTCATGTCAAGTCGCTGTGGCAAATACTTACACAGATTAATATTTTCCTATGTGAAAAAATCGCAAACAACTGAGACGAGGGTCTGACAAGTTGTTTGGTTGAAAACAAGTGTTGATGATTTTATTGAAGTTTAAGGGGTATGTATTATTGTTGTAAAGTGATGATATATCTGTTTGGGAAATTTCACACTATTAGTCTGTCATAGTTTTAATGCCCCGTCTAACTAGATTGCGTGGTAAATGTATGCCTGTACCATCAATATAAGCTAACAGGGTTTCAGGCTTGGGAGACGTGTATAATTTCAGGCTACCTAAAGAAAGGTTTTCTGTATTATGCAATGTATAAGGCCTGCGTTAGGGTGCAATCAGTATTATGTAATGTATAAAGTATGTATCATTGCATCAAGAAATGTAATTTGCATATTCAAGTTTGTGCAGCGTAATGCACAATCATGCATGGTTTCAATGATCCCCTGACAGGCGGCACCTTTGAAGTGGGCTATATTGGCGAAAATCAGGGGAAAGTAGGGTGAAATAATTCACAGATATTGTGTTAAAACTGATCACAACTGTAACAATTACTCTTACGATTTGCATTAAATAAAACCGCTCAAAGGGGTAGGCGTGGCCACGGAGCTGAGATGGTTGTCTGGCCCACGAGGTGTTGGCTCCATCAAGGCCTTGAGGATTCCTTGACTCTACTGCTCTTTGGGCATAAGTAGCAGTGGACAGAGCTAGTGGGGCTGTTTGCATAATCTTATACCCTTGACCAATATGACATACACTTTGAGCTTACTCTACAGAAGAAACTGAATCTGTTCGCAAAATTTGTACGTCAGTTACTTGCCAAAGGCTGCTGGATTTCTTTTGTCAGTATGGTTTCCAGTAAGCGCCGTTAAACATCGAGTAATCAAACAGCCAATCTACAGTTGAATAAAGCAATCTACCATTACCCATAAGACGTGACATAAAAATGCCACAATAAAACCACTAAATCAAATCCTTTGTTAATTCTTTGTTTTTAATGTCTGCACAGATTCACTTTCGACCGATATCCAACGAACAATATTTTTTTCATTTACTACGTTTTACATAAAGAGATTTTAAAGAAATAGAAAAGTAAACGTCTTGACCCTATATCTATTTTAATCAACAAGATTCAACAATGCAGAAAAGATTCGCAATAAGTCGCGTTTCTTGCGCAGCCAGTCATGGTTTGCTCAGAACGTTTCTATGCAGTGCATGAGTTGCCTGTTTTTCTCTTCTGACGCCACTTAATCAAAAAGTCGCCTGACATTCTTTACGATTATTTTTCATCATCACATAATGTGTCTTTTTGACACATGCCATGGCTTCTTCAGCATATTCAGGTACAAAACAATTAATATTCCGCCAGAGTGTCTGTTATAGCCTGGGGTACATGTTGGAGACAATCAAGAGTAAATGACCCACGACCTGGCTACGTTTCACCTCCGGGGCACGATACCTACAGCGGCTTGGGGATGGGTCAGAAGGGGGTGTCTCCCGAGACATCGTACACACGGGATACCTGCATGGTGACATGCATGATAATAAACATCATTGTCACCTCTTGGGGAGACACATTCACTTGTCACATTCTGCCTCGTAAAATGTTTGACACCGTGCCTTGTGGGGACAACTTAACTGTCTGTTTCAGATATATAAGAAGTATATAAGTAGTATCGCTAAGACACTAGAAAAACCAGTTTGTTGCAGTGTTCATCCCCCCCCCCCCCCACCGAACCCTTGGCAGAGAGAAATATAACAATTTCTATATATATATATATATATATATATATAATCACGCTTATCGTTAAGAAAGCCCACAGACGGATATCTCGCTGACCAGATGTTACGAAATTCCGCAGCACATTGCCAGCATTTGCGTTTTCCCGTTTGCTTTATTAACTGACATTCTGCTGCTGTCGCTCACTTACTTGATGTAAGTTTCATGCAAACGAAAACGAGAACATGTTCTTAAACTTACAGACCATACCAGAAGTGTAAATGTGTCAATCTCAGTATAATGATATTAATGTCTCTATATGGAAAAGGTCATAACATATGCACCAATTGGCGAAACTAACAGATTTATATAGCTGTCTTCTCTATTGATCCAGTGTAGTATTCGAAGCTGTTTGGTGTTAATTTGACCATAAAATCTTCAAGAGGAGCCTGCATGTGATTGAAAATCTAAATCTGTATTACTACACAGTGTATATGACTTACAAGAAACCTAATAGAACTGACTATGTTTTTATATGAATGGTTGGTAAAGTTCGACTGTAATTCACCGTTTTACATAACATAATGATTTATTTATCATAATACCATAACTAGTTTAACACCAAAACAGGATATGCAATATTTTTATTTATTTGATTGTTGTTTAACGTCACATTCAAGAATTTTTTTTAGTAACGACGGCGGTCAGTTTTCTAGGTGCATGGAGGAAATCAGAGTGCGACCGTTGAACTTTCCCACATGTGGCGTACATATATGCACATCATACTGGCGGAAGACAAGTGGTCCTCACCTAGCGTTAATGTTATGCTTTACTTATTTACTTCACATGGCTTGCACTTTCATTATATGCATATGTTACTGAGAAAATAAAAAAAAATTAAACACGGGTAAGCAACTACATATACTTTACTCGGATGGTAAAAAGAACTGTTAGTTTATATTTTCGGGTTTTAATTTTGGCTTGGCATGTATAAGATGAATAAATACATGTAAAAAACAGTCCATTCTGTCTTAAGCACTGGCCTTCAGGTTTTAAGATATTTTTAATTCGAATTTGTTTTTCATCTTTAAATGAGAGAAGAAAGATAAGGAAATAACCAATCAAAATATGAAATAAAAATAATTTCTCATCTAAGCGGATCTAAAGTATCCTTAACAAGTTACTCTTAACTTTCTTAACTTTCTTTTGTTTCTTTTGTTTCTACGGTCAGGCTTAACTTATCTTTACGATGTATAATTTTCAGTGCACACAAACATAGCTCATTAGCTGAGAATGACCCATGCACAGACAAACAAATAACGGAAATGCGTTTTTCTTGCATAGGATGTAAATAACATCATCCTATAGACATAAAACAGATACGTGTGTTCCTGTGAATCACTGGTATAAGTTTCAACTCGGAGTCTTTTTATTCACGCGATGTTGCATAAATTCCCTCTCTCACATTTAATTATAAAAATGTCGTAACAATGGAGGTGTACAGTATTAGTTGATACACGTGTTTAATTAGCGTCAGTTGGGGGTCATTCCTGCCGAAGACCATTTCCATCACGTATCGGCCAATTCCGCTTTGGGAATAAACTATGTGATAGCATTTCGAGCCGCACCCCATTAGACAAAACGTGACCATCAATGTGCCCAGAGAGAACAGATATACTGGTTACAGCCAGATTAGAATGACGAAAGTTTTGAGTTACAAATTAAATGATGTTCATCATTTTCCCGCCGCTTTTCGTAAATACATTATCACATGTACAGTATGATAACAGATGTGTGGAGGTTTGTCAGGCGCTTTGGGGGCGAGCCTATGTCAAGCAGAAGACAAATTGCAGATGTTTTCTTTCAATGTCGAAATGCCAGACTGAAGCAGTGCTTATATACTTGTAAGTCATAGCAGGGAAAGAAATTTTAACTCATCTCGGGTTAGCTGAGCATGAAGGGGTCTTTACACTCAAATGATTTTTTCTGGCATTTTTTTCTTCATCAATAGTCATAGTGTTTGGTTCCCGGGCGGAGTATAGCAATGTTTTTGGGAAGGTTCCCCAGCAAATCATATAGCCGTGTGTGGCATATATCAACATGCACACTTTCACGCGTCGTTGCATCATTGCTGGCACATGGCGCTTCTGGTATATTTCATTACTTTTGCTCAAATGATAAACTTGGCGCACAGAACTCTATGTATTTCACAGACTTTAACAAAAACAGGCTTGAACAACAGTATCATATCATCAACGACAATTTTCCCACACAAAAGTTAAATCTGAAAAGAACTGTCTTGCAAAAAAAGGTAATACAGTGAGAGTGAATTTCAGTTAATGGGTATGTTCCTGAGAACTAAAGATTTAAACAGAACGTTTGGAGCCTGTTCAACACATAAGGGGCTTTTTGGAAAAAAGTTTTTTAAAGTTATTGTTTAAATCTTCCAATGAGAAAGAAGCTGACAAACGATTATCATGATGTTAAGATTTCTTTCAGCTGCAAAAAATATCCAGCAGATTGCTGACAAATTGCGTCTCCCAATAACAATGTTTTCTAAATACCAGTAGAATTGTTCATTGTATACACCACAGTGAGTAGAACAATGGAATTTTATATAAGACAAAAAGCCGGGCATTATTGTGGGATACAGGGTAATTTAAAAGGAAAGTTAAAAGTTGAATCTAAAATTCCCTGGCGACAATATTTTAACTAAAATTTTTCAAAATTTTAACTAAGTAAATAATTTCAAATGTGCGGGTGGATTCTAGTGTTAGAAAACTTCAGGATCCGGGTGGATCTGTTCTCAGGAACATTAAAAAAAGTGTGGGCGTTTTTATAATGCTTACCCAAGGTTATGTCAGATGAGATACGTTGGTTGACCCTTACTGACTCAGCTTAGCTTTAGCCAACAGCAGGAAGATAACACCGCTAGCTGGCCAAAGATAGAACACCGCGGTTCCGCTTTACCGGCTCGCTGGTTCTTCTTGATCGTGATGTTATTCAACTATGGGTCAGAGAAGAAATGTTCCTTGACGTTACAAGGTTGATGACATCCGGTAGTTTCCAGAACAACTAATTAATTACCCACGAATGGCAATTAGCGCACATACATCACCGACACCATAGTGAACTTTTCATCCATCCCGCCTGCAGATGCGACACAATGCGTTCGAGCAAGGAGATAAGCGTGTTTATCTCTCGGCAAAGTCAAAGCAGGTGAATGGTGACGACGCTGAGATTCACGTGCCATAACAGCTGTCACTACAGACTGCTAACCCTTGCCCGGTGGGGTCGAGAGTTCGAATCCTGTACTCGGTCGGAAGTCGCGGGGTTTTTCTCCTGGGACTCTGCAAAGCTAATAGTTTTGGCATTTCACAGGTCCTGTGAATTGTACTTGCCATCTACCCTTTAATCATGATTGCCTCCCCATTCGCCCATCCCTGCAATTTTTACACGAAACGAATCCGGGATTACTATATTGAGAAAGGCAAGTGTAAACAAGAACTGTGGTTTAAGTCCTTTTTAAATTAGAATATTATCAAGTTATACGACGTTACACCTTCTTCTGCGTTTTGTTGTTTAAGTAGCACTGCACAAGTTAAGTGGCTGAAGACGAAGATAAGTGACCCGGAAAAGGGACAAGTGGTCTGCACCGCGCGGCAATGGCTTGGTGGCTGGCAGCATCAGGCCCTCCTATCTATGTATAGTGGATATCTCAAATTTACACGACACTTCCGATGCACAGTCTTGTCGTCTTTGCCACTCTCAGTTTTATCATGTCATCACATCTATTTCCTTGCTATCATGTTCTTCAAGAACATGTGCCATTTCCTGACAATTCAGAGTTTGTTCATTACATTAATAAAAAGTTGTTTTCCTGGTGTTTTATAAAAGTTATAAATGCATAACTGAATATGGCTGCTACTTTTACCTATGTCGCTCTCAAATGTTGGTCTTAGATTATTCCCGTTAATTTTAAGTGTCACGTATTTTACAGACGATTGGTTGCATTATGCCACCAAGCATTTTATTAACCTTCTTCTTGTCCATATATCTTGCTGCATTTTGAACCGATAATCTCAAAGTGTATAGCGCAATTGTGCCCGAAATTCTCAAGCTGTTATTTAAGCTATTGTAATTTAGGAGATTGGAGCATTGCTGTAAACGGCAATTTGCGAGTCACATAGTCTGTCTAGCCGAGAAAGCCAACAGTGCACCTTAATGGAGAACATAAGGCGTCTTAAGGTGAAGGATTATGTTCCTTTGTCATGACATCCTGGTGGCAAGATTTCAAACGCAGTCGAGCTCAATGCACTCTAAAGCGCTGATTATATTAGTGATGTATATCTATATTATATGAAGCATATGCTTTTCAACGCCAGTTGTGTATATGGAAGTTTGTCGCGTTATGTCGTTATGGTATTAGCTGACCAAGTTTTCGATAAGCGACAAGCGCTGAGGGTTGATGAAGACCAGGCCTGACTGTAGACACTTATACACCAAAGTGGCTAATGTAGTGCTAATTAAGACGGATGGGTCAAATTCCTTCCCGACTGATACTACCGGCGAGCCACAGCAATTCAGTGCGATCCACTAATGCTAATGGAAAAGAACATTGAATGTCAGCGCCAACCCGGCAACGCCCTCTGTCCACAGCAATGCTTGTAACAAGGCTGTAAACAAATGATTTATTTTGGAGGTGTTTTCCGACGGATTAGCCAGTCTACGATTTCATTGTCTCAACCTCTATTGTGTTATTGTCATACGGGTGGTATAATGTTTCTATATAAAGGGAATACAATATGACTTGTGAGGTGAATACATAGTATGGCAAACATATTGAAAGAACAATATGCAAAGACAGCAGTATTGGGTTTTGAACCCAAATTTACATAACTTCATTCTGTTGTTCAGTCCAACTACAGGTGCTCATCTGCGACATCTGCTCATCTGGGACATCGGGATGAAGGTATTGGTTAGGTCGGGTAATGTTGTTAACAAATATTGTCTCTGGCCTGTTCCACCAATAGAAATGTGTATTACGCAGTTCCTCATAGTCAAATACACATGGTATGGATAAGTGGCTTGTCGCAGGTGGGTTGTTAATGTCTAGATTCATGGAGGTGTCAAACTGACGCTAAAAGCTGGTACTGTGTAGATCACAAAAATTGGCCGATCACAAAATTTGTGTTTATTCGCACATTAAACTTCAGGTATACCATATATGATAACAAATGGTGAATTCCTAGATCTTTCTCAAATGGGTATATAGATATCAAAGAAAACGCTCTCCTCACATCGAAGTCTGAAGCGGATCCATTTTCTGTGTCATTAAACCACGTCACCATAAACTGACTATGATTTGACTATTCATTTCCAGTCACTAGAATTTGTTAGATCACACAAAGAATATACCAAACTGAATAAATAAACATCCACTATGCAAATTAAATCTGCCAAACAAACGGTCACCACAAATGTAGAAGCATGCAAACTCTTTTGTAGAATTGTGAAGAAAACAAACGACAAATGCGGCTTTGATGTCGGTAGTCCAATATTCAGGAGACTCTATTTCGCAGCGAGATAATTAGCCATTACTGAGCCAGAATGAATGATGGGAGTAAGATTACCTAACTCTGAAAAATCAGCGATGTGGTCATCTGGGATGGAAGATGTTATATCACAAATGTGACGACAAGATCACAGCGAGAACTTGTTCAAAATTATTGACTTTCAGGTCTGTGAGTGAAAAGGCTACAAACTGTTTCCTAACAAAGGATAAAATAATCTCACCAATGAACCTGTAAGAAAGCTGACGCTATGTTTAACTCGTTTGTTGCACACGAAAGGCCTCAAATTGCTTCAGATTCGGGAAATCTGATAGAATCTTGACAGGTGATCTCGGAACGGCGGAAGTGACCAGTGTAAGCTTTTGGCTTTCGGAAGAGTCCTATGATAGCCAAAATTCCTCATCATTCCAGGCGCAACTCAGACTAACAAACCGTGAATCCTGCTCGCGCATACGCGTGTCACACCACGTGATACACTGCCTTGAACTCACAGATTTCCTGTATATCTGGTTTTTAGATTTTGACATGACCTTAATGGTAGGTTAATAAGATATTTTTTACACAGCGTTTAACTACATGTATTTATAAACAAACTGCAGTAAGTAAATGTTTGTATTTTACAAGTACAATGTATTTTAGCATATAATTTTACAGATATCATAAAGATTGGATTCATTAAATCTTTAACAAATAAATGGGATTTTTATAGTCTATACACGTGCACAGCACGCGGTGGTACACTGTCTTCCATATGCACAAATAACATGTTCGCGTAGATTGTAACTATAGCTGTAGGCCATCTGGTAAAAATTCATAAAGCCGAGATCATCCAACATGCATGTACGCGCTGTAGTTGCATAATGTAAGCTGTCACACACACTTGATGCGTAGATCGCTAATCGTCACTCTGTACATGCAGTGTTCATATCCATTGCATGTTGATTGGTTTATATCCTTGTCGAGTTTCTAGCTACAGCTGTTTGAGTTCATAACTAGTTCAGACTCGACAAAAAGATTGACTTTCAGTTTACAGGCACTTAGCGAGTTTGGCACATACGGCATGCAATGCAATAAAAAAATTTTCCGTGCAAACCGTATGAGATCATACTCCAAATAAAGATGGAACTGTAGATAATGATACAAGTTTCAATTTCCGGTTAGTCATCAAATTTTTGTTTTTGTTTCGACTAAAACAACAAATGTATATATATATATATATATATATATATATATATATATATATATATATATATATATACACACACATTGAGATAGGATGGTGTATGTATATACACGATGCGTTATTTATTTCTTTTATTTATTTGGTTGGTCTTGTTTCACTTATACGACGGCGCCCGGCATTATGGAACACTATGCGTTAGTCGTCAGTTGGGCTTCACAGGGCTAATAAATGCTACCCTAATTTCCAAACCAAAGTTAAAAAATTCCAAAAGAATTTGAAGGATATTCGATCAGTAACGTGAGAAACACTGGACAGTTTTATAAATTAGATTATAAAACTAATGTTAATATTCAATGTACACATCATAACTCATAATATTAAGGTTTTTTTTTTAAGTAATAGAAGTATGTATCTTAGTAGTCATACTTCGATCGCAACTCTTCGTGTGAACGTGGCAATACAAATATTTAAACCGTATGCAAATATGCTAAACTAGGAAGTCTAGTCAGCAAACGAAAGCATCATTAAGTCGACCTGGCTTGATATGAACAGCTGCAATCAAAGACCAAGTGAGATAAATACATTTGATATAAGACAAATCCTAAATAAACATATAGTACACGATTTAGATATTGATTTAATTTTACACGATTATAGGCAAATCCTTACATCTTTGACGAGCACCATTGAAGACTGTCGGCTGTTTCTCTGAAATGAGTCTCAGTTTTTAATTAATGTCCTGTTTTATGTACTGTCTTCGTTCTTTTGTGGTTTGTGTCGAACAGTGTTTTGGAATGTGGCCTTTGTTGACGTTTGGTATGGCAGTGTCTGATATGAGGCCTAGATCCGTGCAAATGTGTTTGACAGCTTGTCTGCCTCCCATGATATATATGAACTATATGTAATAAATCAAACTAATCAATTTTATTTTTAAAATAACTGTATTTTTATCTGGATCAAAAACACTTGTCAAAAAACATATGTTTCCTTTTTATATGTCGTAGAACCTACTTAGAGGTTAAAAAATTTATCTTCCAACTGATATCTTGATTTTATTATGTCTGACGACTTTGCGCTGTTTCATATGTCAGGCTGAATTATCTGTAATTCTTTCAAACATCTTTTCCGCCACTACGCATTTTCTCTCTTAGCCAATCACCTGTTTTCACATAGTAAAATAATTATGCATAATATCGCGTGCTGAGACACCTCCTGCCTTGTATCCTGGCCTTTACTCCGCGCGCGACAGCCTCACTTTGATTTCGAGGGCCATAAAACCGCATGAAATCCTCACCTTCTCCACGGACACTGGTGGAAACGTGACAATTTTTTAGCGTTTTTGTTCTGCTCCAGTGGACAAATCATTAACAACCAGCTAGAAACTCTTTTTCAATCCTTCGTCTTGACTATTTCAAGGCAGGTGAAGAAATCTGGAGAAATTAGCCACGAGCTCGTTACATATTTATCATTCCAGAATAGTATACTGCATATCGTTATTAAACTTCCGTTATAGCGATAATATTAAACTATGTCTAGGATTATGAACTAACTATCATAATAGTTAGAACTAGCAGTGATGCCGGTATGGTGCAGTGATGTGGGTAAGGCGCAGTGATGTGGGTAAGGCGCAGTCATGTGGGTAAGGTGCAGTGATGTCGGTAAGGTGCAGTGATGCCGGTAAGACCCGAGGAATATTCAAGCCGGATAAATTTAATAAGTATCCAAATGCTACGGTATATAACTTGTTAATCAGAACTACATGTGTGTATCTCAGATGTACGTTGATTGTATAACTATATTCTACGCGGCGATTCGATTCAACATGATGGTCCACTAGCCCCGGTTTAATCTGGGATTAGACACAATTGTGTAACACATCGACACACAGATTCTTGACACCTATACGTATATAGGCAACGACATTCAGTGTGAGAAGCTATATGCTTCAAGTTAGGGATGTGAGGTTCAAAAACATATCATCTATCTCCTCTCAAATCAGAAGGCTCAGAATTAAAATTGATAAAAGAATGTTCGACACAACACAGACATGGATGGATGGTGTAATTTCATAAAAAATCATCTTTCTTAACAGACAAATTATGAATATATGTCGCGCCTTGTTTTTTATCAAACAGCAAATGAGATCATAGTTTGAGATCAGACTTTATAAATTTTCAGTTTGGCCTCCTGGAAATTTAACTGGTTACATACCTTGATGGTTGGTCAAGTTTTTGTATTGGATACTCACAAAAAACACTTATGTTTTATGAACAAAACTTTTTTTCCAATAGAAGTCTTGTTTTATTATGGAACAACTCTGTCTTGTGTTAAATTAACACAAGTCTTACGCTGAATGTATTAAATACAAGATCTGTTGGATGTTATGCACAATACTGCACATGTTTTTGTCGTACCAACACTACTTAGGATGGTATGCACTTTGCAACCTCATTTGGGTTCAACACGAGTTTATGTTTTATTATTTTGTAACATGAACATGTGTACTTCAAATTTATTTAACACTTGTTTGTGTTAGGGTAAAACATAACTGTGTTGAATGAAAACAATGAAAACAAGTTGTATTAGATTTCAACACGGGTTGTCAACCATATTATAGATGTTATAGGTTAATTTACGCAAGATCAATTTCCATAAAAAAAGTTTAATGATGCTAACAAAGAAGAAAGAAAGTACACAAAATTGGGATGGATTCTTGCTCAGCTGTCAAAAATTTTGAACGATGACGGAAAGACGCATGGAATATTTTAGGTAGTTTATAAGTAGTCCTTAATCAAACTATGTAACTCAGCTGCGCTTTGATTTCAACTGTTCATAGTGAAAGTCAATGGAAGCCAAAACACGGAATTACATGAATATGAAAATAATTCTTTACAAGTCCCCAAAGTATGTTAAATCACCGTCAAATATAGGCTTATATACGTGTAAATGTCACGTAGCCTTTGTCTCTGTGGGCGATGTCCTTATTACCCAACCCTTTCCATTATGTTGCTCAGTTTGCAAACTCCGTCTCAACATTGAGGACTGTATCTTTTTATGCTATAGCGTCTAGTCTTTTTTCTACAGCCCTGGTGTTTTTTTTTTTTTTTTTCAGCCATGGCGCACCTTGGTTCTCGTCAAACCGTATTAGCAGAGAACGTGTTGAGGAGAGGACGTCTTGATGGGTGATCAGTAAATACGATACGCTCTTAGGGGCAGGGAACCCCGAGAAAAAACTCCACAGCCGGCCACTTTTTCTCGTCATGCTGCAATTGTTGTTTTTATACCGCCACAGGCATCGTGGCTTCCTTTTGGAGAGATCACACAGCCTCTCTGCTGCCGCTCCCGTTCACACATAAACAAATGTCTATAAAATCAGCCTTCTGATCACCCGCTGAACAGTTTTAAATATTTGTTTTCATGGTAAATCGATTTTCTTTCCCTGGTAAAAGTCTTTAATGCTCAGTCTGACTGTCAAATTCGGGATAACAAAATTGAAAACTATGAAAACAGGACAAATGGGCTCAACTTCCGTCAGGGAAATCTGTTTACCATGAAGTGAAGAACCGTTCTTAAAATCTGACGTTATGCATCACGGGTCTGGGATAGACAAAGACTTTCCAATGTCACCACAACCACGACTTCGAGTCTTCCATTCGCCAACAAATTTGTCTATGAAAGGACAAGCAGCTGTCATCGAAAGTTTGCCTTATAGCGCGGCATTCTAAGCAAATCAAAACGTGGTTACAATCTAACTTTTGGTGTAGGTGTCAATAAGATTCTCTCACTATCACTTACCCTCTATACACTGAGAGCTCTGTAACCGTTCCGTGACAGTATATACAATAGAATAATTATAAATCCATATATACATATAAATGTATTAATGCTAAATAATATACGGTGGTCTTAACTGATACCCCCCACCCCCCCAACTATGCTGGAAAGACAATGATTACTGATTCCTTGAAAATTTGAAGCTGTGTTAATGTTTCCTCAATCAGCTAAAAATCAACAACAACACCAAAATCCGTTAAACACAAAACAGATCTTTCGAGTGGTGTTACACAAATTAAAACATGGAAAGGTAAACATCATTAGCTGTCTGGTCTTGAGAAAAAGCAAAGAAGCTTTCTTGTTTGTTACCACAAAGAGGAAAAGTCAACAGTTACTTTATTCTCCATTTTAAAGCGAAACACCTGGTACTGAGAAATCGGACATTGCGTAACTCAGTCCAAACAATTACAGTTTGTAGCACAATTATAAAACTCGTTTTCTGTCCATACTATAATTTTTCATAAATCTCGGAATTTGAAGCTTATCGGTAGTGGAGATTTCACTGAACTGCTTTTCGAAAGATTGAATGTGATATAAAATTATCAGAAAAGACTGTCCAGTGAAGCTTCTCCTCAGTGCTCGCGTATATATGATACCACAACAACGTTTTCTGCTTTTTCACTTAGACATCTTAAAAGATACACAGAATGATACTCTACATCTGTGAAACACAGATTTAATGAAGATGAAACAAAGACTCTTCATGCTGTGTGAGCTACAGTTATGGTGGGGCTATTCAATTAGTGAATAACGGAACCAAAAATCAACGAAATCATATCACACCATCATTTTATACGCCTACTGAAGATTTCCTTGCTAAACTTATTTTGAATTTTCACATTTGAATCGATTTTTGGAGATATCTCGTAACTTGTGTTGTACTTGAATATATATGTTCTGCTTTCATGAAAACTACGTGTATGGTTTGCATACATCTCAGGTGGGTGACGCAGCTTGTACTCCAAGAGTCTGTATGTTGGAGGTCCATACTGCTGCAGGTCGCAGTCAATCACTGCACGCTGCGAAGCACGTTTTTTTCATACACTAGAGCCATCTTGAAAAGACGTGTTAGTCTTATAGTAATCCCCTTGCATGTATCTAAGCCTGAGTACACCATTCTTGTTGAAAGAGATGACAGATTGTACAGCAAGTTGAATTGCATGGAATCACGAGAAAGACATAATTGTGCACGGTACTCCCGGATTTGTTTTTCTCGACAGAAACTGCTGTTGCATTGCGACAGTTAACGGTAATTATAGAGTATCTTCTTGTCTGAGTCAGCACTATTTATCACGGTGCTGCGACTGGGGGCGGCAGTGAGAGCGGGCGGGAATAGCAGGAACCTCTCTGGGGGGCATGACAGTACACGTGTTGGGAATAATTACAGGGCTTTCTACCAGTTTCCTCTTCACACAGTATACATAACCGACCTGACTCACCCTTCAACCATATCCTCCACCCTACTTTGATTAGATATAATTAAAGTTTCTGATTAAGATAGCAACTGCTTTTCCTTCAACACATCGCTGTCAAATTGAATTTCCCAAATTAACTATTATATATACAAGAATACGGCATTCATAGGTAAATTGTAGACTAAGGCACATTTCGTGAACGTAAACTATCTCTGTTACAAAATTTCTCACATTAGTGGAGTGTGTGGTTTTCATTGTGTTAGACAAGTGGTCTATAAGATTGCTGAAGAGTTTCTATTTCTATGCCAGACACATGAATCTCGGTAAAAGCAAGCCCTCATATGTAGCTTAACACATAGTGGCACGTAAATGTGGTCTATCAAGGCCAGTTACATCAATGTCGTCGGGTACTGTGCACAGGAATGCCGTTAAATGAGATATATCATGTAACATTTCTCTTAAATTTTATATTTAAAATCACAAAAATAAAACAAATAATTCATTTTCAAATAAATTTTAAGCGTTCGACAGTTCTGCTTAATTTATGATTATAGTATTTATAAACCTGTAATCTTTTGAAGAGACAATACTCTTCTGTTTATTTAAAACAAAATCTAATGCAGTCATTGAGGCCAAAGATTTAGTTTTAGCATATTTAGTATATTAATAATTCCAAAGCAAAATGAGGTATCACATGCAAAGATGACATAATAAAAATGATGTACACGAATGCCTAGATCAAACAGTATGGTTAAACTCATGATCAGTAAATGGAATCCTTTATTCAAACGCACTGCTGATGCTTATAAATTCCCTTACCCTGGTTGCATTGTACTAGTAAGACAAGAACTCGAGAGAACCTCAACTGCTGTGTTCCTTCACCAGCACATTAACTAAAGGAGTTTTATATTCGATAAAATCATTAAGATATTTTAACAGCGCTTCATGTAGTATTTTCAAATCTGTATCTATTATTCTGAATCGCCAAGCTATGACGTTGGTTGAAGTTGTTGGATAGATAGTATACTACCTTCACCGCAAACAGAGGAATTCTCTGCACTTATGACAGCATTTTATACGATCTTATTGTTTACATACATCAGCAGTATTTGTTAAGGCGAAGAAGCAGTGTAAATTCATGGAGCCTTTGGACGCTTTTATTATGTATATGGACATCGATAAGACAAGGTAAATGTCTTTTATTCGCCACACTGGCGCACTGTTGGAAACCCCATGGTTAGACGAAGTTTAGATAAAGGGACAAACTGTAGCGTTATGAAAGATTTACGACATTGTAAAGCAGTTATCTCGTAGGTTATCCTAAATAATGCAGTCATTGGGTGAAAGCCTTGCTCTAAGGCTAACCACAAAGTATGGTCTAAATAAATGCATCTATGACATCTGTTAATGCAAGACCCACAACGTTAATGGTTCTAACAAACATCAAACGGTAGTTCGTCCCAGGTTTGGCTTTTATGTAAGACAAAGTGTAGAAGTGGTTACTGTGGTGTCTGACTCATCATCTGTACATGTGGACTTGTGTATTCATAGAGCTCTCACCCCACCATTTGTCAGCTCATGTAGGTACACCATGATATATGAGTGTGCTACTGAAGTACAGCGTAAACCCGGGGGACGTTCTCGGCGATAATCCTGATGAGAAACACAGGTGTGGCGTCAGCAATCATGGAGGTAAACTTCATGAAAAATGACACAAATGTCATATTGCGATTACAGGTTATATAAACACTCTTAACTCAAAACACTTTTAAAAATCTCGGTGAAGGTCGTTTCAGGAATGGCCTGAGGACAGCTGCAATTCAAGTTGTGATTTTAAGTTTCCAACACATATCTGGATAAATTGGGAAGAATTTTATGCATGGATAGAACACCATAAAAAGGGAAATATGTACGTCATTTTTGTCTGTTTTTATCTGTGTAATGCCTCATAAGATAGCTTACCTTTTACCAATTGACCTTTCTATGTGTCACAAAAACGGTTTTAGTCCGACTTAGTTATACCGGACACTGTTTAAACCGGATACCCACTTAGCATATCTGAGCTGGTAATTTCCAAGTAATAAGTATATAATGTATACGCATTCTTACATTCACACGGCTACACATGTTTTCTGAATCTTTACATGGAAAGTAGTTAACATTCGGTTTGAATCTATCCGCTCTGCACAATATCTCCAACAGTCGGTGTAAGCCATCTACCCGCTTTCACCAGGGGCTGTTAGTGACACAGTGACCGTTGCTGGTGGTCTCAGCCTGGCTTACCAATGGTCACTCACAGACGCTGCTCAGGGGGAAATACTTTAGGTAATTGGGTGGTCAATTACGGTCTGATAAACAATACAGGTCCCTGCTTAATAGAATAGGAAGAAATTTTTCAAATTCTTGGGTCCATTGGCTGGAGCTGTTGTCTGTATGCTGTTGTTTCAAGGTCTGAGTTAGATCGCACAGATGAACACGTCGTCAGATTAATGGAACCACCCTTTGTAGCGCCTTCTCTTGTCCTCGGGCGTATGTTTTTACTACGCATATGAGAAATGAACTCGCATAAAAAGCTCCAAAAAATTAACTGTTGAAACATCTTGGACTGGAGTTTGTGTGCATAGCGAAACAGCTATTTCTGATATTCTTTTAGTGTATTGGGTGTTTAAGGCATATTTATTTGCCGCAACAACTGGGGATATCTTATCTTGGCATGCTACTGTTTCATGATGACATTATCACAGCGACCTGATTACAAGCTATTTGCTGTTGAGGGATGCCATGCTTCACGCGTTCCTATATTGCCAGCTATCTGACGAAGTTCTTCCAATATTCGACCTGATGCAAGCACTGCAAACTATTGACTTTGACAAACACACTGTACTTGTTTAACTATCACATCACATATTTTATTACCATATTTTGTGACCACTATTCTAATGAAACTGCAAAATTCTGTGCCATTGCGTTCCGTTGTTTTCTTCTATTGTTGTACTAATGCTACATATGCCGAGCGTGCAGTGGAATTTGACATGTGGATGCTCCTTTACTATTTAGATTTTGACTACCACTAAACATCCCACATGATTTGAATCTGAGTATGAGCATGTCTTGCATTTTGGACTTTAGGAATTTGGGCCCTGTGAGAAATGTCTAACTGTTTCAGAAAGCTGGTGACCAAGTGGGTTAACTGCTGTCAGCGGGGGAAACAGAAGTGGCCAAGGGAGAGCTGGTCAAACAAAATTATATGACATATCGGCCAAAGCAGTGCAAATGTAAAAACATCGAAGGCCTAACCGATGGAAAATGTCATTACACGTATCCATATACAACGTTAGTGCTTTTTTCCGCTTAGATTGCAGCGCGTTTTTCGGGATTTACATCTGGGCTACGAATTGTAAGACTGTATTTCAGAAAATACAGTCATGCGTGTGTTTTGTTGTTGGTTATTCCAGTGTATGTGATTTGCATCATGATTGTTCACCTTTGTCATTCTATACTCTCTGTGTTTCGCCGCGTGTGATATTATTTTATCCTTCTTTTTCAATAGCCCCAGGCAACGCTATCAATAGCAAGTTTGTTCTCCGACCATTGTGTTGACTCTAAGGGAGATCACTCTAGAGATAAGATCTGTGACTCAACTCACTACATACAAGTTACAGCTTCGACACATAGCACACGCCATGTTCAGCTATAATGAATTTGGACTGATGCAGAACAGCTTGGGTCCTTTTTGTCTTTGAAGTACTTTCTTCCTTTTTCCACATCTGCTGTTTACTTTCTATAGAGAATTCTGTAACGAGTGAGTTTTGCTTGAACTAAATCTTATTCAAGGTTTTGTAGAGTGCTTTAAAAAAAATTGAAAGACACTAACTCCCTGGGTAAAATAAACAAAGGTGTTGTGTCAGGACAGTAGAATTGTGTGAGTATACTGGACAGGTTACCCTCATGGTACGCTCTGCCTTGGGGCAGTTTTACATCCTTTTCCTCTTTGCACTCAGGCATACGAGGTTAACAGTTCCGCCAAACCCATACCAGCCTCTTTGGCTTCTTTCAGATTTGTTACAAAAACTAAACAGAAACAGAAACTTCTCTATGTGCTGCTAACTTCACATTGCCATTGTTAAGGTACACCGAGCGGAGATGAAAATGTGGAAACCCAGAATGGAAGGTTGAATAAAAATGTCAATTTCACCGTGGTTTATCAGAATGCCACATGATTTTAAGGCAACGTCTTATGGCGTACATTTTCCATGTTTTTCATTAAAGAAAACCTATATAGTAGCTATGCATTGTGATTTTAGCTAACATGGTCATAGTACTAATATCTCATTTAGAAGTAGAGTCGTGAAGTGCTGATAGCTCAAATCTTGATATGAATGATCACTACGTTTAGTGTATGTCGATGACGGATTTATACCCATCTAGTGGTGGATGGTTGCAAAACATATAGGTTTCTAAAGGTCGCACGAAGGGTCAACATTTCAGGCTTACTGTTTCTACTTATTCTGTACTCCTTTGTTGCTGCATGCTCTTAAATGTTATGAAATATGAAATGTGTTAACTACACAGGAGGTAAAGTGTAAGCACGTTTTCTGTCAGGAACGATGCGTCTTTGAGATTATCATGAAAGTTAATTTCTCCTTAACTAGATGGAAAGGGCGTGTTGTAGTTCGAAGCAATGGTAAAGGTCTGCATTTTTGGCAAGATGAAAGTTTCTGTTTGTTGTAAATTGTTTTCGTAGATGAGGATAGAGGAGGCGTGGTTGCATAACTCTTAGCTCTGTATGGGACATGTAAAGTCCTTCACATACGTCTGAGGGGCATTCAAAGAGATGGAAAGCCGTTTGAAAGAAAATTAGTTTTGTGTTTGTACAACAGCTGCCAGCCATATGGTGACATTTCTATTTGATCATAACAACACACATAATACATGTCAAAACTGTAGTTCTTTGTGAGATTGTTGGTAATGCTTAGTTCTTTCATCTGTGCATGTGTGGGGTTGAAGCTGAAGAAAAACATCAATTAGAGGACACGTCATTATTGGATACGCATGTCAAGCAGATATACCAGGATTATATTGGAGCGACTCATTATAATACACAGTTAAAATCGCCATGTTAACGAAGAATTTCTGGTGCTGTGGTAAGGGATATCTACTTGATTCCCAGTGCTCCAATCTCTCCATATGCAGGGATGTCGTGTGTAATGGCGGGGAATGTTCTGTTTCCGTCCTAAAATACAGTTCATTCTTCAGGAATGAGTAAGGTGAAAAAAAATATTTAAGTAGTTTTCCTTGCAGAGATTTTCCAGTTGGCGGGGGAGTTGTACCAACAATACTGTCTGACATTTGTGCTGGCTTTCATCACCTGTCATAGACCTCCATCAAACCAAGCTTGTATGACGACTCTCTCACTTCACTCAAATCTTACCCTCATAAAATGACTCGATAATATGGCATTTTGAGCATAATGTCTATTTGGAATGATACAATATGACATGACCAAAAACGCTTTTCTGTAGTTTTAGTATGAAACCTCTTTTGATTGTACCAAGTAAGTAATTTAACCGTAGGTTGGCGGTGACTGCGTGAACAAATCTATGAAACTTTCGACAGACGTGGGTAATTGAAAGTGCCGGTATAGTTATAAGAGTGAACTGATTTCACATGTGATATATACACATAGCTAACCTTAACTGTGACAAACAGCCGTGGTGGGTTTCCCTGGAATGATGTGGAAGCTTTGGAGAATACAATATATATCCGAATGTTCGTGCAACAGATCGTTTAGTCTTGCACAATTGCACATTATTATGTATGTATATTTACCTAATGCCATAAATTATCAAATTCATAGGCTATGTTCTGCGTAAAATGCCCAAGTGAAATTGTACACGGCCAATTTAGACAGAAAGCAATTTCCAAAGATTCTGCGCTAAATTGACATACCTACTGCCGATTATACTTATCATTTGCACGTGGTCGCAATTAAGCCTTAGCTCGGCGCAACTATGCAGCTAGATCCCGCATCCCGAGCCCTGGATTAGCTAATAAAAAGTTGTAATGACTAGATGGTTATAGTGACTGCCATGTCACGACCGCAGCACACCGCGGATGGAGGAGAACAGACCACGCTTGTGGTTCGCTCAGGAAAAAGATGCCAGCGCGACGCGGGTCAGTTCTAGCGACGGGCAATAAGAGACCGTAGGCCGTGATGAGTATTCGCAAAGATTAAACACACATGTTCGTAAGAGTGCACGTGGTGATTTTGATACCGCCATATCGCCGTTAACCGCCAAATTAACAATCGTGTTGCATGTTTTCGGCTCTCACGTAGAAAGGTGATCCTTTGTCAGCAAACTGCGTGACCGTTGCGGGTTCTTAGTGCATGCGGGGTTTTCTGGTATTGCAATGAAGTATTCGTTGTAAAAATGAATCTTGTCTGATGTCAAACTTCGGTCCCTATGTTTGGTGTGTGAATTTAGCGCTCAGGAGAATTTATAACACAATGCCTGAGGGTGACAAATTCTGTGACAAGAAAACACCCAAGAAAAATTTAGACGTTAACACACATATGCAAATGTAGCCAGGTGTCATATCCAACTTTCTAAACTACTGCTCATCCGCTAAGAGGTAACGTTATCAGGTACAGACAGTGACGATCCAATCCAAAACACTCGTCTAATAAAATCTGAATAAATTAAGTTTCAGAGAAGATATTCGCCCACAAGAAAACACAAGAATATTTTGGTCTTGAACATGACCATAGATCTAGCTGTACACAGGCTCTGTTGAGATGTAACATGGAACTTTCTTCTTGAGTTTCCTGTCACCATCTGGTGTTTGGAGAAGGCGTTTAGCTGAGCTTAGCCCGACAAAGGTTGAGGTATAATGGGTTTCCTTATTTTTTCACTTTGACTCGGGTACCCCAGCTGGCCTATTGTGTATTATTAGGACAGGGCTGTAACCACGTGAAGTGGCAGCATGTGGTCTAAACTTGTCTCACCCATCACTTCTTTTCACCTCACACATTATCAACCATGACAATGTCGTCATGTTACTTCAACCTCATTACACGCGACAAGTGTTCAGTTAACGCTGTTTTTTGTGCTGGCCTCAGTCTGCAATTAACTTGCCTGGAATGTCCCCAGTGCTGAAAAAGGGTGTGAAAATGTCAGAATAAGAATGCAAGAAGTTTTGAAGACGTGTAGGTTTGGGCATGGTTTCGGTTTGCCCTATACTTGAGAGAGAGAGGTGATCCTGTGGCCGGCTAACTGTTCTCGTGATACAGAGGCCAAGCTCTGTCGGATTTAGCGATTCCAGGCAACCAAAAGACCAAACACTGTTCTTGGATTTTTTTTTATGTCGTGATTAAGATCTTGTAAGTTATCTTGCTAATGGAAGATAATAGGCCGTTAGAATAACTCTTTGAGCGCATTTTATTTGTTGACTTCTCGAAGTATGAACACTTTGTCTTGTGGCAGTGAAAAACCACAAACTAATTTTTTTAACTTCAATGACTTAGATATGCTGCGAATAAAAATCTTGAAAGTCATCTGTCATGGAACGATAAAATGTCGTTGGACTAAATCTTTGAACAAATTTTAGTGGTGACTTCACGAATTATACCAGGGAGATATTGTTTTGTAACAATAAAATCATTCGCAGTTGTTTCTGGCGTTATTTCTATGAACAATACTTGTCATCAAATTCATCCAAAATTTGCCCTCAAGTTGTCTTCCTTGGTATTACTTCTCCAAATAGCTGGAATGTGTCACAGATGTGAGCAAGGAGTTATTCCGGTATGTCCCCTCTTCACCGGAATGTCATCTGTCTTGACACACTGTTACTTAACACTGATAAGTGTCGACTGCTCTGTCCTTGCTCATGTCAACATCGTTCCTTTTAACCAGTAATACGTTTGAAAATCTCAGAGAGGCACTAAGAAATGACACAGGTGCTGTATATGATTAATTACAGAGATTTTAAAATACTGCGTATGTGAAAATTTGAAAAAATCCCATCCAACCATGAAACAGTTATAACATACATACTTTCTCATGTTATATACCGTCATAATTTCATAGACGTTGTGATAAGGTAATATTGTATTAAGGCGTTATTGTCCCCCGTATATAGAAAGATACGTGCCAGAGAAATGAATGCACCTGGGGCAAACAAACTTGTTCCTGAGAGCTGTCTTGCATTATAGATTGTACTCATGAAAAGATGTAATACGGCACAGTAGCCTTGCCAAAGACAAACACGTATATGGTTTTGATCAGCATTATTTTATGGAGATATCAAAATTCCCACCAACTCCTCGCCTCTTGAAACTTGGCCATTAGCATCAAACTTCCCTGAAGGCACTAGACCTCACAGGTAGATGGCCCTCACTTCATGTCAGGGTAACGCTAACTTCTACTAAGTGTTTTCAAGAAAATATCTCAGGCGTCTCCGAGAACTTTGAGATATTTTGTGTTATAGTAACAGGAGATACCGAAAATGTCCACAAAACTAAACTATTTGACTTTCTGTCCGCTGAGTTTGTTGAAATATGGTGGTTGTAATTTAACCAAACTGTGGGAAATTCAATGTTTTCTTCCAATATTAATATCATATGCTGACAACGAGCGGCAGCGAGAGTTTCACGCACAGAAACTGAAGGAAGCAGACGACCGAATCTGTCTCGTCTGCTGCTGACCAGATGGTCATGTCGCCTGTCTGGCGTGGGACAGTCGAGGAGCGGACGTGTCCGCAGACAAAACCAATATGACCACCGCATATTCATCATGTGGAATATTTCATACAGAATTCTATAACTCACTCATTTGATGAATTTCAAGAAGTTCACGGCCAGAACCATTCCGAATAACAACTGAGCAGTGTTTAGTATGTTTGGCAGAGCGAGACATTTGTAGCCATATGGATGAAAACACCAGATAAACTTTCGAATTTTGTTCAGCAATTTGCCTTATGGCAGTTTGTTTTCAACCTACATGTACTTGTGCTGCCTACCGCCAATACATGACAAAGCGGTAGTGTTCCAATAAATTGTTACATCATTTCGCAAGGGTCACCTGCGTTAAATGGTGTTATAACTTACAGTAAGTTTAAGTTCAAGAGTGAGTTTTCCAATACTGGCTGTTATAATGTATAAATATTTATATTTTATAAATACAGATCTTTTGATACTATCTCTTATGACATACTAGTTGATGTAGGTTTCCTTAATCCTTCGAAAGAAACCCTCCTTTAAAATTCCTTTTAGACTCAGTAATCATATTGTATACATCTGCGTTTCTTAAAGATTTAATTATTGAGGTAAATTTTTCCACGCAGTGATGTTAATATTCACAAAGAGAACACGATAAGAATTATAAGAAACTTGATTTTCTTAACTACATCAAGCATCGTACGCTATATGTGGATGTTTTTCTCAAAGCCAGTATTTTATGTTGTAAAAGGTTATCGGAAAGGCCCCTGTGCACATTGACAAATGTAATCGGATGCGAAGCGCTTGTAAACATGTTGGTATCAGACGAGTTCTCAGTGTTAACCATCTCCATATGGCTCCATATGAGGCCTCTCGGGATCTCTTGCCTGTTAGATCTAAGAAGTGTCGTTGTACATCTTAGCAATACAAACGTGTTTGAACGCTATGAGATGCCGTATATCATAAAAAAAACTTAAGTTAGCAAACGTTTTCGCAAATAGAATTTTCTTTATCTTCAAGTACACCCCACCTGTCACAAATTTTCAAATGTTTTTATTTAATATTTCTTTATATTCGACAATATGCAAATATGTCATTATTTTTTGTTGTTGGACATTTCTGTGGGTTGCCACACCACGTGTGTTCAAAAAGTCATTCCGGCACGCACTGGTTAAGCTCAAAGTCTTCGGCTTGAGTATACAATCTTCCATAACTGTCTTTCCATCTGCCTGCACTTTTATCTTGATGACATAATTTTGTTAGAAAACACAATGGAAAGTAGATATAAAATATAGCCAATTTAGACATGAATTAAAAATCAGTCCGAGTGTAGAAAAACGGGTATAATTACGTTTAAACACATTTCTATATTTTCAGAAAGCATAAGCGTCCGACTATATATTAGTTTTGTTCTGTTGTGTTCTCGCTGACTCACTTCCCATGGAAGGCTGTCTGAGAGCAGCGATGATGATGGAGCACCTATAGCTAACACGGCACCTCATTTATCGTATGTGTTAGGATGTTCTATATACACCTTGACCTCGTTACACCCTTTGACAAACCCGATTCCACGGGATCAGAGGGCCATCTGGTAGGGGTTAAGGCGATGAACTTTGATACACTACTGACGATAAATTTACCGTGATAATGCTTTAATAACTCTACTGATCGCCGCCTTCTCCTCTGTCGACATCATCTCCTCGTAAAGCGAGTAACCTCATGAGCGTTATAGTAACCTGTGCCAATCTTATTGCCTCTCAACGCCCAGTTGTCTGTGAAAAATAATTAGTCGGTCTTTGATTAGAAAAACACAACGTAGTAAAGTTCATGTTATCTTTTTTCACGCCGGATACAATTATCGTGGATAAATCCCCAATGTCTTTGCCGGTTTCTCACTTCAGAAACGAGGACGGTAAATCATGCGACTGATTGGCGTTTGTGCTGTGATGCAAACATTGTCCATACCCCTCATGCCATATACAGAGGATATATATATGTATACAGATATATAATAACAACAGTCTGACAGACGTTTTGCTTATCAACGCCCTCAACTTGTTCACGTCTTTTCGCAGGTTTTGCTCTCTGACCTACTATGATGCTATACGAACAGGACATGTATGTTGTATTTTATACGGTTTAAAACATTCGTCTAAAGTTGCACACTTGTTAATGTGTTAATGTTACGATGTGGCAATTTGTAACCACAAATTGGTTACAGTAATTCGGTAATATATGTCTAGTTTAAGCAGATGCAACACTGCATCTAGACGTTGTTCAGGAAACCCGTGTCTGCCATTTTATAGACGAACAAAAGGTTAATACAACACGTCAGTTGGAAACGTCAACTGAGGACATAACTACCTGTAGGGAAGGAAATATATAGCCCTGGGTCTATTTGGAGGTGTGTTTATGCTGTCTGTTATGTTGTCTTAGTCATCTGTAGAGCTCTACGTACACCAGCCGATGTATATCGCTGATGGGCGGGGATGTTAGCTCTGGGGGACGTTCCATCATGGTCAGAAAATGCCACCACTCAATCCTGCTCATAACGATAAGATTTATCCTACAGGAAAAGCATAATTAAAGGGCTATGTTAAACATAAGCATGATCTGGTGCGTTATGATAGTATATATGAGTCAGCGGGTAGTTGAAAGCCATCCTCACATCCCCGAGGAAAATCTGCGAGGATATAAAAGTAGATGGTCGGATGTTCTAATTCTGGAGCCATCTATTGCTGGGACAGTCTACAGGATGAAGGATTGGTCACTATATTACCGTGCTCCGAGAACAGTCCTACTTCATTTAGTGGACATTAAATTAAACGAGGTCGTCATCTGAATGTGGAGCGCTATTAAAGCTGGACCACAAAACGGTTATATTCTAATCCATCAAAGAAATCAAAGAGACCATTAACGGCCTGTAAAATCTCTAGTTACTATCAGATGTTCGGACGCCACTTTTGTCGGGCCAGACACTTCTCTTTAAATTAAAGTGAAAATACACAGGATTGCTTCAAAAATATATGCTTTTTAGCGTTGAAATACATTCTACTTTAATGTATTATATGACACGAGAAAGACGCCGGTGCATGTCAGCAAAATATTCAGGGCTGTTTTCAGTGATAAATGATCAAAGCATTCGCTTACGAAAGCAGTTTAGTATAGCAGCTAATAGAAGAGTAACTTAACACAGCAAGATATATTGGTTTCCAAAACATATACTATAACGTTACATTTACCGTCCAGCCCTAGACAAGGATTTTTCCCGCTATACGTGGTACGTCATAGAATGACGTATGCAGTGCCGTGTACAATGACGTCATACTACATTGTTAGCACAATACCATGTGTGTAGGACAGTGTGGACAGTGTGGACTTTTCGTTGTAGTAATGTCTCGTATGTCAAGCGCTCTGCGCATGTGTCGGCCGTTGAGTATGATGGATGGAGACTCGCCGGTGGTAGTATAGCGAGTAGCTCTGTATGAACCTAAAAACTCCATGACGGCAGTTTTAACATTCAGTTTCTGATATCGGGCTGACTGAATAACCTTTTTCAAAATCCTATTGAAACTCTCAACTTCGCTCTTTCATTCCGGGTTCTACAAAGACGAAAGTCTATGTTTAATGTCTCTTGATCTGAGGAATTCTTCAAAATCATGTTAAATCACCAGAGCCATTATTGGTTACAATCTCAGCTGGATATCCCTCTGTAATCAAAACGTCTTTCATAGTAGCAGAAGTGATATCACGAACGAAAGCCACTTCAGGCCACTTGCCTCTGTAATCAATCAAACAAATCATGAATCGCTCATGGGCAGGCGCTGAGTTGTCAGGGCCAACAAAATCAAGGCCAAGCTTATGCCAAGCTGTTCCAGTAAAGAAACAGGTTGCATTGGAGCAACTCGTACAGATGCGAATTTGTCATTCATTTGACAAGTTAGACAGTGCTTTACAGCTTCTTTCTCATGAGTGTTCATTTTCGGCCACCAATACAAATCACAGAGTCTCGGTTTAGTTTTGACAATGTCTTGGTGTTTGGCATGTGCCAACTTCAGCATTTTTGGTTGTAGTTCGGCAGGAAGGACAACTCGTTGTAAGCTGACAGTTCGTCGCGTATCGGAAAGTACGACTGTAGATTTACACCAACTTGTTTCTTTGACCTTGACCTGTTGACGACAACAGCGTAGTCTGATGTTTGGAGTTTGGTGATCTGTTCGCAATTCGAACAATCGACCTCATAAAATAAGTATGCCACTTTTTCACGGCCCACACACAAGCGAGTGCTTCGCGTACACCTGCGGAATCTCTCCACTGCCGTTAACGCACAAGTTATCAGATGTTTAGAGCCATTCATGATTTGGGTAAGAGTGGCACCTAGATCGATCGCAGCCATTTGCCTCAGTCGAGACTATGGTCTCGCATTTGGGGTCGAAGAGATACATAACAGGACTGTTCACTATAGCTTTCTTAACTGAGCGGAATGCGTGATCAGCGGAATCTAACAAGACAAACTGGTCTCGTTGCTGTAAATCGCGAATCAGATGAACCTGATACGAAAAATTCGGCACAAATTTCGCGTAATACGCAGGTATACCTAGCCAAGATCGGTATTGGTCCTTATTTTCTGGAACAGGTGCGTTGGTGATTGCTTGCACTAGTTCGGTGTTGGGGCGAATTCCCTGTGAATCAATCACATACCCCAGAATACCACGTCGATCAGCATTGAACTGGCATTTCTCATTCAAGGTAATGTTTGCATTCTTCAAACGCTGTAGTACTGCGCATAAGTTGCGGACATGCTCAGCTTGTGTTTTACCGTATACCATGATGTTGTCAACGAACACCTTCACTCCCGACAAACCTTCTAACAGACTGATCATCATTTTCTGAAAGCAAGACGGTGCAGACGAAAGGCCAAAGCAAACTCTCTTGAAACGAAACAAGCCGTCACGAGTGATAAAGGCTGTCAAATCACGACTTTCAGTGGCTAATTTGAGCTGATGAGAGGCGGATTTTAAATCCTGATGAGAAACGCAGGTAGCAGCGTGCATTTCACTTAACATTTCGTCTATGTTAGGTAGAGGGTACTTATCAGTAACAATGGATTCGTTTGACTTTCTCATATCAACGCACATGAGCACGCCGCCGTCTTTTTTCCACGCTACGACACTTGATGAAACCCACTCAAATGCGTCAGTTTTCTCAATAATGTCGACCTCCTCAAGACGTTTGAGTTCTTTAGAAAAAGTGTTGCGTATCGCAAGAGGGAGTCTGGGTAATTTCTGTTGTACTGGAGTGACATCAGGGTTAGCCTTAACCCTGTGTTTGAACCCTTTGATCTTAGAGTTATTTTAACTAAACAACTCAGGAAACTCACTTTTAATAGATACATCAGAACTACTGCTGGAAGGTACGTTAGTAGGCAAGTTAGACACCTTGTCAGGCATTTTATGATTCACATTTCCCTCAGAACAGCTAGTATCCACATCAACTGAGTTACATGTAAGAGTACAGCTCTCTATATTTATCCCATGACCTTGAATTACATCTGAGACATAACGCCCTTGCTGGACTTCCTTCTCAAGATGTTGGCAAACCAAAGCAAAATGGCCTTTACGTCCACAAGCTGCGCATTTCTTATGAAGAGCTGGGCATTTGGAGAAATTCGCAAGGTGTTTGGGTGTTACATGTGTAACATTTTCTGTGGGAGACATCGCGTTTCCTTGAATCCATAGTTTTGGTATCGGTTGTGGACTTATTCTGTTTGAACTGACGTTTAGTTTTGATGTTATCCTTCGCACATGTAGTCTGGTATCTACTGGTCGTTGATTGGTTCTGCTGGGTGATGGATTTGGCTTCCTTCACCGCACTTTCTACATGACCGGCCGTCTCAGTAGCTTTGGGAAGTTTTAAGTCGCTTTTCAGCAATAACCGCTCTCGCATACGAAATGAATTGGTTTTCTCAATCGGCTGATCACGCAGAATTTCATCATGAACATCACCGAAAGAACATGTACCGGCCAAATCACGGAACACATCAATACGGTTTCACCTAGTAACTGGGCGCGAGCACGAACTCGGTGTCGCTTGGCTTGCATGTTGACAGCAGGCTTGAAATAACTCTCCAATCTTTTCATACCTTGGCATCGTCATTACAAATCTCCGGTAAAGTGAAGAAAATGCGGGAGCGGAATGCAAAAGTATAGCTCAGTTCCGAGCAGAAGACATTTGATCAGTCCCAGCAGCTAGTAAGTAGTTCTCAAAATGTGTCCTCCACTGAGATCATTGTAAGCCAGGCTGGCCCAGTGTAGGAAAAAATGGCACTGGTGCAAAATCTGTAAAGCCATCTTAGGAGATGTATCGATGATATATCGCACGAATTGGCATCCATCCACCATGAAAAACTGTCCCACAAAGTAATCGGGAATTCAACTCGCCAAACTATAGCAACTTATACAGGAGTAACTCAACAGAGCAGTATATAATGGTTTCCACAACATGTAATGTATTGTTACATTTACCGTCCAGCTCAAGACAAGGCATTTTTCCGCTGCATGCGGTACGTCATAGAATGACGTATACAGTGCACTGTACAATGACGTCATACTACATTGTTAGCACAATACCATGTGCGTTGGACACAACATAAAGGATACTCGCAGACTCACTGTGATAAGGAGCTGTTCTATCCGCAGCCTGCCTGTTAATAGCAAATGAGGTCAGAGACTCGAATCCAGCGCTCGTTGGTTCGGCCAAACCTTTAAATCTGGAGGTTCATCAGGTATCTAACAAAGATACCAATCTAGCACTCTTGGTTTCCTGCACCCATGCATGAACACAGCAGTCGTCATAAAAGTAAAACATTCTTTGGTACCGGTATGCATGACGTTAAGCACAAATCAAATAAATCGAAATAAATGCGATCGCATGGACTTGGGAAAAAACATTAGTTACTGTTTTGGAGGAAGGCAGCGCGAATAATATTACAGATAGCAACAATCATGCAATGAAACATTTTCATGCACTTGTAAGAACTTTTTCTCCAGAAAAAGGAAAAGAAAGGAAGAAAGAAAAAACACGCGTTTATATGAAGACCGATCCCGTGAAAAAAGATGTTTATCTTGATAGTTCACGTTATACCGCTTTTGGTGAGTAAAGATCTCTGTATGTCTTCATACTTACAAACCATTTATTATGAACAGATACATTTGGATTGAGACGGTCTGTTGTCATCGGTAAAAAGTCTCCTTATACTGTTCGGCCCCATTGCATAGAAACTAAGTACTTCTCTTCTCCACGCATAAACCTGACAGCCGTCGGATAACAGTCAAATAAATAAGTAACTGACCTCCACATCCCAAGGAGGTGAATCAAGAACTCATTATATGATTGAACAGGGAGCCAGTAACAGGCTACACGATGTAAATCCACACGGATCCAAATTTGTGAACATTCGAGAATCAAAATCCAAAACACATGTCGCATGTAGAAGACAAAGCTCTTGAACTATTCGCGTTTCGAGCAAAAACCCGTATGTCGATTTTTTCACTTGTCGTCTGTCTGACGTGAGAAATCTGCTTATCAGCATGTGGGCATGTCTGCAGATTGGAACCTTCCACACAAGGCATTTCTGGAATGTTTACATGTATACAGAGTTTTCGTATTTTCATTCCATTTTACAAACAGATTGTTACGTGCTGCGTTTTGGGCGTACTTCTTCTGTTGCATATACGTACGATTGAGTATCAACAAATAAATGATGTGACGAAGTCGAAGTTTGAACTTGCGCTGATTAATGAGTTGTATTTATTGAAGAGTTAAACATATTTTGAGGAAAATTTTGTTGTCAGATTCCACTCAAACTAATGGGTTTTTAAATTTCTTGAAATAACATAACGACTCATATTTTGTTTCCTCATGTTCTATAGTGCGAAATATGTTCATCATTAATGGAGATTAATGTAAACATTTTCTGAAACAGTCTCATGAAGTTTGTTTGATATCAAAGCGATGTCCACTGGCTGAATACAACTTTAACGGTAACCAAGTAAGATTAATATACTAGCAGTCATATTAATGTGGAAATTGATGTGCAGATTATGACGACGTGTTCAGAAAAATGCTTTCAAAACAATTTTAATACGATTCACTGTCAGCCGTCACATCTGATGAATTGTTCCAGAAACAAGCTGTGATGAATTTCGTCAGTTTGAAAGATTAGCTATAATGTTTAAATTGAGCCCATACGTCAACCCGACAACAACCGGCTTCTTCAAAGAGTTCATCAGAGTGTACGATATTTATTTTGTGGAAACCAGTATCGGCCAGGAGAAGGCTGTTCGTTACTCGATCGCACCTTAAGGTGTAACTGGAAAGAGATATGGCTGAGGCTTAGTCGGAAATTTGCTTCTAACAGATCAGGTCAAACGACCTCAGCCTTTCTGAGATGATCAGGGGACGAGGTCGAACAAGGCATGCTGAAAACTGACGTCGTCTGTTTTTTGATTGCCCAGAGGGGAAACCCTCACTCTCTGCGGAGACTGTAATGACCGCTTGTTTGTATAACTGGTGAGGGAGAAGGCCTGTGTGAACTTCAATGGTCATCTAATCTGACTATAAAGATACTCGTGTATCATACAACGCTGCTTCGAGGAGTTGTTGAGCTCAATGACTTCCAAATGGGCCAACAGTGGCCATGTCTGAGGAGGAAACAGTACGTGACCAGGTATGACCAGCAAAGGTCATGGTGTTCATGGGGAACTGACATTTCTTTGAAGGCCCGTGCAGCAAAGGTGTGACGTATGTATCCAAGTGAGAGGTTAGTCCCAGAGGGCCCCAAGATTACCGCAGCACTTTACTGAAGAGGAGTTTTATGTGGATTTAGACAATCGACGTAAACACTACTTTTTTGAACGACAGACAGTACAAAGGAAGGTTGCAGATGGTAGCAACTTACGTTAGGATAAAAACAAATACTAAAAGATGTACACCGTATATATAGAACTTTACACTGCAGAAAAATTCCATACATTAAACGGATATTCAGTTAAAATATATCATCTGATGATCAAACTTCTTTATTCTCAGTAGATAAACTATGTAACGAACGTCAAGTCCAAAAGCAGGAGGAAGTCATATTGCACCAGGGGTGTGCAAGTGAAATGAACATAGTGGCCTACGTGGAATTTACTCTCAACCGTAAGGCCTACTGGTTGTTTGGTTCTTATATCAAGATAATTAGGACTGCTTACTTTTGACTTAAAGCTGTGAGTAAAACAGCCAGAACTGGATTCGAGCACGCCACCTTAGTGGTCAAGGGCCTGATAGTAGCATTGAGCCAGAGCTTTAAACCTCTGAACCTATTTAGCCCCCCCACCCCCCACCCCCCTCACCCCAATCAGCTCAGATTTGAAAAATGCGAAACATTTCTTTTTTGAGCTGTTTTAATCATAAATTTTAAAAAAGTCATTTAAAAAACACCGGGAGGCTCGGGATCAAACCCGGGTCAGGTTAACATAACTAAGTTAACAATCAGGTGTATTGGAAAGAATAGGCTGCGGCTTTTATTACTGGAAGTACATTATTTTCTCTTGGTGACTGAATCCCCATGAGCACTGATCAGGCTGGCAGATCGACTATGTATAGTTACGCACACCCGGGGAACACCCAAGCGTAAAACACCAACCGTGTGAAACACAAGTGGGGCTTGACCAAGACTTTCTACCTATATGGCATTGCCACGTAGCGGCTGTGCATAATAAAGGGAGATAACTCTAGTAAGCGTGAGTAAACAAATAAGGCACATTGCAGCCACACAATACATTAATCGTGTTTATCCGTTAAGAGATAAACACCCATAGCTTTTCCCGATGATGAGAATATTTACTATACCGCAACCATGAGTGAGAATCCTGCAAATGGTGTGACGGTATCAAATGAATGAATTTAGATATTTTAATTCGTAAATATTTCATGTCAAACGTTCAATTTATATGATGTTTACTTTTATTTTAATGCATGTACGGAGTCATATAAAGTGAACCTTTTCCGGTAGCAAATTAAAATGTACATGAAATCACAACGTACTCAGTATTAACCATTTGAAGACCAGTAACTCTAACTGCTGACGGCTAAAGATTGCATCAAACAGTATAACGGTGCATTCTGGGAAAGAGTTAACGTTGAGTTCACACACACAGTTGTGATTATTTCAAGTTGATTTATTCGTGAAAAGTGAATCCCTGGAAGCTTTCAAACCTGTCTTATAGTATTCCACAAGTGTTCACACAAACAGAAAATACCACTAGTAAGTGTATAAGTGAAAGTGGGGTAAACGCGGTCGAGGCTGTAGGACTACGGCTGTAAAACATGAATTACACCATGAACATACCAGATTGCTGTTGACAACATCAGAGCCGAATGCCACTGGTGGGCCTTCTGTTCTCAATTATCTTACAACGGGTATAGCTTTGTTATGTTAAGAGAAACCATTTGATATGAACCAATTTGTTTATATACCCTTCCCAAGCTTGCATTGCACCATTTGTACCCACTTGTTCTACATTCCAATGGTGGTGGGTTAATATGCTGGACTTGCAGAGGCGTTTTCTCTAATAGCATGTTGGCAACCGTATAATACACCAGAGCATGCTGACCTGTTTTAAAGTATTTTAGCAGGCAGTAAAGCGGAGGAGATATGTGAAAACGATATATACAGAGTGATGCATGGGATCTGAACTGTTGATATATCACTTATCTGTGACAGTGGGCGAGACACGTGTGTTCGCCTGTACAACCGCGCGGGTCACGAGATGAAAATGTAAAGTGACAGATCAGGCTGGGGTAATTCAGCTTTGAGTGGCATTCAACTCCGCTTATCAAAGTCCGGTAAAGCGAGAAAGCATTAGCCGACAAAGAAACGATAAACAGGGGAATGTTTTCTGCCTAGTCGACCAGACCAAGAATTGTCTCGGTTGCTGGCTGCAATAATTATCTGTCATCGGCAGATCTCTATTATCAGTTGTATCTATCTATAGATATCTCCTCCCCATACACCGATAACCACATGTCTCTCTTTTTTCTCCCTTTCCAAAAAAAGCAGCACTCTGCGCTTATATAAAGGAATGGTTGGTTGTTCTTTTTCACGTCAACGGGCATCATAATGAATGTTCGAGATATTGGATTTACGCAGTGCCATCCCACTTGACTACGACTTTAAAATACTAATAACTAATATAGAGCAGCATCTGAAAGACGTGCCAAAATTAAACTATATAAACAGGTGCATAGTCTATTATTTTATGTTTGTTTTTTGGGGTTTTTTTTCTTTCAAGGTTTTAGCTCAAGTTCTAGTAGATCGTAGACGTATACGTTACGAGTCAAATTCAGGTTAGTAAACATGATATATAGCAATGCATTCTCAAACCCTCTACCATATATATACAGTAATGCCGAACTCCTCTTACCAAGTAGGATAAGGGGGACCACTCTCAAAAGAAGATTTCTTGTTGTCGTTGATAAATTTGTCTCCCCTTGTTCCAAGGAGCAGACCTCAGACGCCTGTTGATTTTCCTATTTAGCGCTGTAGCTCACCCCCAAATGTTCGATGACCAATATACATTGGAATCTATATTGTCCAATCTCTGAAAAAGCATGAAAATCTTGACATCATGTGACATGTCACTCTGGGCGTCATCACTACCTGGTCAGATCGAAGTAGCCTATCTCAACAAAGGCAGTATAGGGTCCATCATGTGTCAGCATTGCACCAAAATACAGTGAATTAAGAGGTTTGTGTACTGGTTGAATCCGAAGGGATTCCGAAATTCAAATTTTGTCTCTGAAACATCTATCATCGTTAATTTTCGGAATGACCGCTGGGACTTTAGGAGAACGGTAATTTAAAGCCATTTTTACCCCCCAAGTATAAAGCTGATAAGCTGTATGGTTTTATATGGTAGGCCACATCATATACTACGTATTAGACAATAAAAATCAAGCGGTTCATATATCCTTTAAGGCTCTGCATTCGGGCCGACATGATTAATATGTGACAACGCCGTGAAAAGGGACGTGCCCACTGTTTGAGGAAAAGGCAAACTCAAGCCCGTATTTTTAATCTAACATATCCAGATTTCACCAAAATGTTGATCTGTTATCTTTTTAATTCATGATTTTCCAAACAATCATGTGGCAAGCACTCACCCTTCCACACACAACCAGTCTGAGTGTGCAAGGAAGCGGGTGATTCGAATGTAAAGAAAACAGGGGAGGCATGCTTCAGTGTCTACTGATTAAATACCACAAGTGCATTTTTCCATTTAACCTGACATCTAAAGTATTAAGTCGTCCATTTTTATAACTGCGTGTGACTTTTGACTGAAACAGATAACAGTTATGGTCATAACATATCTGTGCACTGTGTATTTGGAAGAATCTAACTTGGCAAGACCACAATAGGTAGAAGTCTTGACGAGTTAGGACACATTTCACCGTCAACGCTTTGGCAAACTTTTGTTAGATCAAGGATGGCCCCGATAGCGGCCTCGATTAAACAATCTGATGCAAATGCTGAGTCAGTTTGCCACACCATTTGAGACAAAAATTACCCATGAAATACGTCTCTGTGGCCTGTAGTTCGCAGACACTTATGTTCCTTATCTTTGCGTCTGTCGATTTATCGCAAGCACAGAATCGAACGCTTATTTCCTAGGGCGCTTTTTCCCGAGATCCCTTGTTAATGCTCAAAGCAAACGGCTGTACTGGCAACGTCGACATATTCGACAAGGGCAGGTAACTGCATCAGGTTTGTAAATGCAGCGCGCTCTGACATTAGTTTGGGGCAATACTTAATCGAACAAAATTTTGACCAAACCTAACGTCAGAACAATCTGAGAGTAACATCAACGACGAGGATGAACAGTTCTTGTGGATGACTTGCTCTAAAACTAGTAAGATTCCTCTACACTTTCTACACACACGGTATCCCTTTGAGGTGTTCATGAATTCACAGTAGCCAAAAAATTGGTAGCCCTGTGTACTTGTTTGGGGTATTTAATTGCCATTCACTTGTTAGGCTATTTGGCACACCCTCAGTAGGGAATTCATATAAGTTCCTCTCCTGTCACTGTGTAGGTCATTTTTACCAGCTTGGGGTACTTAAATGCAGTTTTGCTTTTGACGCTTTCTGCCACACATACGAACACATTAAGTACGTTTATGTTATACATCGTCACTATGTGCCACATGGACGGGAACATACGGTTAAACACGCACGCAGTCTGTGCCGCATATTTGTCCCTGTAGTCTAAGCAGGTAAGCCGGCGTATGACTTCTGCCAAATTTTGCCCATCAGTAACAGGAAATGTCCATACATTTTAAGAAATGGGCTCAGACTCCCGGTGGGCATGGCGGCTTTGTCTGACACGGTCAGGATCTTGGAGAATATCGGTTTAATCTTATCATAACAGTTCAACACTTAACACTTCATCGTCTAGTTTTATGATATATCATCGTTCTGTGTTAGAACTGCAAAGTAAAAACTGCAACGGTGGAGTGTTGTCAAGTTGTTCACATATTGTTAAGTACAGATACCTCTATATTCATTCATGCCGACCCTCAATATTTGAGGCTAGATAGCATTTAACAACAATCAGTCAATCAATATTTGGTGAAACACAGGACCTCCTGATCGCAAACGGGTTTGAGTGAAACATGAAAACTATTCAAAAATCAACCAGTATACGCCAGCTGCTGCGCACCGATGTCACATTGTATCGTATATACGTAATTTTGCCACATGTATCGTTGCCACGCAGGTAGATCTGGCAATCAGATCGCAAAATGGGTTTCTCTCGTCATTTAACTCCTTTTACGTGTATTCGCTGCATATATACTACTAGGCTTGCATCATGTCAGTCCTCACCTAGTTCTTATAAACCCTATACACAATACACACTCCGTTATGCCATGCGCGTCGGAAAAGCGAATTCATTATATGTCTGTTTACCAGCTACGAGTGTAAAGTATTTACGAATGTAATAGCTATTACGGGCGCTATCCTTGTTAACCACAAGTTAACCGTCTTGCTCTCCTGATATTTGGAACCTTTCCCGCCTAAATTTTGATAGGCGGAACCTTTCCCGCCTAAACTTTGATATGTGGAACCTTTCCCACGGAAGACCGGTTTCAAAGGCTGTAGAGTACGGACGTGTTTTGCCCCAGCTCTGTCACGGGCCACACGGGCAGCTACCGAGCCCTTGCACTGAGAATCAGATTGTATGTACGTATGTATATAAAAATTTGACTCTGCAGATATGTTGTTGACTGTATAAGTGCTTAGTTTAATCTTTCTTCCTTTTTCCTCTTGTTCTCCTTTTGTTTTTTGAATTGATCGTTTGATTTTGGAGGTAAAATGTAAAAAAAAAATCAATCAATTGTAAGAGTAGGCTAGGTTTAGGAAATCTTGTAAAGTGCACAGTGAGACTCCAAACTAACCGGGGCTCCTGTTGTCTTGTCCCTTGCCTCGAGGAGCCCCAGTTGTGGTGTATCCCAATAACTGTCAGTATACCAACTTCACTTGTCGATGCACGTATATAGCGACCATCCCAGTTATGGAAGAGGAAAGCATGGACATATTTCAAACTCAAACTTCTGTTGCCGGAAGTAAACGAAGCCGGTCTGCCGAAGATGATACTCGTAAAGTCGGATAGAAAAATGCCGTCGGGGGATTTAATTGTGACATGTATTTCTTCAGGACAAAGCAGCAAACTGCTGAGACTAAACAGTATCACGGGTAAAGATATAACCTGCACTGTACAAAACAAGTCTTTGCTAAAGGTGTTATATACGGCAATTGGGACGATATATCGGCAATTCGGACGAAATTTTAGATACCCTGAAATCAGAGAAATGTTGTAAAGTTGAAAGGCTAAAGATCTGAAAAAATAAGTCTCCCAGCAACGTAATGATACTACATTTTGACCGTAAATCACTCCCAGAAGATGTAAAATTGGGTTATCAGGTATTTTCTCAAACAGTTTATTCCTGCTGTGGTTCGTTGCTACAAATGCCAGAGAATAGGGCATATGGCAATGTGTTGTAAAGGGTCGGTCAGATGTCCTCGATGTGATGGGGCGCATGAGTTTCCTAATTGTCCTAATTTACAGTCCCTAAAATGTTGTAACTATGGGAGAGAACATAGTGCTGCATACCAAGGCTGTCCAGGCTATAAAGAGGCCGGCAAAGCGCAGTTAATAAAAACAACTGAAAATGTGTTTTATGCAGCTGCACTGAAAACTGTCCGTGGCAATCCGGTCAATCACGTTCGAGTTACCCTCCCCCACCAGGGGTCAACACCCACAGCCCGTGCAAGCAGTGGAATTTCCCATGACCCTGAGCCAAATACAGCCATAGTACAACATAATACACCTGTCATGAATGAATCCCACCCACCAAGACTGACGCCTCAAACGTGTTCTGTTGAAAATCAAACAGAAAACAAAGAGAGTGTACAAACCGATAGTCGTGCGCCTGATGTACTCGCGAACATAGTTGCTCTCTTCACCGAGATTTTGTTTCATTGTTGTAAAATGCATAAGAATTCTGACATAATCGAATATCTTGCAGAGTGTGCTCAGCGTCACCTTGGCACGGATATGATTGACTCCGCTGAGTTAATGAAAATGTTATAATACAGAAAAAAGCTCGAAATAATATTTTACAAGGTACGAGTTCAACATCTTCTGTTTGGTCTTCTTTATATAATTATGGGTTTCAATCTCTTTCATCAGAATACACAGTCTTTATATTGATATGGCCAAGAACTTAAATTTTTCCTGTCATCACTTGTAGATAAACCAGATGTTGTCTGCTTACAGGAGACGTTTTTAAAACCTAATCTAGACTTCTCATACCTTGGCTATGGAATATTCCGTGCTGATAGAGTCAATCGTGCTGGAGAAACGTTGGTAACGTTTATTAGGAATTCTTTTTACAGAAGTTGTGCTACCTAATCTGCAGTCAATTGAATGTCATTGTTACAAAATTGCATTGTGTGATGAACGTTTTGTGAACATTGTAAATCTTTACAATCTCTGCAATATGATTGAACCACGTGATCTAAGCAAAGTACTTGAGTCATTGGACGGCTCAGCAATATTATGCGGAGATTTTAACGCTCATAACGAACTATGGGGAAGTGACAACACAGATATTAATGGTCGTACAGTTGTTGAGTTTATAGATGAAAATAATCTAGTTCTCATAAATGATGGCTCCGGTACTAGGCTTGATATCGACACTTGATACTATCTACACTGCAGATCTATGTCCTGCCTTCACTTGGAACGTTGACAATGTCTCCCCTTGCGGGAGCGATCATTATCCGATAGTCAGTAACTTTGGTGTGTTACCGCATTACAGCTCTGGAGTAGGCCTCCCTAAATGGAAATTGAAGAAGGCAGACTAATACAAATATCGTAAGAAATGTGAGACGAGCTTTTCTGAAATTACTTTTAACAATGATATTGATACTTTTAATTCAAACGTTGTTGATGCTATCAACTTTGCAGCAAAGAAATCTATTCCTCAGTCATAGCCTAGTCTAGGAAAGAAACCAGTCCCATGGTGGAATGAGGAATGCAGTTCAGCTGTAAGGAACAGGAAACGGACAAAGAATAGGGAATGTCGTACGCGTCTCTATGAAGATATCATTGAATATAAACGTTGCAAGGCTGTTGCACAGCGTGTTATTAAGACCGTGTGGTCCCAGGTGGAAGCAGTCAGCGGAAATCGTAAGCACTCAGCTATTCCTATACTGAGGACTGATATGACATGCTCCGTTACAGACAAAGAAAAATGCAATGTTTTAGCAGACAACTTTGCATATGTATCAAGTTCGGATAACTGCGATCCGGAATTTCTGGAACACAAGGAAAACACGGAAAACTTTAATTCTTTTGAGAATGTATTATTCGATGATTTGGCAATAAATGAAGAGTTTTCACTCCCTGAGTTAAAACAAGCTCTTTCAGCTAAGAAAGACTCTTCTCCCGGAGAAGACAATATAAGTTACTCAATGATTAAGAACTTGCTAAATAAATGTTTGAACGTTTTCTTGTTGAAAACGGGTTCCCCAGGGAAGCGTAATATCGCCGACTCTCTTCAGCATCGCCATAAATGACCTCCCCGAAGTGTTGAATCCGAATTTAGGCCGTTCGCTATTTGCAGACGATAAAGCCATATGTTATGGTACAAGAAATCTTCTGCTTGCTAGAAAGTACATACAAGAAGGTGTGGATGCTATCTCAGCCTGGAGTAAAGCATTAGGGTTCAAGTTTTCAACAGCTTAGACACAAGACGTAATTTTCACAAACAAGAGGTTACTACCTTCCATGTCGGTATATCCGAATGGTAATGAGGGTAAGATTGTACAATCATTTCGTTATTTGGTATTTTGTTTGACTCTAAACTTACTTGGAATGCTCATGTAAATTCCATTGTAGCAAAATGTCAGAAAGCTCTCAATCTGATGAGAGCTGTTTCTGGGAAATGTTGGGTCGTTGACACTTATCGTCTATTGTTAATGTATCGATCGTTTCTTCGTTCACGGTTAGATTATGGATGTGAAGCCTACGATTCTTCTTGTGCTTCAGTTAAAGCTAAGCTTGACAGTATTCAATGTTCAGCGCTCCGTATTGCAACAGGTGCGCTTAAAACAACTCCCTGAAATGTACTTCAACGTATATGTAATGAATGGCCTCTTTTTGTTCGAAGACAGTTTCGATCACTGCAATTTGGAGTGATGGCTTCACATGGGAACTCAGCAACTGATTTTCAGACCATCCTATTATGTGTACGAGCGAAATGTATGTACGACACAATGCAAATCGCCGGCATTCAAATCTGGTACAATTTTATTCCTGTGTTTCCTCCATGGAAGTTACGTCTACCGAATATTTCACAACTGTTACACAGAGAAGTGAAATAGTCAGATAACGAAAAGTTTGTCTCCCTTTTCTCTAGGGATTATATCGTCAGAACGTGGAGCCACTGTCTACACGTGTTTACAGATGCCTCAAAGTGCATAGATACTGGCAAAACCGGCTGTGCATTTTGTGTTCATGAAATTCACCATAGTAAGGCGTTTAGACTTACGGATGCAGTATTGGTATTTACTGCTGAATTGGCTGGGATTCTGTGTGCGTTGCATTTTTAGCCGATTTTAAGCCAGCAAGAGCCGTTATCTTCTGATTATCTAAGTGCGATAGTTGCTTTACAGAATTTTACGCTAAGGAAAGGCTCTCCGATCATTTTTGCTATACTCCATTTATGTACCTGTTTATTCTACCAAGGCGTGGAAATCTGTTTTGAATGGGTCTCAGGCCATTCTAGTATTCCAGGTAATGAATGTTCGGACAAGCTAGCGAAACAAGCGCTGTCTAATTTACATACTGCGCAAGATGTCTGGTAGAGTCTTCGAAGCTACATTAAGGTTCCTGCTTCCATGTGCTAGGAGAAAATTTAGAGTACAGTTCATTCTCATCTGTATGGTATAATGCATTAATGTGAACACTACTTGGTTTCAGCACTGATCGTGGCGTGCATCATTTATTAGGATGGAAACGCCATTAAACAAACTACCACCACCACCAACCTTTCCCACCTTGAGTCATTCAGCCCTATATTAGCTGTGTAAATTCTATTCTTCATTCCTGCCTTTGACGATTCTAGGGCAAACCGAATCACCACCTGGCGTTATAGAGGTTACACATTCCACTAAGACAATTGTCTTAAATGTTCCCTTAAACCAGATTTTCTGCTTAACAGGAGGGCTACATATATAGTTAAGTACCATAACAGTGTATATCCACGGTACTTTTTAATTCGGTACCCAGCCCATATATTTATGTATAAAATTTTGCAAGGGTTGTATGAAAGGCCGCATCTTCTAAAGTTCTGCCCAAAAAAGGTAAGTCTGACGAAATCATCCATGGCATTTGCCTAGCGGGTCACAAAATAATATCCCCAGAAATACTTTGTTTGCAGTAGTGCAAATCATGTCCACTTCATTGCTGCCTTAAAGGGATAGCGGCACTTGGTCTGGTGTTTGCATAAGCGAAGTCGGTTAAAGTAAACTAAAGACGATGTCACTTTGGTATAAGGCTTTTTTTTTTTTTTTTTTTTTTTGTAAGTAGCATTAATGCTATAAAGAGTCATATGTGACCGGGACGAAGGTTATTCAAATATGTTTGAAAAAAAAAACTATATATAAAGTGACGAAATAATATTTTCCAATGAAATCATCGTTTTTAAGAGTGACGGTACTTGCTCGTGTATTGCTACACAACCCAACACGCCTCAGTCTTTTGCCCATTTTAGGAACCACAAACGGCGAAGTACACTCTAAAACCTTGGTAGTAGTTGGTTGAAACAATGCTTTTTCAGTTCAAGGGAGACTATTGGAGTATATTCACGTACTCACAGGGTGAGAATAACCCATTATAAGTTGTCTCCCCTAGAGTTCCTGCCTTTATAGTATTGCAAAACAGTTTATATCAAGAGATTCACGTGTAGTGAATATTCATCAATAGATAAGTAGATAAGATTTCCAATTTCAATTTATTTAGCTGTCATACTGTACAAGATAAAGTGTTGAATGCTTTCTAATCCTAAAGGTATTTACATCACAAAAAAGACCCCCCCCCCCCCCGTCAAAAAAAAAAAAAAAAAAGAAAACATACTGGATACAAAGGCCTAAGAATGTTGCGGCCTTGTTGTGAAAACAAGTACACAGGTAGATAATGAATCAAATTTTATGAAATCACGCCACGTGCGAGGTAGCTATACGTGGCCCATAATTCACTGCGGGTCATCCATCAATGAGGAGATCAGAGGCAGATCTCCTAACACCTTGGCACAATGGCAGAACACTGTATTATTTCCTCTTTGGCGGACAGTCGGACACGATCCTCACGGAGAGAGTGACAGGTGCGAGCCAAATCCCAAATCTACCTGTCCTCAGAGCTTGATTAATGTACAGTTACACTTCACAGGCCACAGCTTCTCCAGCCGGCAGTGACAAAACAAGACGGTACAATTAAATGTTTGCTGTCACTCTCCTAAATAAATCTCCAAAAGCTGACGGCCAAAAGAAGGGCTCAGACATTTCTGATGTCAGTTTACAATTATATGTTCATGGTTGTTTTTGTGGAAAAAAGTGAAGAAATAATTTTCCCAAAAGTAATTACATGAAAGCCTGACCCCAAGCACACAAAGGATGGGTTGATATTTATAAAGGGTTGTCTGACACAGAGCATACGTGAATCAGACACACAGAAGGTACACTGCGATGTCATATAATACGAGTTAATTTATCTAGTTGGAAATATAATTTCAGAATGAAGCCAGCTGAGTTCTCATGTCAGCATGTCAGGTTTGTTCACCAGAGCGTTAATATGGAATCATTGTATTTATAAAGTTGATCACAGATCAACTAAGAAGGGATGTAACGTATGAAATCAGGACGTATTCGTGTAATATCGCAGAAAACACCGGTTATCAGACTTAAGCCATTTCAGATCATAGTCTAAATCCCGACTGTGATAATCCAACAATGATCACCAAGCTTTAGCCAGCTCTGATTAAAATATGATGTCAATAAGACCGATCTGCTTCAAGAAAACAGTGTTGTGGTATGGGAGCAATAATACTGGCAGGTAAACTGTATATCGTTCTGACATTTTTGGCAATGTGAAGAAATGTTTGACTATGGGATACATGTAAATCAATCGTTTGACTTGATTGGTACAATGAAAGAATTATCTCCCTTTGATTGCTAAGCGCAACAGAAAGCTATTTCCATTCCTGAGCTTGAACGCTACTGCAGATGTGGATAAGTATGGCAAGAGATATTAACTTTACCTTTCTTAGAAATTGAATATCTCCCCAAAACGGCAGTTATGCATACCTTAAGGAAGTCTGAGCACTACAATAGAATATGAAGCTGGAGGACTCTGAATAATGGGGTAAATCATGTATAGGCCTATATTTCTTTTATGTTGATGCTGTTGCCTGCTTGTGAGAATGGGTTTGATATTTCTTTCCTTTAGCAGAGGCCCTATAATAAAAAGCCACCGTCTGTTTGTTCTGTCGCAAATATACCAGTCTTGGTGTGATTTTACAGCAATGTTATATAATGTCCCTATAAACAGTGGTCAAGATGCTATAAGTGTACCTGTGTAAGCCTATAGCGGTGATACGGATCTTGAATGATCAATTAAAATAAAAGTGCAGGTGAATACATTTCACTTTTCTATTTGTCGTGAATAAACATTCTGAGTTGCGAATCCAAAACTGAATTTGGTATTTGACTTTCGTAAGTCATTACTTATGCACACTTCTACAGACACGAGGTCATTTGTTACATATAATTCCTTATTTTTTCCTATAGAACTTGATTGTAATTTTGAAATTTGATATTCCTCTTTACACCTTGGGAAGTCTCGAAAACTGTTTGAGAGTTTTATTTTTAATAAAGACTATGAGATTGTCCCAATGTCAATCTTTATCCTGATCTCCGTGAGGCCAAATTCAAAGGCCGCTCCTGATATACATGAATGACGAGTCGTTAGCTACATGTAGATCTGAAGAAATGCTTGACGTCAACTGCTGACTCTAATCGAATTCGTGCTTATGTATTTGTTGAAGTGAAATCGGCCTTTCCGATCATTTGTACACTAAAAAGATGATTTTGAATGAGTAGTGGTAAGGTTTTTAATTTCCAAGCATATGTTATCAGATATGCCGGGAGAACATGTAGCTAGGTCTTTCGACAGGCCCACATAATATACGAAAAGCCTACTACAGACATGTCTGTTGTGAGATTCATCTTAATCCAGTGCAGTTGGGTTATGTACTTTAACAAACCGGCATCTAAAATGTCAATGGTAAGTTAGTAAATTACAAGGCTTTAATCGTCTTAAAATGGCTTAAGGAGGCCCTGTTAGGCAGAGGAATATAAGACGTTTTAACCCATGACCAACTTTCTTAGTTAATTACCCTTTCGAAGTTAGCTCTTACTATCACTTCCAGTTAAATCATAACCATCATTAATGTTCGGTTCTAAAAAGAATTTTTTATGGACCTATGCAGACAAACAACGTTTCTTAGCTAACAAGGACAATGCGCTTGCATCAGGCAAATTGGAGAGTCACGGATTTGAACCGGTAGCCTTCGAATCCTTTCATATACTGACTCATCCACTGATATCCTATTGAGATTCAGCCAGATCCATTGACTCTGTATGCTCAGGAAGTTTCACAGCCAACATAAGAAATGATCGACTCCAAACTTTTGACGGTGTACATGTCAGTTCACAAATATGTCAATTAATAACGTCAGTAACGATTAAGTCAAGATCACGTAAGGATACTGAAGGTTTATTCTGAGTGAAGACTTCTCCGCCCAAGCCATGTGTTAGTATGCTATACCAGCAATAAAACTTAACTGGAACCAGTTCATCCCCCGCGGCGAATCGTGTTCACTCTTTATCAGTAATCTATATTGAAGGTGTAAATTAACGGCAAAAACGGTTCGATTTGGACTTATGCGTTGCATTTTTTGTCAGCTTACAAACTCTAGCTGTGTACGTGAGAATATCACCAATGACTTGTTGAGTTCATTATAGCAGTCTAGTTGCATTTCCGCACTGCGTTTTTCCTGCGATACGCTTTAGCCTGACCAAATACGGCAATTGAACTCATGTTCCCTCTGAGCTTAAAATACCCGAGGCTTGTGTAAATGTTATGTTTTCTCGATTAATCCACTCCAGAGTTTTATTAGGTAGTGTACGTTTTTTCCCTTGTTTCTCGTGGCAAATTTAGCACGCAGAAAGTCATGTGTTTATACGCGATATGCGAAAACTACCCCGTCACCGTAGAGCTTTATTTTATAGGGCGAGAGGTCTGGAAGGCTTCTGATAAATTTCTATCCCAAATCTGTGTCTCACACCCTCGTCTCTACCACTGGCTCCTCCAAGTCTGCCCTACGTGTGGTCTGTCTTATCGCAGCCAGACGTAATATCAGGCTCAATAATCTATTGAAACTTTTCTGAAATTAATACACAGTTATATCCGCTTTTTATTTACTATAACCCATAAACTATCCCTACAACCCAAACCATAACTGGACAAGGTTAAATCCTCTGCAGCCGAAAGTGTCTTGTATTACCACGATCCTAAGGTCTCATATAGATCTCACAAAGGTTGGTCGTGCGCACTTCTTAACCTCATGCCTAAACATTATTGTAGCTGATGTCATCAGTTTCGGGTGTCATGTAGCGCTTCAGTAATAGTGTCATATAGCGTCAATCACTTTGCCGTCAGCAACGTATCGGCGGCAAATTACGTGATATTAACGCATACAGCTTATGGGTTAGAGAGGTTTATTTGAAGAAAAAAATTGCAAACTAGGTTTTGAAACAAGAATCCCCCATAGTATGTATATATACATGGGGTTTAATGTCGTACCTAACAATTTTTCGGTCATATGACGACGAGGAGTCATAAAGCGTGTGTACATATATTGTGCATTCTTGTGACAAGCCGAATCCACACCACCAAAGAGCTGCCGCCACTGAAGCATCATGCCGAAGATACATTGCATTAGACTGACACTGGGCCAACCAGTCATGTTCCCTTGTTCTAACCACTGAGTGCTGAGCTGCAGCAAGCGCCATTTTAAAGTTTTTGGTATGACCCGACCCGGATTTGATCCCGCGACTTCGAGGTGGACTCTCTAAACATTACGCCAATGAAGCGGTCCCTATAGTTGCATGCAGAAGGTATGTTGTGTGACTGATGTTCAACACTTCAAGAAGTCGCTACTTTACATAACACATCACATACTGTATATGACAACGTTGTCACTTTGTCCAACCTGAGCCAATCCTTGCATAATCCATTGAGGGCAACCAACGAATCAAACGCACGAGCGCCATGTTAAACCCTTAGTGATAAACTAGGAGAGGATTTGTTCTTTTCTTTGTCTAGATTGATCCGTTCCAGACAAAATCCTTGTTATGAAACAAAAGATCACTACACGTTTCTCGATATGATAAGGATACCACAAAAGTTATCTTTACCTTTTCTGGACAAACCGGTTGGTTTTTCTCCATCAGAACCAATAATAGCGCTCTTCGACAGTGGTAACAGAACTCTTCCTTCAGATGATTTATCTAAAATTTGTTTTATGTCTCATACGATCTCAGAATCTTTCCAGCTTCAACCTTTCATGTGTCCAACTAGAGCCCACCATGCGGCCGTTAAACCATAACCAAACATTTCGCTGAAGACTGACTATTTATTGTTCGCTTATGTATAGTAATACACTTTAAGAATTTTCACATTACAGTTCTTTCCACCTATCTTATGCCCATCATAGGAAGACAATCTGGTAAGCATTCTTAAAATTGGTCGACTCCGGTAAAGGCCCCTATATAAGCATGCGTCAACCCCGACCGTGTAAAGTATAACAAAGTATAGACATTGGTTGGCTGATGGTTATAGACACATTGAAACTACATTTTGTAGTGATCATCTTTTAAATCAAAAAGTAGTTTCCACAAAAGTCATAGTTTGGGCTTAAGGTACCCCTCAGAAAGCTGCCTCACAAGTTGTTCTTGTAGCCCTTATTAATGGGGTCGCATTACCACACGAATCCAGCTCTCGTTGATTCGGCTTTAAGCCCGGAGGTTTGTCGGGTACCTGTCGCAGGTCGGTGGTTTACTCCGGGCGCTCTGGTTTACCTCAAACATAAACCCTACCGCCGTTGTAGAAATGAAAAATTCTTGATTACATCTACAACCACCAGTCCAATAAACAAATGTCACGTCTGTTCACTGACGAGTTGAATGAGCTCTACAAGCATTCATGGGCCTATACCAATTTTGGGATATCTTGGTTACATCTTTTAATTAAGATTTTTCAAGATGTTTGCATACCATAAGACTATTCAACATTAATACACGATATAGGACTCACATCTGTGCACAAGGCCACACTGGACTTTACTTGATTAGTTGGTAAACCATTATTCAAGATTCGTGCACCATATAGAACTCACATCTGTCCACCTAGCAATATTTAACTTTACTTAAGTAGTTGGTAAGCCATTATTCAAGATTTGTGCACCATATAGAACTCACATCTGTCCCCCTAGCAATATTTAACTTTACTTAATTAGTTGGTAAACCATTATTTAAGATTCGTGCACCACACAGAACTCGCATCTGTCCACCTAGCAAGATTTAACTTTACTTAATTAGTTGGTAAGCCATTATTCAAGATTCGTGCACCATATAGAACTCACATTTGTCCACCTAGCAATATTTAACTTTACTTAATTAGTTGGTAAACCATTATTCAAGATTCGTGCACCATATAGAACTCACATCTGACCACCTAGCAATATTTAACTTTACTTAATTAGTTGGTAAACCATTATTCAAGATTCGTGCACCATATAGAACTCACATCTGTCCACCTAGCAATGTTTAACTTTACTTAATTAGTTGGTAAGCCATTATTCAAGATTCGTGCACCATATAGAACTCACATCTGTCCCCCTAGCAATATCTAACTTTACTTAATTAGTTGGTAAGCCATTATTCAAGATTCGTGCACCATATAGAACTCACATCTGTCCCCCTAGCAATATTTAACTTTACTTAATTAGTTGGTAAGCCATTATTCAAGATTCGTGCACCATATAGAACTCACATCTGTCCACCGAGCAATATTTAACTTTACTTAATTCGTTGGTAAACAATTATTCAAGATTCGTGCACCATATAGAACTCACATCTGTCCACCTAGCAATATTTAACTTTACTTAATTAGTTGGTAAGCCATTATTCAAGATTCGTGCACCATATAGAACTCACATCTGTCCACCTAGTAATATTTAACTTTACTTAATTAGTTGGTAAGCCATTATTCAAGATTCGTGCACCATATAGAACTCACATCTGTCCACCTAGCAATATTTAACTTTACTTAATTAGTTGGTAAACCATTATTCAAGACTTGTGCACCATATAGAACTCACATCTGTCCACCTAGTAATATTTAACTTTACTTAATTAGTTGGTAAACCATTATTCAAGACTTGTGCACCATATAGAACTCACATCTGTCCACCTAGCAATATTTAACTTTACTTAATTCGTTGGTAAGCCATTATTCAAGATTCGTGCACCATATAGAACTCACATCTGTCCACCTACCAATATTTAACTTTACTTAATTAGTTGGTAAACAATTATTCAAGATTTGTGCACCATATAGAACTCACATCTGCCCACCTAGCAATATTTAACTTTACTTAATTAGTTGGTAAACCATTATTCAAGATTCGTGCACCATATAGAACTCACATCTGTCCACCGAGCAATATTTAACTTTACTTAATTCGTTGGTAAACCATTATTCAAGATTTGTGCACCATATAGAACTCACATCTGTCCACCTAGCAATATTTAACTTTACTTAATTAGTTGGTAAACAATTATTCAAGATTTGTGCACCATATAGAACTCACATCTGTCCACCTAGCAATATTTAACTTTACTTAATTAGTTGGTAAGCCATTATTCAAGATTCGTGCACCATATAGAACTCACATTTGTCCACCGAGCAATATTTAACTTTACTTAATTAGTTGGTAAACAATTATTCAAGATTTGTGCACCATATAGAACTCACATCTGTCCACCTAGCAAGATTTAACTTTACTTAATTAGTTGGTAAACCATTATTCAAGATTTGTGCACTATATAGAACTCACATCTGTCCACCTAGCAATATTTAACTTTACTTAATTAGTTGGTAAGCCATTATTCAAGATTTGTGCACCATATAGAACTCACATCTGTCCACCTAGCAAGATTTAACTTTACTTAATTCGTTGGTAAACCATTATTCAAGATTTGTGCACCATATAGAACTCACATCTGTCCCCCTAGCAATATTTAACTTTACTTAATTAGTTGGTAAACCATTATTTAAGATTCGTGCACCACACAGAACTCGCATCTGTCCACCTAGCAAGATTTAACTTTACTTAATTAGTTGGTAAGCCATTATTCAAGATTCGTGCACCATATAGAACTCACATCTGTCCACCTAGCAAGATTTAACTTTACTTAATTCGTTGGTAAGCCATTATTCAAGATTTGTGCACCATATAGAACTCACATCTGTCCACCTAGCAAAATTTAACTTTACTTAATTAGTTGGTAAACCATTATTCAAGATTTGTGCACCACATAGGACTCACATCTGTGCACAAAACATCATTTAACGTTACTTGATTAGTTGGTAAATCTTTATATGGTTTATTTTCATAATACAAGGCATTGTCTTATGTGGATCTGTCAGTGCTGATCCAGTCATTAAGTGCAGAGGTGTAAAGACATTAACTCTGAGGGCATCTGTGGAGAACAACACGAGGTGGTCTCGCGCTCCCACTTACTCGCTTTTTGTCCTCGCTAATTATTTCTTAATGATCGTTCTTATCTATACGTTCATACAGCACAAACAAAACAAGACAACCACCAACTACGAACTAAAGTGTATATATTACAAAAACTTCAACCATGAAAGACCAGACAGACAACTATTACATTTCACATTTTATAAGGGTTGATATCATTTTTGTTGGCACGATATTAACTTAAGACTTAAATGGTCAGGCTATCTCTTCCAGGGATGTTTCTTTTGTAGATGGTAACGCAGTCACTGGAATGTTCAAAAGCATTCTAAGACAAATTTCTTGTTTGAAATTGGGTAATCAATTCCAAATTGACTTTTTTGTCACTGGATTAGCCAAAAGATACAAATTTGAATCCATTTAGTTAATCATCTGTCATAACTGTTTTTGTTGACGTCGTATGTGGTCTGGGAATTACAATGATGTGTACAAAAAAAGATATATTGCACAGCTCATGATGGCGTTGCGCTGAATGTACACAAACTCAGGTCCCCTTTGCAAACAAGTTCTGTATACCATTCACGCCAGTGTTTCGTGCCAAAATAACACATACTGTGTATCTAACTGTTCATAAGGGGGCGACTAAGTGCAGACGGAATATCAGATCTGCTTCAGTCTATATAAAGTTTTGTAACGTCTCGGCATACGGTCGTAGCCAACAGAGGGCGCTCAAGATGTACCGATAGTAAGCTTGTTGAGTGCTCGACTTGTGTACACCTACGTCTATAGCTTGACAATGTCACATTCGTAGTATATCGCCGAACAAGTGAAAATTAAATCATGGAAAAATCTTTACGGCTGTTAATTTGTAATTTACTATACGACTGTTGCTCCGAGCGAATCGTGACTGCCTCCTCGATTATTTGAAGTGATGAACTAAAAACTTGAATAAACATCGCAAACATAAAAATTAATTGAGATGTACAAATATACGTGATTTTAATTGTTTGATAGCTCTCACCTGTTGCCTTCTCAACATTTTGGCTACATGTGCTTTTACTTGATTTTTGCATTCCGTATTTCTGTTTAACTGTCAGTCAACACTGTTAGAAAATCTGGTCGCCAGAGGGCGTTTCACTGGTTACAAAGAATAAATTAATTAGAGAGGAATGCCTGGTATAGGTTGTTGATGCATGCTACTCCAATTTCTTTGCCCATCACTTAGACGTTGTTAAAAGCTTATTGCAACACCTTTGACCTCAGCGAGTCTTTTTTTGTCAGGAATTTTATTCCCATGGAATATCTCAATCATGTAATTAATTTTCGTCTTTTTCGTCAAAGCTTGTCGCACAAATGACCAAGTTACTTTTTCAGCAGATTATATGGGAATTATTTTTCCTTGCGGTTTCCATGCTTCTATAAACAACGGGTATAACAGCACGATATTTCTTGTAAGTTCTATGTATCTTCCAATGATTTTCATCTAACTGTGTGGTATTACACAACCTCAGCGGCGTCGCAAAACCTTCCTGAGTCATATACAAGCCCTCCCTACAACTGGAGAAACTCTATCATGCATCATCAATATCTGTAATTATAATCATCAAATCGAAATGAACAATGCAATGTAACCCTGGACAGGAAAATACTAGATTCCCTAACTCTGATTTAGCTCTGAAGGGGTGTGATTACGTATACTATCACAGCCCTGTCTTGTTTCACAAGGTTATCTTGATCTCCTCTGTACTGTCCTTGCTGGCTTCAGTGAACATCAAATAATTTGTCTGTCTGTAGTCACAGTCGTCTCAGCTGTCAATTCCAGGTAGGTGTTCTCATTTGCCATCACTAGTAAATCCACACAAGCATGAAACTATAGTGGAAAAGGGATAAATTCCGATTCCAACCGCCAACTCCTCATAGTGAGGGGGGTCATGAGTACCATTACCACTGCCACTATTAGGCAAGTTAGACCTTTTGACACGCATTCTGGCTAATTGTTTAGGATCAGTCTCCTCAGTATTGACCTAAAGGGAACCATAATTATCACTGATCACTATGAATACTTCTCAAATAAATTAAACAAAATTGAAGAAAAAATTAAACAAGTACAAAATATGCTAGAAGTGTCAGTAGTTATCTCCTTTGTATGGGCTTTGATTTATTTATTTATTTATTTATTTGATTGGTGTTTTACGTCGTACTCAAGAATATTTCAGTTATACGACGGCGGCCAGCATTATGGTGGGTGGAAATCGGGCAGAGCCCGGGGAAAACCCACGACCATCCGCAGGTTGCTGCCAGGCCTTCCCACGCACGGCCGGAGAGGAAGAAAGCATGAGCTGGACTTGAACTCACATCGACCGCATTGGTGAGAGACTGCTGGGTCATCACGCTGCGCTAGCGCGCTAACCAATCGAGCCACGAAGGCCCTGTATAGGTTTTGACGAGTATGACATTCAAACATGGCGGTTGGAGTTGGAATTTATCCAATTTCCACTATAGTTTCACGCTTGTGTGGATTTACTAGTAATGACACATGGTAACACCAACCTGAAATTGACAGCTGAGACGACTGTGACTACGGACAGACAAATTATTTGTTGCCCTGCAGTAGTATACCGAAGCCAGTAAGGGAAAGTACAGAAGTGTTCAAGGTAAGCTTAAGGATCAAGACAAGTATGGCGTCAAACAATAATGGAAACAATCACAAAAACAGAGCATGCTTCGCAAGGTGATGATATAACGTCGTACCCACGAGTTTTCAATGAGGTCAGTTTCATTCGTGGGGGGAAATGGTGTGTCCGGAATAAACCACCGACAGCTGACAAGTAACTAACGAGCCTTCTATATACATATGACACACAGGTTATTATATCCACATGCATACGCAATTGGAAAGCAACGAACTTCATGTAAAGCCACCTATAAACGATCCCATCATTGTATATATATATATATATATATATATATATATATATATATATATATATATATAATCGCTTAACCTCATTTCAACCAAGGCTTAGAACAGATGAGGCAAATACGAAAAGTTCACTGTTCAAGAGAGCTCGGTAAAGTTGACACAACATTGGAAGACATGCAACATTCAACACTCGCCAGAATGCGGCTATTACAAGTGGGAACTTGGAGATCAGTATTTCCAACAATTCATAGTTAAGCCTGTTGACTCAGCCACCACGAACCGACCGCCGAGGTGAAATGGAGGAAAGAGCCGAGGACATAATCGTTTGTACTCTGCATGAAAGACAGTTCAATTGGCGAATATGAAAAGCAATTAAGGTGTTAGAGTGCATGTATTTGTAAGTTTTTAACTTAAATAATTTCGGGTCTCTTTGTCTGAATCGGAACATATTTATCAATAGATTACTTCAGTATATAGATATGCATATGTAGGAAGGGTGCATGGCAACCCTATGCATAATATATGGCGATAATAAATTCTTATACCATTCTGGGTTTGTCTTATTTATCACACAGGTCCATGCAAGTAGGAACCTTTATACAGCAGAAATACTGAGAGATCAACACAGAAGCAGGAAAATACAACACAGGAAGCCAAGTCAGGGACGATTACACACAGTCCATTACACTAAAATCTAAACGAAGTCATCGCTCCAGTTATTATGGACATTGTATGTCTGTTATTTCTTCTCTGCCTGGAAAACGTGCTGCCCCTCATATACACACTGCACCCGTTGATGAAACTGATGAAACTGTATAATGCATGGTACGTGTATCTGACCGTCTGTGACTTGCCTATGAACAAATGCATGCAAATCTGTAAAATTGTCGTCTTGCTGTTCGGCTCCTCTTTATGCTAAGACCATGGACCAGAATTAGGCCTTGTGAATATCTGCATAAATTGAAAATCCATGTAAGCTGTAATTCAAATGATGATCATTAATGGTGCACGTTCAGAAAATACTGAAACAACTTAGATTTCATAGTCTGGAAGAAAGACAAAGAATTATCGACGACCTTTAAATGTACCTGACAGTGTGTACTTATCCGACGTAATGAATAATTATCGTAAATAAAGAGAAGATTGTGATGTTCAAAATAGCCTACGAAAGTTCACGTTCGGGTTAGCCCATACTTATGTAGCAGGCAGCCAAAGCTATATTGCAATTATTCTACTGGAAGCCAATTCCAGTGACCGCTAAGTAATATATATCAATATAGTCTTGTTGGTACTGGAGTGTACAATTTCTGAATATATACATTTGCCTATATAACTAAGCGTTTGTACAAATTTTTGCAAACTCCTCTTCAAATCAGGGAAGGGTGGGGGAGGGGGGAGGGGTTCTGTTGCCAAGGTACTCACTGCGAGTTGAAGTCCAGCTGATGCTGGCTTTCTCTCCGGCCGTACATGGAAAGGTCTTCCAGTAACCTGCGGATGGTCGTTGGTTTCCACCGGGCTCTGCCCAGTTTCCTCCCACCATAATGCTGGCAGCCGTCGTATTAGTGAAATATTCTTGAGTATACGGCGTAAAACACCAATAAAATAAATCAAATCAAAACTGAGTTCCGCCTCAATTCCTCTAGCCCTTCACCACTGAGGCCGCGTGTTCAAATCCAGCACCCGCAGGGTCGTGTGTTCGGGTTATCTCAGAAAGTGCTGTGCTTTCCCCTGGTGTTTCACTCTGTTTCCTTCTTGGATAAACCTACCTGTGTAAGTGTATATAAAGTAAATACACTTGCTAATGCAAGCTCTTTATTCCCGTTCAGTTCATTGGACAGCAGTGGGTTGTTGGGCTATCAAAAGACTCGTCAGTATAATGTATATCGTACGTAAAACACGTCATGAATGTTTAGTGATAGGTTTTCATGTGAAGGGCCGATACACAATGATTGACACAACACGATAAATAAATATGGGACAGGATTTGTACCTTGACAATTTCACGTTAGCAGTAGCTTTATATACGATAACAAGTCATATGGGTTGTATATTTATAGTGAATTCGATGGTTCTATGTGAAAGTTAAGCGGCCGTCTAAAGTTGTGTCCCCTCGGGGCGTATCGTGATGCACTACAGCTCCCTACCAGCGAATTCCCGTCAAAGCTGGTCGCCCATGAATGAATAAATGCGATTTCTGCTGCTTTCAGAATACGTTCGTGTGAAAACGACTGCAGGTAATTGAAAGCTGCGTGTTTTTCGTCAATTACGTTTCTTTTGCTTAACACGACCAAACATTGTCACCAGCCAAACCTACTTATACCTTTTCCATGTTCTTTATAGGACTGCTATTCAAGAATTGTTTGTTTCAGATTTTCTTCTCTTGTAATGCTACGCATTGCATGGTTAAGAAACTAAAAGGATCTTCCAGAAATAGTGTCTATAATAGATTCTCGTGAACTTTGCAGTAAATACCTTTGGAGTAGCTGCAAAAGCTGAATGTTCAGTTGTGACCAAAAAAAAGGAATATTTTTTCACTACCTGATTAGACGTATTACTTTCATGCAGTGCGCAAAGATATTCTGTGACCACTCGCAAATCCCCAAAAAGTTTTGATATAGGTCAGCATTCTGTTCATTATTTGTGTTACTCAGGTTACCGGTAAAATGTCAAAATGTTTCTTCGATCTTTCATTGACCACGTGAAAATATTGGCTATTCTCCATGACAAGAAATACAGAGAGCAGAATTTTCAAGATATATACATATATGTTTATTTTTTCCACAAGATTTGTAGAGTCAATGCATGTATTTATAGGCGATTTCGTTTTCCATATATACCAAGAATAAGTTGAAGATCTACAATAAAAACACTTATGTTTGCATATATGCAAAGTACAAACAGGTGGACAAAGCGTCAAAACCTAATTGCAACAATTAATGCCCTATCATAAGACCTTTGGAGAAGTGATTGAAAATAAAAATCAAAGATAGTGGCCTGGACCGAAATTAAGATGGCCTTTTGATTTGACAGATATTAAAATCTCCAGATGCTTTACAGGGTTTTTATGTCTGGTTTATAACTTTATTTTTTCTTCGTCTGTGGCTGTGTAAAAGGCCACACGTCACTATACACTTGACAAACAGCACTGACTGTGTGTTAACAGCCTTTTTACTAGGGGGTTGGGGGATTAGGTTTATCCCCTCTGCTGTAAAACAACATTCCGATAAACGCAGATAGTAGATACCTGATCCCTGATAATTGGTGTCTTAAGGTGACTAAAGTATTGGTGTATAAGAGAGAAGTAGCCTGGGGACAGCGGATCCAGCCTGCCAATCATTCCTCTATCTATCTGCATACCCGTTAGCTGTGGCACACATCTGTGACGAGGCAGGTATAGATAATGAACCTGTTTAAGATGCGCATGTATGAAGAAATGTCAATCGCACTTCAAACCTTTCATGATTTCCTCCTCTTTGATGCACCACGCGTTTTATTCCGCCATAAAACTGACGGTCATCGTTTTTGCGAAAAATTATTGATTTTGCCGTTAAAAAATGATGAAATAGATTTTTTTTGATTGGTGTTTTACGCCATATAAATTTTATAAAATTACTTTAAAATTAATTTACAATCAGATCAATTAAAATTAACAATGAATAGGAATGGATACACGACCTTTTTATCATCGACAATCCTCCAAATTCGTCATAATTAGAAAATGTTGCAAGACTATTCCTTATTATATCACAACTATAATAATATAATTAAGACGATTTAGGACAAAACTTACAAGAATGTGAGAGGCATTGAGGAAAATGGGCAACTTCACAAATTATTCCGATTTCCTATCACCATAATTATGGACGTCGTCATATAAGTGAAATATTCTTGATTACGGCATAAAAGAACCATTCAGATAAATAAATTAAAAAATCACAAATAGAACATTGATGTTATAAATGCCTTACATTAGCAGGAGTATATCTACCCCGTTTATATCTTGTATACAGCGTCATGCACCATACAAGCGCTTGTCCTCAGCATCTCAACTGGGCCGAGGGACAAGTGCGTGCAAGCGTCATGACAGAGTTTGCTCTGATGGATAGGCAGATGACAGTATCGACGAAAAGCCGGAGCTTCAGAGAAAAACCTCAGTAGAATTCCTCGCATATCGTCACGGTCTATTGGTTTTAGGGTCACAACGCGAGGCCTTCCATCTCTTTGTCTCTAATCCCACATCAAACTTTTTCTGTCCTCTGCATTAACAGTTCTTCTCTTCGTCTCTTCTGAACACTTATATAGACTTTTATAGAGAGTAAATTTCCGCTTTTCTAGGTTTGCCTGTAGGGATTATTTTTATGTTTTAATCGATGTATATAATTACTGTGCTATATGTCCCAAACCAACACTACAGGCGATTTTCTGAACCGTGCACATTTAATATTTATTTTACCATAGGGCGTGTCCAAATCATAATCATTTAATTCAATTGAAACGGTTGAATTACTGCGTGCGTACCTGTCCGGTAGCATTGGCAACTGTAGACTGTCGACGTCCAAACTTCTTCTCATTTGGCGTCTTCAAGATTCATTCACATTAGCCAATTAATGTGGGTAAAGATGCTACATACGAGGGTAGGACAAAAATAGTTATGTTTCTAAAACGCATTTATCTAATTTGTTTGTATCAGTAAACTATTCGTGTTGAACTTTTGCTCTTAAATTTGCCAATAAAATCCACGCAGATTTTATGAAGGAGATCAGTAAATGTGATCAAAATGGTAAAAAAAACTGTACCATGGCACCTAACCGGGATATCTCATTTGGTGGAATGTGAAAATGGGATAGGAATTTGGCACAACCAGCTCACTCAAATTAACCATGCAGATTGCTTTTGCTTTGCACTTCAAGAATTACGCTATTTTCATTTCTTTTTATGACCAACTGACGACAAGATGAACAGATTGCTAGTTGCATTGGTCCGTTGACAATCCAGGGGACCATGGCTGGGCGTTCGAGATAGCCAGGTTTTTCACAGGCGTTACTCGCATCTATAATCTTGGAATGATGGTTGCACACGACTGATACATACTTGAAATACCACTCTGATGCACAGTGATAGATAATACTAATATCGGCGCTAACCAAATTCTACCTTCGTTAAGAGGAATTACAGTATCAAAAGTGTGTCTAAATTGACGGTTCACGACAATTATATTCCAAGACATTCTGACAAAAAAATACACATGCCATTAAATAAGCCAGTATGCAACACTTGTATACACATTTCTCAGCTATGTTAGGCGTATACATCTGCATATAACATCACCAAAAGGCAACTATATTTAGTGAACACGAGACCGCGAGATTCTTACATTATTAATTTGTATCCAATTTGTATCAAACGAATTTAGTGAAAAACACATATATCACAACGTGTTTTTCAGATAAGTGTTGTTTTGGTAGCCTTTAATTTCTGTTCATTTTTGAAATGAAGATCTGGTCTGATTTTGGTTTGTTTCCGTAACATTTTTGAAAAAAATCTTTCCATTTCATATCATGTCAAGTGTACTGAATTGTTGTGACCGAGTTCTCTATAAACCTTCATATAACGGTCAATGATTTGTTTGTACATGCTTTAACTGCTAAGTTGTTTAAGTATATCAGTTATTTGTCAAGAGAAATTGGTTTATTTCATCAAGAGAAATAGTTCCAGGACTTTTATATACAAAAGTTTCGTACTTCAGCCATCTCGCCAGGCATGGTATATGATTTATGTCATAAACATGCATATTATAGAACGTTCGTCCATTAAACTGGTACATCTATCACCCGAACTATTATGTGTTTGTATTGCAGTGGTTTTGGAAGAGATCGGGATCATCTGGTAACTGCATCAGTTCGGATATTGCGACTTTGGTATGTACACTGTACATGTTATACTTCTTAGAATAGTTGGTTTGAATATAGAGTAAAAGACACATAATGATCATAACATATTCCACCTAATCAACCTTTCATATTGGCGTGATCTTCAAGATAACGTGCATGCCTAATATTATTTAAGTGCCAGTGTCGTAAATTTGGCCCGATGAGTCATACATAATGCACATGTGAGAGAAGTACACCTTGATCACGTGAGCAAGGCTGTGAACATGCACGCGGCTCCATATGACACTTATTAATAAATATAGAAATCATCCAATAAAAAAACACCTCCAAAATCAATTACTTAATATTCATACACGCATAAATCAACATTGCGGTGACAAAAGTAGGTGCCGTCTGCTCGTCGTGATTTACACAAAGGTAATATTGTCTTCTTGCCTTTAATCGACTTGTTTCTCTCGCCAGCTACTGTGTCGTATGTCGTTGGACTATTTCCGCGTTAAACACATAAGCAATTCAACTTGAGTTTGATCAGGTCCTTATTGACCCAAAACTTTATAAAGCTGCTTTTCAAGAAAAATACCTGGAGTTCGGAGACTTTTAAACTTCAGAAAGCTCCGTTCGACGTTGACTTTTCTCTACCTGTCGCCATATCGTTTATAGAAACCACTGAATTGGCGGGAATGTCGAAAGTAAAATAGGGTGTCGTCAGAGAAAATAATAGGTTTACATCTTTTAGTTGCAAAATCTGCATCTGCTAGCATTCTTGAAATATTTCTATTTTAATTGAAATAATTCTGATGGGAATAATGGATGCGAGCGAGGCATTTGTGTTATAAATCACACGTTAAATCTGGAGTGTGGGAACTTAGCCAGTTTCATTCCTTACTTCGTTTCTGTGCTCATTTTCGGAGCAAATTGCAGATCTGCCATTTAATCCATTCACATGCCAGAGAGATAGGATCTCCTGGTCTACGTGAAACCGCGGGCACGCGGGGAGGTCACACAACAGCTATACCCACAATCCCTGGGCTATGCCTGGTCTGATCAAACCCAATCACTGAATCTATTCCCATTCACTCGCTTCAGGCTACGTGTTTTCTAGTTTTCATTGGGTTCCATGTTCTTTGATCTGTTAATTTACAGACTATGATCGAATTTGTCCCATCCCGACCTGTCGTCACCAGCCGATGCCGCTCTGTGTCCTTATAATGGATTTCTGCAATCTGATAACTTTTCAGATCAGAAGAACACATTCTTTGGAGAAAAATGCTCGATACAGTCTCAATTTGTCTGGTATTTAAGATTTGATGGAGTTGATTTGGTATTTGTCGTTGTTAACAAACGACTGCTTCATGTACTTATCACTACGCTATTAACGACACTGCAGAGCTTAAGGGTCACATGACTCGTATTGAGTGGTTTGGATTCATCTATGTCATCAGTTTACTCATATATATTAATTACATCCTATGACTGTATTAATGACTGTGTTCCGTATTTTAGGAAATGGATAAAAATAAAAATGATCATGCATTTTTTGGGGCTTTGATTAATATCCGCTATTTGAAATAGTCATGCAGTTGTTTACCTCAGAGAGCTCAGAGTAGTGTGTTGGAAGTGGGAGGGGGGGGGGGGGATTAAGGGTTGTGGTTAAGCCAGTGCTTGGCATTGTATTGTATAACGTCAGGTGGTGTGTCTGTACAAATATGTACTTTATGTAAGCGGCTCGCGCCTCCATGTATACTCCCGACACACCAGACACAGCTTGGTGGTCTCAGATGGTTCTGCTGTATACAGACGGTTAAAAAGCAATCAAAGTATTCTCAGTGTTTTTGTCGTCTGACGTGTTTCTCAACTAAAAGCACAATTTAGAACTGTCAAGTTGTGGCCAATTACAGGGATTTATAGTTTTTAAATACTCTTCAATTTGTACAATTTTTCCACCGGCTTGCGTGTGAAGAATATCTGTGCGCAACCTATAGCCGTGGGAAAATACTCCATTGTTACGTGTACAAACAACGAGAAAGCGGAAGAGCCTATGTTTATATTTTACTTACTTTTCAATTATTACTTTTCTTTGAAACTTGAGATAATCGCATGTCGCTTTTAAAAAGTGACAGAAATGACGTTTATTAAAGAAATTATTATGCCACAGGCAAACCAGATTGTCGATAAAATCTGTGATGTGGGCTTCCATTGTATATACAGCGAGTTACCAGTGAGAATGTATGCGAAGTCGAATCAGACTCTTACCTAATTCAAAACACAAGAAGATCCACTTTGGAGGAACTGCTTGCTATAGATTCAAGAGATATATTTGATGAAAACCTATCGACTTTGGTCTAATTCAGATAGATGTGGTGACCACCTGACCAGTGGAAGACGCTTGCTGTCACTGGTTGTATCACATTATTATACAACAAAATAATAAATTGCTCCCAAAAAAGAAGGATTCTCAACTCTCAATTGCTTTGCTCAGTTGCTTTTGTTGTTTATTCCCACGCTGGTCGGTTATGGGGGTCTTGATGACAAACAATGGTAGACGGTGTTCCAACGACCGTTGCGTAGTCTTATATTCGTGCTGACTAGAAAAAGCACAAAGTGAAGTTTAACTTCAGCGCCCCCCCCCCCCCCCCCAACAACAAGTGTTTCCTCCACGCCTATAAAATGATGTCATTTAATAAGAGAAAAAGTCTTAAACTGGTTGATGATGCGATCCTAATATAATTTGTCTAGGAGACCTTCCATTAATGATTTACATTATCGCCGATCTGATTCACAAAAGTCGCATTTTTACCCATAGGAAAATGTCCCCCAGATCTACGCGATCCCTTGTGCGAATATGCAATATGACTGAATTAGTTATAATTTTTAAATGAGATTTAATGTTGAGGTGTTACATACGAGTTCTATATTATAAGACGCGTTTTTAACAGCCAATTCCTTTCATTTATCATTATATTTCAAAGAAATCAGATTTTCTTTCTATCTGACTCACAATGGATATGCAAAATTTCTGAAGGATTTGTCATGAGTTATGTCAGAGCCAGGGAGTTCAAAACACGTGTATGCCTACGTTAACACATCACAAACGCCTTCTTATATTTGGAAATAAGCAGAAAAAGAACGTACATACATTTACGAAGGACGAACAAGGGTGTTTTTTTTTTCAACCAATGATCGGGAGAAATAGTATAATGGATAAAAGGCAATTCAACACGTAAACAGCGAACTGCCTAAGCCAAGACTTTGCAGCACGTATATAGCAAGGTCACTCATCACAGACAAAAAAAGATCCACCCTAAAGCTGAGGGAAATTTATGGGAAAAAATCCAAAAAGAATGTTTACTGTGAACTTTTTGGTTATAGTTCAATGGCGTATTTACTCTTCTTACGATTTGCCTCCCTTCAAGCAATTGGTAATTTCCCTTTGTTTCTTTAATATACATGCACAAGCATGTATTAAAGATTAAAAGGGGAAAAAAGGGCAAATCAACCTAGAGTATAGATACATTTATAGAATTCGCCCTGTTTAAGCTTGAGAAGACGGTAATGTTTTTCCTGACTCTCACCCATGCACAGTTAACGCACATGCATTTCCTACTGGAGAATGTTACCTTTGCTTCTGGTGTGTTTCAGATTTGTGCACGAGCGCGTGTTTGTCCGTTTCTTAAAACCCCACGCCCCAATTTAGTACTTTGTCTGATGTTTCTTCTTGGTCGGGATTAATTCGAATATTTAAGGTCACAGCGTCGGGGTCTATTTTAAATTTGCATGTGCATACATTATGTATAATGACTAGCATGTTTTTCACGCGAATTAAGTTCTTTGTAGCTTGATGCTTAACACTTCGCAGGGCAAACCGGAACATTCCACTAAGTTTTTTTATTCGTTGTAAAGTACCATCTTGACGAACCTCCCACGGACATTCATTACGCTTATGTCTGTTTAATGCATTTCCTAGAAACAAGTTAACAAAGATTGTCCATACTCGCTACAGTCTCGAGAGGCAAAATTGGTATATGCCTCTTACACGCAGACATATCAGTCATCGACCGACTTTTATCAGATACAAATCCATATCTAACTGTCTTTGTCAGTGACTTTATTTTGGTTATAAAGTGAATTCAGGTATTTAGGTATACATTCGGTATACGTTAAACCATGTATATTTAAATCAGTTGAGATCAAGAGTGCCATACATGTGTGGTTTTCCTCCCTGAATCTTTTTCTGTGATTGGGTATGAACGCCATACTCAAGAAGGTATTACTAAATACGAAGGCGGTGTGCTTAGCTGGTGTAGGAGACTCTGTGGTAAACCACCCGCCGTTGTCAAATACTTGATGATCTTTCCCACAAGTGACGCAAATATGCTTGCCTACGGAGCAAGCTTAATGTGTATGTTATATTAGTGGAAAGAAAGTTGTGCTATAACGACATTCCTCATTTAAGAGCATCTCACCGGTCCTCGGAGCGCTATCAGCCGCTGGATGCCATCAAGCACCCGAGAGCAGTGGACGCGGGGAAATCAAAAAGGATCTCTGTCTTATAATGATGTTGAACCAATAGCTTGTTTCTTCTAAGATTTGAAACACAAACATATTAAATAGAGAGATTCACGCCTCACTTTTATATCGACCTAAGCGCTTGTCCAAAGATGGGCTTGGTTTATCAATTGTTATTACAATTGCAGCTGATGTTTGGTGACTGCATAAGCACAGTGTCATTTGCTTGCAGCTGATGTACTTACAGCTGATGGGGGTCTCCGTGGCCGAAGAGATTAGCATGCCAGCGCGGTACAATGACCCAGGAGCCTCCACCAACGCGGTCTCTGCGAGTTCAGCTTATGCTGGTTTCTCCCCTGGTCCTACGTGGGAAGTCTGACAGAAATCTGCGATGGTTTCCCCTCGGGCTCTACCCAGTTTCCTCCCACCATAACCCAGGCCGCTGTCGTGCAAGTGAAATAATTTTGAGTACGGCGTAAAACACCAATAAATAAATGATAAATAAAATACAGCTGATGTTTGGTGGCTGCATAAGAACAGTGTCATTTGCTTGCAACTGATGTTGTCTGCTTACAGCTGATGTTTGGTGTCTACTTACAGCTGATGTTTGGTGTCTACTTACAGCTGATGTTTGGTGTGTCATAAGTGCAAAGCCGTTTATTTACTGCTGATGTTTGATTTGTGCGTAAGGACAAAGCCGTTATGTACTGCTGATGTTTGGTGTGTGCAATAAGGACAAAGCCGTTTATTTACTGCTGATGTTTGGTGTAAACAAAGAGCAGATTCAACTACTTACAGCAGATGTTTGATATTTACTTATAGCTGATGTTTGGTGTCTACTTACAGCTGATGTTTCGGTGTCTACTTATAGCTGATGTTTGGTGTTTACTTATAGCAGATGTTTGGTGTCTATATACAGCTGATGTTTGTGTCTGCTTATAGCTGATGTTCGATATCTACTTAGAGCTGTTGTTTGGTGTCTATTTATAGCTGATGTTTGGTATCTACTTACAGCTGATGGTTGGTGTCTACTTATAGCTGATTTTTGGTGTCTACTTATAGCTGATGTTTGGTGTCTATTTACAGGTGATGTTTGATGTGTACATAAGGATAAAGCCTTTTATGTACTGCTGATGTATGGTGTATGCATAAGTACAAAGCCGTTTATTTACTGCTGATGTTTGATGCCTACTTACAGCTAATGTTTAGTGTCAACTTATAGCTGATGTTTAGTGTTTATTTACAGCTGATGTTTGGTGTCTATTTAGAGGTGATGTTTGGCGTCTGCATAAGATCAGAGTCACTTATTTACTGCTGATGTTTGATGTTTGCGTAAGAACAGATCTGTCTACTTACAGCTGATGTTTGGTGTCTACTTATAGCTGATGTTTGATGTCTACTTATAGCTGATGTTTGGTGTCTACATAAGAACAGCGTAATTTACTTACTTCTGATGTTTGCGTGACATCTACAGATGCATCTACTTACAGGTGATGTTTGGTGTATACTTACAGCTGATGTTTGTGTGTGTTTAAGAATACAGCCATCCGCTTACAGCTGATGTTTGGTGTCTTTTTACAGCTGATGTTTGGTGTCTACTTATAGCTGATGTTTGGTGTCTATTTACAGCTGATGTTTGGCGTTTGGATAAGAACAGATCTATCTACTTGCAGTTGATGTTTGATGTCTACTTATAGCTGATGTTTGGTGTCTGCTCAGAGCTGATGTTTGGTGTCTACTTATATCTGATGTTTGGTGTCTGCTTATAGCTGATGTAAGGTATCTCTTTTCAGCTAATGTTTGGTGTGTGCATAAGGACAGAGCCATCTACCGATGTGTGGTGTATACCAAAAACAGTGTTATCTACTTATAGCTGATGGTATGGTGTCTATACGTACAGCTGATCTTTAGCGTCTGTTTAAAAACAGCGTCATCTGCGTACAGCTGACGTTTGTGTCTAAATAAGAAGGTGCCATCAAAATAACATTAGGTTAAGGTTAACAATCAAAGACATGCTGGTATCTTTCCGTTGCTTCTTGGATTATATATAATGACTTGGTCGATTGTTTATCCAGATTGTTTGACTGATCGATGATAAAATGTATTTGTACAGATTCCGTGACTGGATTTGAATCAGTTCTCTCACCACGGGTGCGTTATCGCGGAATTGTAACAAAATTTTCGCGGAGCTCAAAACACATCTTTCCGGTTTGTGTACTAAATTTCCGGGCAGGGTCAGATGATAAATGCTCGTGGGATACATTACTAACAGTCGTGTTTACCTTGGCGGCAGATCGACTTGTTTTTCTGGTCATTTTGCTGGATATTGAGGTAGAACGAACGGTAAATTGCCGCCATAAGTAGTGTGCTCTAATGAGACTGGCTCGTCACGAAGTGATATACTTTGATGCAATGTGTAGAGAGTGGATTACGTCTGCCCACTCCCCCACTTGACGCCTGCAGCAGCCATGTTTACTGATCGTCTCCATGATAACCGCCCTGAGGCCCGCCTCGGCAAAAACTGTAACCGAGCCGTGATGCGAGAATTAGGCGGGATATTATAAGTAATCCCGCTCCGTCTCTCTTTAAATTTATTGACATTGTGGGAAATCAAATAAACCCGGTTACATCTACATCTTGTAAATATATATGATATCTTATTTTACATTCGTTTTGTGACTGAGGTCAAGGGGCACGACGCATGCTGACAGCTCTCGCCTTCCTCGGAGACACTTGTCTACACCCACTTTTTTTTATCAAGACTGTGCTTGGGCTGTCACTTTCACCAAAAAATTTTCTTCTTAAACGAATGATATTTAAATAATCCCGTTAAATTTGTGGATTAAAACTTTTTCTTCCTTCCAAACTCGTGTTGTGTCAATTTACATTTGTGAAAAGGAAATGAGACCTAACGCAGAATATACTATAACTGCCTGGATTTCAATGTGGTCTACATAATGAAAGTTTCTATGTCGTATTTGACATATGTCTGTAACAGCGAGATTGTAACGCCGACTTATGAAGCGGAAATTAAACATTTGTTTGGCATTGCAGAATCTGGAGGGCATTGATATAGAATAGGAAATGTTAATTAATCATAGCACTGTTTCCTTCCGATCATTTGAGTTAGCCTTCTACTAACGACTTTGTAATGGCTTCTCGCCGAGCGCCATGCTGAGGTTGAGAGAACAATATATACCAGCTTTCCTCACTCTCTTGGAAGAAATACAAAAAGAAACAGATGTCATCCGGTTTCATGTTTGAATCGTTTGTATTTTATAGTGCATGATACCAGAAACACATTGTGCATGATGAAGAAACTCATAATATAGTAGAAAGTTGACGATTTGGCATTATAAGTAAACTTGCGAACGTCCCATGTCCATAAGCCTCAGAACAAAAGAACTAATTTTTTGTGGTTCGAGCTTATAATCAATGATGCAGGGCAAATCTACATCACAGACGAGATTGTTTCTACTGGTAAAGTGTTCCATACTTGTAACTCAAGATGTACACAAATATGTTAATTTTGTGTGGAATCCTTTCCCAAACCGTCATTAGCTATAAAGGTCTGTTTTTCACATCACAACGACAATATCACGTAAAATAGCGGGAGAAATCAGTTTAGAGATAAATAAATTTAAAGGTGGAAATGAGCGCTAAATAAACAGTATGTCACACATGTATTTTGTTGGGAAAGGTGGGAGAGGGACATGTTCGACACAGAAGGTGGCACAGCCTTCACAAGGTTTCTATACCAGGCTTAAGGGAAGTGTTGTAAGAGGTCCATGGGTACAATCCTCAGCTAACTATCCCAAGATGTTTGACCAATCTGCCCCGACCATACAGCGTAAATAAACAGCCATTTAGATGTTTTCTCTCTGTGTTGTGGTTAGTGACTGCAGAAACAGTCGTGCTTGTCGCTTGTACCATACGTGCTTATATAGTAAAGATCGTGCCAATTTTGTGTGGAAGTTCACAGATATAAGTAAACTGAAGATATTCCGATATTAAAATAGGATTTAATGTATTGCATGTTGTATATACATGATAGCTGTTTATTGCAGCTGTTTAAACACTTTTCACTTCCCCGATAGCAGTAAGTTTTAAGGAGTGGCGAAACCCGGAATGCTTGATGTAAAATATACAACCTTTGACAAGTAACTGACATGACAAAATCTGACGAATGAATTCAAAATATATGCTTTATCAGCGGAACTTCGTGTAAGACGACTTATATACGGCCGTACGAGCACTTCCTTGCGAGAGAGAATTTCGTACCGGAATCTGAGACATTACTACATACACATAGTTCAGAAAATCCATCTTCAAGCAAACCATTTGACGACATCTAATTCAGTGAAAAAATCTAAAAAAAGAAATGATGTTTTTTTTTTCAGAACAGTTTTTAATGTTTTTTCTGACAATATCTGATATTTTTATATTTTGGCCTCTGTCTTTAACCAAAACAGCACACGCGCAAATCTAAAGTTCAATATCATTACAAGATACCTTCAAATTCCACCTGCTCTACATTTCATGAAAATAACCTTAAGATAGTAGTTGCTGTATTGTATACTTTTACTGAAAATATACCCTTTTCTTGAGTAATCGCACGAAACGAGACACTTGAGAATTAAGGTAAAGTTTTAAGAACAGCCTGAATCTCTACTCGGCTGATCGTCCTAATGACCAGGTAAGACACTGAAAAACGCCATCGAGTGTTTTGAATACGGTATGAGGCGATCTAGTGATGTGATGGTCTTTTGTAAGTCGCCTCCATTGTGGCTCATTAAGGCGTCTAATCACAAAGAAACACACAGACAAACTCAGTAACCCCTCACTCTAATTACACAATAATGCATCAAATAGAAATTTGAAACAAAAATAACCGTAAACGCCAGCATTAAAGCAAAACCTTGTCATTTTTAAAAAAAAAATAGCCTCGTCTTGTTTCGAGCAGGGTTATCATCTGTCTTTGTAGTTCTTTTTAACTTGTCTCGCGCGGTTTCAGGTGTCTTCTTGACAGTTCATATAATTTTACTTTTATGTTTATACACGCAGAGAAATGGACTTATTGGCAAGAGGCACTCTTCAGTTACGCTTTGGTTTTTGTTTGAAACTACATACAACATGTGTCATAAAATATGTGTTATGTAATGGCGTTTCATATACAGGTCTATACATACAATTGCATGTAAGACCATAACATTATGTTTCACTAAGAGAGAACACACATTCAAGGTATATGTAACTCCAGGTAACACACAAGAACAAAGAGAGATGCATGTCGTTATTTTAAGAATTAAAACAAGTCAGTTATAAATGTCATAGTTTGTCTTTCCGATTGCGTCCATAACATGTCTTCCAAATTTGGTGATCATGGCATATTTGGCAAAATCAAGCAGAATCTATTCCTTTCGGAGTGAGAAAAAAAGTCAATCGGAAACTTACTGGCGGTAGCGTATATACTTGTACCATGATTTGAGAATTTTATCCGATGAAATACCCAATCGTAAACAGTGAACAGCTTGCTTAAATAATTATTGTATGATATATTGTATAATATTGCCTTGGGGAACCTATTGACCGATAGAAGCAAAATGAAGTTGTGCTTTACAAACTCTGATTTAAAACAATAAAGTTTATGTAAAAACATATGTTAATTGTTGTGATCAAGTGTATGAGCACCTGTATTAACCCAATTACGAATGGAGATCTGACCTGACATGCGCGACAAGTTAAAGTGGCTCTACAGCTATATTGATTAGCACTCTCCCAACATTATGATAAAAAAACATGCCGTATTATTCATTTCATCTAATATTCTCATGAGAAAGCCAGCAAGCTCGGTAAACCTTTGCACCCTTGTTTAACACCATACCTTGAGATTAATCCATTTTCTTTGAAGTTGTATTTCTTGTTCCTCTCCTAATCTAGATGACAAGATTTACGTGTCTGTCTCTATATGTAATTTGTTTGTTTATAAAAAGTCGCCCGTAACAGTTATGGCGCTTCAGAGTGACCACGCAATGTAAAAAACCGGGTGACATGAAATCAAGTTAAGCTCACAAAAAGAACGGAAATGAACGTGGTTGGAACAGTTTGAAAAGTGTGTAACCTGAGAGTCGGCTGCAATTCTGCTGAGTTTTCACGATGTAAGAGTTAGAAGAAACAGTTCATAACAATTTTTGATTGTCAGTATGTGAACTCACTTTTTAAACATACCTTACAAATTATAGTCGTAATATTCCAAAATAGTCTTTAGAATAGTATATACATGTAAGGTTATAATTTAATAATGTATTTAGAGGTGACTTAATTATGGTGTGCTAAAGCTTATGTTGCCCACAATCTATCTTTATACAGACATGTTTTACCGACAGACAAAGAAAAAAAACACCATAAGACAGATCAAATACTTTGCTACAAGCAGATCCAATACATTTAATAAGTATAGATCATGGTTTTCTTCACTTAACTGCACTTTATACTGATTGTGCTAGAATTTCGGAAACAATTCCATAAATTAAGATGCACTATAGAGTTGAAACAAACATATATCGGCGGTATAGATACGACGGTACAAATCGCCGAGGTGATGCGAGACAATTATATAGAGGACAACTTATATATGCGTGAATTCTGTAGTGGTGTTGACGAGAACAGTAAACAATAGACACAAAAACTACTAGCTCTATTGTCTTCATATAATATGGGTTAGCTTTTAAACAAAGGGCTGTTATATACGTGAACAGTGATAGACTTTGTATTCAATCCAGATTGCAAAAAACGCTGGACAAATTTGAAACTAATAAGCTTACTTCGAAGTGTTGTTGGCCATTCAGAAAATAAATGAGCAATTAGCCAGTCTGCAATATCTGCGCATGGACAGTCTTAGCAAGTCTTATGCGCTAATTTATTGTAGCTCTTACAAACCATATACCTGTACAAACTGACAGTCGGGAAGATTTCTGTATGTAAATATGGATTAAAGCACGGTAAAATTGGATTGATTCTAAAGTTTAGTGATTTAAAATCTTTTCCCACGCCATAATTTGAATGTTCACAAGGGAAAAGACGAGCAAGGATGTAGTAAATGATCACCCCAATAAATACTCGGCCGGCATATTTCGCCGGCGGGGCCTTTCATCTTGACCAAATGACAAACATCAAAGATATTACCTATGCATTTTTTGGTAACGATTGCTATGGAGATGTTGCCGAGAATCAAACGTCTCTCATTGCCGTCCTAACTCATTTGACAATCCGAACCGGTTTTTGCATTAATAAACATGTAAATATGCATACTTTGACAGCTAAGATCTGCCATGGACATTAAGTTTGAATTGCAGATCTGCATGGCGAGGGTCCGTGCTGATCGGGCTAAGAAAGACATCAGACAATCACCTTGATGGATGGAACTAAAAATAGAAAAGTTCCCTGATAGATAACTGACTTAATTCTAGCGGAATTACTTTTATATGGTGTCACAAATACAGGCTTATGAGCATCCATGTAGAGCATTACAATATGTGATAAGAGAAAGTAAAATATACATGCACTGGAGTATATACAGTTCAATCGCCTGTACGATTGTACATTAAGAACACAGCATTGAAAACACAGGATATAGGTACACAAATTTCCATTTTGAAAGCTATATATACAATAAAGATTTTAAGATTTACCTGTATGGCATCTGGAAAAAAGTTCATAAACCATGCATGCGGCCTTAATTATAATTGTAATAAGATGCTCCAGTTTTGTAGTATTTTAAGATATGTGCAGATTTCATCTATGTTTTTTTTCTTCCACAATTTACTATCTGACAGTCAACTAAAGTACACATGTTACACAATCGTTGTCGTCCTCATCTGTTGTCTGGTATAGACACTCAGGAATATTCTATAATTAATTACGGATGGCGGACTTCTGCATACACGGAAGAACCCACGCATGCAGCATGTATTCAAACGCCTGACCTTTCTTTGTGAACATTTCCGTAAACTAATGTTTATGACCTGATACGCTATTATTTGCGTAAATCACTCATTGCTATAATATGAAACATTCACGTCACATGCGGAGTGAGCTACAAAAAAGTACAAATCACTTTGAATGTTGATTTGGTTTATTTGATTGATGTTTTACGCCGTACTCAAGAATATTTCACTTATACGACGGCGGCCAGCATGAGGGTGGGAGGAAACCCTCAACCATCCGCAGGTTGCTGGAAAACCAGAGGCCCGAGAGGAAACCAGCATGAGCGCATTGGTGAGAGGCCTCTGCGTCATTACGCTGCGCTAGCGCTCTAACCAACTGAGCAACTCAGGCACCCTTTGAACGTTGACTGCGTTTGAATTCAAACAACAGCGCATCAAAGTTCGGAAAAACGTTTTGGAATTTCCGAAATCTAGGCTGTTTTCTCTGGTACTCGACGACGCCAAGTTGTCGGTTTTTCATTTAAAACCCAGATACTCTGCAGCTCAAATTAAACACCTAAAGTTCAAATACAGAATACTTGAATAGTGTTATATGTGATATACAGTGCATGGCTACGAGAGTTCGTGTTCTTTAGGTTCGGTTTTGACCTCGTGACATGTCCAGCAAAAATTCCGGATGGTATTTGGGGTACCTTAGCAAGTGATCGATCCTTTCAGCATCAGTATATATACATAATGACTAAGGCAGTATAAAAGTTATAAGCGGTTACTTTTGCATAGGGTTCTTTGCACAACTTTAACAAATACAAAAATGGTTTCATATGACCTTTGTTTTTGTCTTGGGATATTGGTTGTTTATTGTTCGTATAGGACTGTTATAAAGGCTTTCATTTTTACATTGTTATCAAGTCGTATTAGGTTAAGGCGCGAATTTTTGTGCTTTGAAAGTTTGATTGAGATTTCGTGCAGGAAGGAAAAAGATTTGCCAGTCTTGATTAGTTATTCTATGCAAATTTATTGATACTTTTACTCGAAGTCAATCATTTTCAAAGTCTTCACCCCCATGCCCTAAAGCTTCCGCATTCCAGGAGTGTGTAGGTGAATACTGACACCAGAAATTTCGTGACTATTTGAATGTGTAATCTGCTTGATCGAGCAACTGAAGCCGCGTTCACACGCCCAGTGCCTACTCCACTGGACGGTCGTAATTGAGATACAAATCGATTTAGTAAGCCATTTAAGACTTAATTATTATTCATGAATATATGCAAGAATCCCAACGCCTCATCATAGTCATTTCTACATAAATCATTACAAAATAATTTCCAGCAGACCTCTTTCATGTGAATGCTATGGGATAGAAGAAAAAATGTACGTGGAAGACAATAAGACATTGATAAACGAATGAAGCCAAAATGAATCAAATACTTGCACATAAACATTTTTTAACAAAAAATGCATGAAGAAAACAGTATGAGTGTTGTTCCAAAACGCGGAACAAAATTGGATACAGATGGATTTTTCACAATGGCAAATTGTTTCTATAATCAATTAACTGACTAATTTTTGCCGTTGTAAATAATATGTCTTTTCTTTGCACGCGTTAATAGATAAATATAAGTCTATAAATATTCCTATTTTTCTATAATTCCGAAAAAATAATATGGAATACTAACACGTCATACACCTGAATTAATCGGGCACTAAAATATCCGAGAAGGGTATGCTATTGAAACATGAACAACAATCTCCGATATAAGAAACTATAATAGGATATAAGTAAAGGACACCTCATGACAGTACATATTACAAGGCTACCCTCTTCATTCATAGACTAAATAGCAAGCATTGTGTTGCTGTAGATTGTCTACAAATGTTATAGAAATCTACTTGTGACTTTGTCATGAAGGACCAAATATAATTAATTCTCCGCTTCATGAGCCCCTCACATCATGTCAGCCACTTGTAAACCCTGCGTTACAACATCCAAGGAGCATTCCTTCACATTGAAAACGATATAAATTAATAAGAGTCTGTAAAACAATTATTCTCATTCTGAAGTAAAGCAACACGTGCAGAAAAATCGGCAATGCATTATCGCTCATTCATTCGTTGTTCATACCATTGTTGTGATTATTGAGAAGATCTCATGCTGATGGTAGGACATATAGATGTGCTAAAGTGCCTGTACTGCTGTATGTATATAGTACCTGTATATACTATAGGTATACCAGCATGTGTGGCACGAAGCCAGACCACTGCAATTTTCTATCACATGTTACCCATAGAGTTTACTACACACGAGCAACTATCGGAGTTCCTTCTATATAAAAAATAGCCATACGGGCAGTGTGTTGTAAACAATACAATGTCAAACAAAAGATTTAGACGGATGCAGAACACGTGTTGGATCCATCTTTAAAAAGACAGCCCATGCACAGGACGTTCCATACAGCAACCTGCGAATCTGGCTATGAGCGAAAAATGGCAAGAAAAAGTTGGCCGCAGTAGAAAGACAACTGAACAATATAACCTGAACTACTTTGACTTAGATTTTGTAGGTTTATTTTCGACTGAATAAAAAGCAGTTAGATGCATGAATTGCAAGGTGTGCTTTGTGGACCACTTTAATTACATTTAATGTTGGCAGAGCTGATATATGTGCTTGGGTAGCCATGCTTCTATAAACTTCACAAACATTCGTCAGCCCCAAAAGCGTAATTAAAGTACAATAATGTCGTTTCACAAAACCCGCATCCAGTATTATCAATAATATATATTGTTTATAAGACCCACTATAAAACCCTCTTGAAAATTAATGCAATGTACGTAGTTTACACTGTTTTTCCAACCATAATTTATTGCTGAATATTTGCACTAGGCAAATATGAGTATCTGATCAATTTAAACATATACTTACATAGTCTTTTGCTAGGTTTAACTATTGATTACCTGAATGGGTTAATGATAAAGCTGATTGTAAACTGAACGATATTATATTAAGAGATATAAATGTTTAATAAATTATAAATGTACATAGGAATGAATTAATGATTATGGCTTAACGCCACATCACAGTATTAATGTCTATAGTTCACGTCAAACGCCATCGCATATTAGTCGATATGCTTGCTATATCACTTCTACAATTGTTCAATATGAACATATATATTAGTGAACATTATTTTTTAATTTGATGTATACGCAGACCTATGCATATGTTTATATAACGTATTATTAACAGGACATATTAGGATATTTTGCAAAGGGGGTATAGATTCCCGTGCTCTCATTGCTTGTGGGGCCTTGGTGAGGATAAGCTACCTGTGCTCTCACTGCTTGTGGGGCCTCGGTGAGATAAGCTGCCCATGCCCTCATTGCTTGCGGGGCCTGATCAGGAAAAGTTGTCAACCCCGCTTATATGTGGCCGTTTGCGTAGCCTGCAATGTTCGCTGAATACCCCTTCCACCAGGATGGTGTGTGTGTATCTGTATGTCATGTCTGGGAAAATTCGTCAGTAACTTGCCAAAGGTCGGTGGTTTGCCCTGAGCATTTTCTCTTTTCCACCCATAAAATAGGCACTCATTTTATAAGTGAAGTATGATGTTAAGCATGTTCAATCTAATAAATAAATAAATCCTGGCGTAATTTAGTAATATGTAAGGAAATAGTTTGTAAATCTAGTTTGGTTTTGATATGATAACTGTAATTACAGTGATCTTTCTGGAAAATATACTTTTAAATGCTGGTTACTACATGGTACACACTCATTTTATCAAAGAATTGGTTACAAGCATGCATTAAGGTGCCTGTTTTACCCATGTAGTTACGCCAAAAATCCAGCAGCAGAGGTTGTATATATGTTGATTTGCCTGTCACTACTTAATGCGGCTGTTACAGAAGTCTCTTCAACTTACAGGTCATTTGGATAAACATAACTGTTAAATATAATTTGATATATTTAAAAAATATGTCTTGAGCGTTGGTGTATACCAAACAATTTATTACTGACTTTCTCTAATATCGTTAGGCATTTCATTTGGCTTAATCCCAAAACATAAAACTCAATGCTATAACATTCTTCTCAACGCGGACAAATTTTTACTGCTTAAAAAAGTATATTTATGATAAAAATGGTAAATCCTCTGGATAAGTCATGTATATTGTTTTCGACTAAAAAAATTCCTGCTTTTGGTATATATTATAAACCTCCAATAGTCTTAAATGCATTTCTTCAAATACAAAGAAGCAAATGTGAACTTTTTATAAATCTTTAGGTTTATGTTTGCTGGAAGGTTTGATGTAGAAAAATGGTATAACCTCAAACTAAACATACGTATAAGAAATACTTCATATACAATAAAAGATACACATATGGCAAAGATATCCTAACAATATACTTGGATTGTTTTTCCATGCACGCACAGTATAACTATATTAAGCCTAATGAAGAAAACTGGATTTGAAAATCAGTGTACGCATGCACATTTGATCCTTCCAAAAGATGTGAAGATATACTTTCACTTTCAGGTTCCAACTTGTCAAATATCAAACGTTATCCACTATGATATGATTATACACAAAATGTCATGTCATTCGGAAACTCTGGAATCGTCACTGAACTCCTTAGGCTTGAAAACTCCTCAAAGTTTACAATCAAAGTAATACTGATATGAGGGAGATGTTATACAGCAAATGAAATGGGAAATCCTCACCACCTTTGGAATCTGCTAATCCTGTTGTGGGCTGATAAATACATCGCACAGACTTAGATAAAATGAGTCTAAATTATCAAATCGCCAAGCCACACGCGATTCTCTCTAGTCCAATATGCGAAACAATATTGGCAAGAATCTGACCAGGAAAGGCCTTTATAAAGAGAGAACTACAACCCTTGTATTGTCCACTGAAAGAATCATTGTGTGAATATATTACCACGAAATGACAAGTTGGAAGCACAATACTATATTATGACAATCATTCAGCTAGGCCCCCATTAACACATACAGACACAGGCAGGCTTATGTATAGTTTCTACACAGATAGTAAATCAATTACATCTCTATCACAATGCAACATTTGTCCAAGCTGCATGTCCACGGAGAAACTACCGCTTTTTGTTTCTTTACCTTCAAAAGCCCTATGTGTCTAATGTTTAGTGGCAGTTTCCCATAAAGCTTGTTGTTATCAATGGACGATGTGTTATTTATTACAGTAGAACACTGTTTCAGAAGTTTTTAAGGATTGTCTGCAGTATATGTGTAGTACAACTGCGTGCGCCACACTCACGGACGGAATCATGCAATAGAAGCAGTCAACGTTCCTCACTGAAAGCGAGTCAGTCAGTTGTGAGTTTGTGCTAGTCTCATCTACCTCAATCTAAAGTGAATTGCTCCCCTCATGCACAGCTCTGCTTTATCTCATATATATGAAATATCCTTCACTATAGCGTACAAAACACCAATGAAACTTTGTAATGTTTCATTATCCAGAAACCGGAGCCGAAGAATAAATCACCTGCTGATCATGAGAACTGGGCAATATTGAGTGGGTGAGTGAGTGCTCGGAGTTTAACATCGTGCTCCACAATTTTTCAGTCATATGACGACGAAGGAATCCTTAGGGTGTATGTAATGTACCTCCTTGTAACAAGACGGATTTCCACCCCTCTTTTACCCAGTGCCGCTTCACTGAAACGACTTACCGAAGGCAAGTAAGCTGCCCCCCCGAGTCATTACACTGATACGGGTCAACCAGTCATTGCACTATCCCCTTCGCGCTGAACGCCAAGCGAGAAAGTTACAACTCCCTCTTTCAAAGTCTTAGGTGTGACTCGACCCAGGATTGATCCTGGATCTACCGCTCCTGAAGCGGACGTTCTAGGGCAATTCAAATTCCCTCCATCCTAGGCCGGGATTGAACCCACACTTTTCTGTGCTTTTCGCACTGAGGTATTTTGCAATGATATCAAGAGCGGTGCATGCGGTGAAAGGACTAAGTATCAGCATTAGAAATCCCCTCAGTTTAAGGAACATGTCGATATATACATTACATGAGGTTGAGACAATGAAGTTTTTTGTCATGGCGATCAGTATTAATTTTAGAGTGGTTATAGCCTGTCTAAAAACCTCAAAATACACAGCTTTCAGTTGATGTGTGGCACGATAACAGCAGTGAGTGCATATGTACTTTAAACTCATTCCTAAATGCATAAAATCAACCCATGTGTTCAACATATGGTCAAGTAAAAGCAGCATGTGTCTCTTCGCTGAAACGGTAGATCAAGAGAGAAATGTGTCAGTGTATGACTTCTTTAAAATTCTTTAAAACCTGTATAGTCAAATAAACATTTCTATATACTTTCTGAATTTTGTATTTAAACATCGTCATTTATTTCTCCATAACAGCACAGGATGTATTTCTGATGATTTTTTCCCCGCCCTTGCAGTAAAATGGCATTTTGTAGTACGACGCCATTTTCGTTCAAAAGACTATGGTTATTATGCTGTGGCTATAAAAAAGACTAATATGTATCAGGAAATCAATCATGTTCGCTAGTGGAGAAGATCAAAGTTGTTTTGAAGTGTGAATCATTTTTAAGCCGACACAGACTGCAGCTCTGCTGGGGGGCTATACTCTCAAATAAGACAATTTCCTGTTTGAAATGGCTTGGAAATACAGCCTTGGTAAGCCACACTGTCCCTGCACACGGCTCAAAGGTCCTGGCAACCTGAAAAATTAAAATGAAAGGGCAGGAAATGACCTGGTCAGCCAATGACATTCACAAGCGGGACAAGCTCGAGTGCCACGTTTACCATAACGCCTTTGATTAACACTCGCCATACCCATATTGAGAAACCATATACATGTACACACGTCCATATACATGGAGTTGTAGGTCACCACGGACGTCAACACGTGGACTGCTTGGGCATGTGTTTTTCCAATCATTCACTTTAACTATTCTGTGGTTTCCTAAATAGTAAAATGTACTGGTTATTAACCAAGCTCATAAATTACAGTAAACTACCTACAGTAAGCACTAACTCACTGAGCCATTACAACCAAGCAACACTGTATAAAAACTAAATCAAGATGGTCTTTCTGATGCACATGTAGCCTCAGCTAAACATGCCCATGAAATTCTAGTGACTTTTGTACATATGCATTATAGTTTCTGCATACTTTGCCCGCATGTTGTCACCCCTAACTGCCGAACCCTTCAAAAGGGAGTTACCAACGACAGTAAAACTCATTCTCTTTGAGAATGGGGTTTGACAAAAGAAGCAATTTGCCGGACATTACGACAAACTACATTACGCAAAGGTCATGACAAATATTAATTTTGTGCAAAAGGCATGAAGCTGCTATAACAAAACATTCGCCAAGTACTGAAATGGAGAAAGACATTTTTACTTGTGAATGGAAATCTACTATATATATATGCAGTCTACATTCAATTTTATCTCTTGGGGAAATTATATTTCTTTGAAACTTTCTCACAGAAAATGTCATGGACAGAAGAAGTGATTTGCTTTGCTCTGTATAGGCCTATATTTGGTGAGAAGTTTATATTCACGTGAGAGTGAGCTGAAATAAATGAAGCGCTCACCCTATGAGATAAAAAAATAAGCTTTAACATCATGAAGTCATCATGAAGTTCGACTTCATATACACGAGCAGTGTCACTCAGATGAAATTTATACTTCAACATTTTTATGCCATCGTCACCCGCAATTAATTTTTACGAGAAAATGATTCATTGATAATAATGTTTATTTCTTAGATTTAAAAATAGGAACTGATGATGTCACAATCTATCACAAATCTAACCTTGGTACCGGACAGTTACAAGGGTATCGTAAGAGCATGTGTCACCTCGCTCATGAAATATGTTCTAATGAACAAATGTTAAATACTGAAATGGAGAAAATCAAACCATGTCATGTCATGGAATGGTTACCATAAATGATTAGATTGATTAAATGATTGGTCAAACAATTCACATCCAAATTCACCCCTAATAAAGCCTGATAAAGAACTTGCCAAAATCTGGTTAAGTTATCCTATTCAATATAACTTTTACATGAACTTATTTTGTTTTGAGCCCTCTCTCTAGCCCTCTTTTGGATGACCATAGCTTGTTCACTTTAAGTATATATAACAGATGTGTATATCACCACTTCACTCCTGACGATGGCATAACAGATGCTGCACGAAATAATGGTCAAAACGATTTTTTGCTTTAAGTTACGCTATTCGTGTACTGCGAAAATGCGCTGTCGTGTTAAATCTCTTTATGTGTGCATATCTTAACCAGTAATGAGTGCAGGTATATTATATCTACGGTTAAAAATTCTGATAACAGCGCATGCCTATAGAATTGATGAAATTTCATTTCACCATATAATTGAAACTGGAATCAAATCGACCATGAATCTGCTATTATTATTGTCAGTTAACAGCATAGCTGTACTTGTATAGAACAGGGTGCTGGATTCCTTACATATCATACATGCTCTCAATTTTCTCTGTATTAGGCATTGCCTTCACATTATTTCCTGTTATGCTTTTTTAGCTTCTGCGATGAAATTATTTCAGGTAAATAAAATTGATGGTGGCAACAGACTCTAATAGAGTGATAGTGGTCACGAAGCATGTATGTTTTTTTTCCTTTTTTCGTTTAATTTTTATTTGGTTATCTAAAGCCAACGCGTGTGAGGCACACTTGGTTTGATCGGGCATGATGACGTCCCTCACCAGTTATCTCCTAGTTCCAGAAGATAACATTAGCCGCTTCGTTTCCTCAATCCTGCCGGGTAACTTAACATGTCTCCCGGTACATTATCAACATGCACCAAGAGACGTAGGCCTAAAGCCCATGCATTAACTCATTTTTTTTTCTTTCCACATATTTATTTATTTGTCCGTTTTTAATGACGAATGTCTCATTCCTCTCCATCAGAGGCCGACTGTGGAGACAGTCCTCTTAACTGGATCAGGCTGAAGATGAATGAAGTGAAAGCTGAATAGAGCGCAGCTGTCTGGAGTAGATGGATGGTAATTACGAGCTGGTCAGCGTACCCCAGGGCCTGCCACTCACCAGCACAGTAAGAAACGAAATAAAACATAAAAAAACAACCGTGAAAGACTTTTGCGAGGAATAACTCTTATACTTGTTGCGGTCTGTATGATTTATAATTCTGTCTCATAACATTTGGAGAAAAAAAAAACCTAGAGTGTCCAGCGTCAAAGTTGATGATAAACTCATGGCAAATTCGAAAAACTAAGATTTCTTCAGGTGGTTATTCTCTTTAGCACTGTCTCACTCCATGTACTGGGGCCCGTAAAGCAACGAGGTGTCACACAAGCATCACTGAGTACAACACATAACAAATGGAGACGTGGTTCTACACAGGCCAAAGTTCACCTATGTGTGAAGTGCCCTGGATTTGCATTGCAACGCACTGTATAAGCGGTATGTGCTAGTACGGTGATGAGGGGGGGATGCATGAGTAGCTCTTCTAGCTCATGTCCTGCAGATTCTGACATTAAATTTTGCCTTTCTGAATTGTGGTGTGGTCAGATTATCTACTACATGATTATACGCATTTATAATTAAATATTGTTTGCAACTTGTTTGGATGGGTTTTTCACGAATACAATGGCGCCCAGCTTTATGGATCGAGGAAACCTGACGAACCAGTGTAAACCACCATCTTTAGCAAGTGTTTAACGAACGTTCTCACTTGTGTCACACAGACTTGCACACGCAATATTGGTAAAGGACAAGTGGTTATTCAACGAACAATGAGACTACAGCTTCTAGGAAGAGTAAGGGCGGAGAAATCTACAAATTCCCTTCCAATGCATTGACCCCACACACTGTGTGCCTCCTCGTCGCGTACCTTTATTTCCTGGGCTCCTAGCTGGACGTGAAATGCACGTGTAAAAAGAAGCTTTGGCAAAGGTGTAACAGAAGTCCATAATTGCTTTTTGTTCGACTCTAGGCTGGGATCTTGTTTTATTCCAACGGCGAGGAACATAACTGACTTCTTAACGATCATCACTGGTAGGGAAATGCACTTCGTTTCACATTAGAATAAATGTATACACGATGCAAAATAACATAGCGGTCAATTATAGGCGCTTGGGCGTTTTGAGATTGTAGTAACACAGAGTCTGAGCCTGTTGGCGAAATACCACGAATACCACTACTTCAAATGTTCAAATCATACATCAGTCTAACAGCAACAATCATTTTCCGTTCTGAAAATCTGGCTGCTTCCCTTAGTGGTGTTTGCATGACAAAGATAACATAGATGCAATAACACAGCTGCAATAAAGAAGTAAATATATAAACATTCACAGTAAATCATAACTGTATAATGGGAGTCCTTGCCTGAGTTAAGGGCTTGCTAATCAATTAAGGGTTACAGCTATCGATGTTATGTAACGTGCCTGGAAGCGCACACATCAGAATCTAACTTTGCAGAAAACATTCCATCCAAGTTGCCTTTTATGAAAGAGAATGTCTCCTGAGCAGAGCGGCAGAAGTCACTATATAGTTGCAACATAGTATCACATATTTACATCGCTTTTCATCCTTGAGAAACCATGCAGTGATGATGCATAAACTACAATGACATTATGGTGGTATTCGGCTGTCATACCAACGCCTTCGCTGAATGCCTAAGTAGACCCTAACGGTGTGAACTGTATGTACTAGAGGTGCTGTGTTTAAAGTGAATGACACCTACTGACTAATGTTTATGTCCACTGAAAAATTCAAAGTATTTAGTATTACCATTCAAAGTATTTTAAACTGGCATTAAATATGTTTGTTTTTTTAAGATTTCTTTCAACCCAGTAAAAGTTAAGTGAAACGTGGTCTTGTCACAGCTTCAGCGCATCTCCATTATCGACGGCAAGGTGACGTCACGTTTATTCTAGCCCTCTAACGTCGACGGTATTTCCCACATAAAGTCTAAACAGTAACTTATGGCAGATTGAAGTGGTGGACTACGGCGATGAAGGAACAAGTGATAAATAGCTTTCTCGCAAATTGTGCACGCTGGAAGGATATTTCTTCCACTGCTTGAGCTGTTTACACAGTATGCCTCTATATGATTTTACAGTTTACGAGCAGCCAGCAGAAGCACGGTTGGGGCGTTCCTGGTTCAGGTCGTAGCCTTCGGAGAGGTTGTGCTGGTACCGGTGATTCTGGCCCCTATGAAATGTTTACAAAATTGCAATAGGATTGTTATACAATTGGATTCTTGCTTAACTCCGACACAAATGAAAATAAACGTAAGCACCACCGAAGCCGATCTAGGCATTTGACTGTCGCTGGATTTTATGCTTCAGATTTGTACTGTGACATCTAAGATGAGAGCAGTGATTACCTAGTTATCGCGGACGTCAGAGAAAGCAACTCGGCTCAAACACGAATTTTCAATAATTTTATCACATTATAAAAGAAAACAGAAAAAAATCCCTTTATGCGAGAAAGACAATTGACAAAATTTAAATTCATTACTTCTAATAAACCCAGAGAAAAAAATTATATCATAAGATTTTATTAATTTTAAGCATTGTCCGATGAGATTCCGTCCACCTTCTCATTGCCATATACCTTCGGCATCCCTGATGAATTTTTCGCTGACCCTGATATTTGTTATTTAACAACTGCATGTTGACTAAACGCTAGCATGAACGACAAAAATATGTATCTGTAAAATTTGAATAGCATGTCTAAGTAGGCCTGAGGTCTACTGGGGAGATGAACACGGCTTTGAAAATCAACTAATTTTACATCTGTTGCGGTCCGTAAATGATACAAACTGTCCCACAACACTGTGTGAAACGGCCCTTCGGCTACACGTAAATAAGTCGTTGTAAACGATCTCAAAATGATGTCTTATGCAGTAGTTCTGTGTTATCATATGTTACTTCATGGAGTGAATGGGTAAAGGCTACGTCACAGCTTAGGCCGCGCAGTCTGATAGCAACGTTTGATTGGATAAAACTCTCAAGATGGCTGCCTCTTGACTATCCTGTTTCGAATGAAAGATGCTTTAACCAGGTGCTGTCTTGTCCTTTAAGCTAGAGTACACAGAAATGTCACACGGCTCACGACTGGTATAATACCTCTCAACTTGCTACGGCGCGATATCATCTGTTATACGGACAATCCACTAAAACTGAGTAGGCAAACAAAAGGCCTATCTCAGTGTTAATCTTTGACATCTATTAAAGAAATCTCGCGGGACATATTTTGTTCTGTAACTGACCATTTTTGTTAACTTTCAAGATAACATACCTATGAAAGTGTAAAGATGGCGGCAAGAAGCATACCCGGAATTCTTCCTGTAAGAACATTAGTGTAAGCAATTCTTTCGCACGGCGTCCTGTCATTACGCTGCCCTTTGTCAGATTATTGACACGGTCGTTTTAGATAGGCGTTCTCAGCAGCGAATCGGACAATGAATACAGCAAGCGTGTGTGGCTGCTGATGTACAGAATTGCATGCCCCTGCATTGTGTAGCACTAACAGATTTGATAGACATATGCTTAACTGAGTGTCGGGCTTACAAGAAAGATGCTTTACGAAATGGCGTTGATAAGTAGTGTTCTATTTTTGTTTTAACTTATCAATCTTTTAAAGCCCGAAGAAAGAAAAAAAAGTTGCACATTTCAAAATAAAGTAGGAAAAATGTGTTTGGTTCATGCCAATGAGCAATTTTTAACCCATGCAACCCATTTCTATCACACCCAAGCTTGGAGAATGATAGACGCATGAAGGCCTAAAAGGGAAGCCATCGCGATAGTATTAAACATCAAAACAAAATTCCAAACCAAAATAGAAACTATAGAGACTGCTATATATCTGTGACTTGCTCTGCTAAGACCGCTGCATCTGTGACTTGTTCTGCCAGGGATGCTATATCCGTTACTTATTCTGCTAAAGGATGCTATATCTATGACTTATTTTGCTAGAGGATGCTATATCTGTGTGTAGTGCTGCCTGCGACCTGCATATGCTAAATATGTAATTATTTCTGTATAGACTGCATGGTCTGCAGCATGATTTGCCAGAAACAGATAAATCTGTTGCATGTTTTGGTAGAGACTTCTCTGACTTCTGTCAGAGGAGCCTATTTCTGTAACTTGCGCTGCCTGAGACCTGAATATGCTAAACTTGTGAATTGTTTTATCGGAGACTTCAACATCTGTGACTTGTGCTGCCAAAGACTGCATCATCTATGATTTGTTCTGTCAGAGACTGCTACATTCGCGACTTGTTCTGTCAGAGACTGCTACATCCGTGACTTGTTCTGTCAGAGACTGCTACATCTGTGACTTGTTCTGCCAGAAACGCGCGTATACTAAAAATGTGACTTGTTATGACTAAAAATGTGACTTGCAGATTTACGACTTGTTCTGCCAGAGACTGCTACATCTGTAACTTGTTCCGTCAGAGAACGCTGCGTGTGTGGCTTCACTGCAAGTGACTTATCAATGGCAAATATTTTAGTGTAACAATCATTGACAGTGTTTGTATCATAAGTACAACAGAGAAATAATGTATACACAGTACATTACTTAACACGCAGTAACGCTTTGTATCGAGTAGATGAAATAAAGGTAGTTTTTATATTAAACGTTGTAGATCAACTGACTGTATAACATGACTGAAAACAGCATGACTCCATAGGTTGCCTTTGATTGAAATGAATTCACCAAGCGGATATTTGACCTTTAAAAATGTGTTGTTCACGAAGAAATGAAACTCGGTGATTTTGAAGAAAAAAAGGGATGAAAGTTAGATAGTTTCAGGCCTAAGTTTGTCAAAAAAGGCGACCTGTTAGAACCCAAATACCTCTACATCTATAATAGCAAGCAACGAAGCAAGGCAAACACTTCAACGGACACATATAACATATTTCTTCCATTTGCTTGTGAATGTCCATTGGGTGTGTCAACTTATATCCATTCATTCTGTAAACTAAGACGAAGCTGTTAAGTTGGAAAATTGAAACTTGACATTATAACAATGGAAGAGGTAAGAATGGGGTCAGCGACCCGCGTCCTGAGGCGACAGGTGAGTATACCGGTGTGGTGAGGAAAACATCAGGTGATTGCTCAGGTAACCCACCAACTCCAAGCAGACCTCATTCTGCACGTCTTGTCTTCTCAAACAGAGCTTTATTATACTGGCAAAGTGCTGAGCCAGCGAGATCTGAACAATAACAATAGCAATGTGATTGAGTCTTATAAAAACGTAATAACGAGTATCAGCGTTACTTAACACCAAAATAAACGCACCTGTGTTGCCTTACATTGTGCTATCTGGACTTCAGTAAACAACGTAGTTGTTATAATTATTACTGAAAGATCAGGTAATTATACATGCGAAGCCACGTTAACTGTTTTCATGCGATATATTATTTTTATTTATGTTGCTGTGTACCTTTACGTATCGGTCATGAAGGCGTGTCAACAATAGTTACCACACATACTAAAATATGTTTTCATTATCCGGGGCTATTAATACGTAATTTCCATTGTATTGTAAATAATATCGCTATTGCGTGACTGGACTAAGATTTGTATCTGTCTCTCTGCGTATGGGATTACCTCATAAACCTGTCACTTCCCTGTAAGTCGTAAATTACTGCCGAATTTATCATTCTACGATAGGTTTTCTGGTATATATGTATATCTCGATGAATTGTTCCGCCAAGGTTTCCATCCATGTCTGCTTCCCAAGGTTCCAGGTTAATTGTCGATTGGGCCAACATAATCCAGCTACTGACAGGTATAGTGTTCAGTGTCTCTTGCAGTGAACAGGCTATTAGGTGTAGTTGAGGTGACCACAAAGCGAGTAGGTATAATCAGGAATCAAATTATTGCGCTATTTTCTCAGGATGATCGATATCATGAAAACAATGGTGCGATGTCCCATGCACATGGGGGTCAAGATTTCTTTATTGCTATTTTGTTTTGCACAGTGGTTCGATATTTACCAGCGATTTGTCCGTGCATTCTGTTTTCTGGCTCAGTATATTACATGCGTTGAAATCCATACAGTAATCTTGTACAACTGTGCCTTTGAATTGCAGCTATTCTCCTCGGTGTACTTTTGCTCCAATGGTTTTGTTCTGCACCAATCGCCCTATACATATACACTGTTAACGTCTCACCTTTTTCATCACCTTCCCTGACTGAATTCCTTCCCTGTAATAGCTCGGTCAAAAAGGCAACATTTCTGTCTTATTCGTAGTCATGATTTTCCTTCCTTTATATTTCTTGTACTTTTGAAGTGTTCTTTTATATACCTTCCATTATTCAGTGCACCTTCAGTGCATGATTGGAATTACATGGAAGGCACTTTGGGATTCCACAGCCAGCGGCTCGGTTCTTTACTTTCTTTATTTTAGTCAGTCTTGTATGTTTTACTATGGGTGACGAGGAATATGTGTAAATACATGCTGTGTATACCCTTTTAGCAGATAGATATATTCGCACATCAATATCTTTTGATAGGCTCACTTTATTGCTTACAGCAAAAAAACAACACTATAGGTTTTATATTTTCTTTCTTCATTCTTTTTTCGGAGACATGATGAAGTAAACAATTAATCTGCTAAAACATGTATACAATAGTAAAAATAAATGCGAGGATGGACAAGTTATACACAGCTGAGAAGTCGGTTAGCTCGCGGGCTGTCTATAAGGTACATGCCAAGCGTACCAGCTGTAGTAATACCTCATTTTTTCACCCAGCAACAATAGTTACTCGAAACCACGATGTAAACAACAACAGGTTTATAATTTTAAAATGCATTCTTTTTGCTTTTAATGTGGTATCACTTATTCTTTTAAAATGAAAAAGATTCATTTTGCGGTTTCGTGCAGCAGTCAATTAGCTGTTTTGAAAGTTGAAAAGTAAATTAATTGCTGGAAAATGAATCATTGTTAGCCCAAGTGTTCATGGTAACCCCGTGATACCAGGATTTGTGAGGTGTTTCACCTACCTCTTCAAATAAAAAGTAAAAGCACTTGTCCAAGTTATGATATAGCCTGTGGCTTACTCATGCGTTATCCATATAAATGATAGATAGGATATAAACAATCATTCATTAAATCATTATATGACACAGTTTTCTGTTAATACAGGGAACATGGTGTATGTATATATGAGGCGAAGGGAATGGCTTGTAGCTTGTGTCGTTTATTCCTGTACATTTGGCATATGTCACCGTGTGTATGTAGGTTATGTTTACAGTCTAAAAACTTCAGTGTTTGTATTATAGAGCATGGTGTAATTTATGTCAGTTAGTCATAAAGGGTTACAGGCATTTATTTTGAGGCTGATTTGACTGTGAACATGCACGCTACACGAAGCCTCGAGGTTTAATATGATATAGCGTCGCTTCGTAATACTACCACGTAGAGAATCTTTCAAGGATAAAGAACTTGACAGATATAGCTGTTGTATGTTCTAGATATAGACTTGACATGTGTCATAGCGGTTCTGTTGTTATCCGAGAATTGTTCCAGGCGTAACCCTAGCAGAAATGTACTGGCACGGAAAGCCAGCTATCCTAGCCTTGGGGTCAAGACGAATACTTCTGTTGCGTGTCTTCGTTAGCTCGTGAACAAAGCCCTCACCCACAGATCACCACCGGGACAATGGCTTTGTAGACATTAACAGGCTACTTCTACCAAACAGTTTACAATTAATACATGTGACACCCGTGTTCTGCTCTCATCAAATTCCATCGACAGCTCGCACGGTCTCTGTATACGTCAGTCTGACATAGACATACAAAGTCAACACGAGCGACTAGAAAATCATTCGAACTTCTTTCAGTACAAATATCAGCTGTCCACTTAACTTATAAACGGAGGTTGCTCAGTGCATGGCTCTATATGCGGAAGAGTTATTTAACGACAAACTAAATGATTTAGACCAAATGTCAATTTTCAGTCATTGCTATTCTTGAGTACGACGTAAACCACCAATCAAATAAGTAAAACACTCATTACTTTGTAGGTCTTTCAATCGCTTTAGTTGTCAATCATTTAAAAATCAATCATCCATGCAGTCATGGATTAACTATATTTTCTCAATCAGTAAATAATTCAAAAAAGTCTTTATCCCTTATAGACGACACGTAAAAGAGATAAATAAATAAATTTGCACAGTGATCAATATTTTCTCAGTAGTATTGATCAATGAGGTGGCGTGATCGAATGCAATACTGTCATGGAATATACATAAATATATCTGCATTAAAGGCGATATATATATATATATATATATATATATATATATATATATATATATATATATATATATATATATATATATATATATATATATATATATATGACGTTTTGTCATCAGATTTGTCGGGTACCGGGAATGCGTGCTCTGCCAGTTTCTTCCAGCCATTAACCCGACTACTCCAAGGGTATATCACAAATAAATACACTCGTTATGCAAAAGCGTATGCATATAACTGCGCAGAGTAAATATATTCGCATGCATAGGGGGAGAGTATTTGGTGAACTCTGCATGCTGTTAGTATTAAAACTTACGTTTCTGTAACGTTGGGAATCAACATGGCCATTCCATGGTATAGTTGAGATACAGCAATTTAGCTTTAATAAATATGCAGGAGACAAGAGCTAATTTGCGATACCTGTGGTATACTGTAAACAGTCCGTGTTGTCTTGCACTGCTGGACCCTTGTTACATAAGTGAGCAGCTCATGTTAAAAGATAAGTTGTCCAAGAATTGATTCACCAGCCGACCGACGGACGACGGACGATCAATCAATCAAATCAATCAAACACAGGTATATACGATAAATGACAAAAATGATATACTACCGACTGATGTAGTATAATCATTATGAGCGCCGCGTTGCATGGAGAGTGTCAGTTTATCCGCCCATGATGGCTTACATGACATATAAGTAAGTTTTTCTTCAGATTTACTTCAATCTGGGAGTTTTCAGATGTTTAATACTGTATCTCATATCCTTCTCCTGTGAACATTTATCGCGTGATTTCTGCTCCAAAAAGTTATCTTATTTAAGGGCTTAATGATAAAAGATGATCTCAGTTTTGAGGTCACCAAGAGCGAACCCAGAAAAACTACATTCTACATCCTTCCGGAGGTTTATGTTATAGAACTTGCCATTAGGTTTGGTGAGTATATATATGTCAAAGTAGCCATCGCGTCTGATGTAGAGCATGTCAGACAAACTGTTGTTATCGTTATATATTTCGCAATAGGATATCTGAGACATCTTTTTTAACACGCCCTCTATAAAGCTGTCTTGCATACGTTCAGCATGTGCTGACAAGTGTTATCTTAATTGGCTTATCTCCAGAGCTTATCTCATTATCAGGTGTGGTTATCGCACACATTATATGCTATATTTCTGTGGTGTGTTATCCCCCTATAATTATCGCACTCCCTTGTATCTGTAGGCTCGCCCATATCATTATAGTTACACCACACCTTTGTTGGCATATTATTAATCAGGTGTTTATTTTATGCAGACCTTGATGACCTATGATGTTTTCTTCGTCTTAGGCTATGTATATATATATATATATATATATATATATATATATATATATATATATATATATATATATATATATATATATATATACATACACATAACGCAGCTTGCTACAGCCTAACCCCCCCCCCACAAAAAACAACAACAAAACCAAAACAAACAAGAAAAAAAAACACACACACACATCCTCTCCTTCATTATTATCCTCCCATTCGCTAATAGGTATTGTTAATTTGAAATTAATTTTTTTTCGAGCATCTAGAATGTATTTATGCATAACTTCCTTTCGGTTTAATTTCCAGTGATGCCTTATGGCATTTAGTCCATATTCAATTTTAAATATCCAAACTGAGTGTCAGTTAGGAAATAAGGCTACATGAAATGTGTTCATGGCGCTGCTTGATTATCACGGTGAGCATGGCAAGCAACACACAATGTACAACATGGTACAAGACAATCTTATATTAACCTTACGAATGCAGTGAATGCTCTAAAGTTTACTTATGTATTTAATCATTTTGATTAGACTGATTCATTTATACTATAGAGGCGATAGTCAGGTTTATGGTTTGAGGAAATCAGAGCATTCAAAGTAAACCACTGCTCCAGGCAGAACTGGATTCGACCCTGTAACTTCTTAGGTGAGAGACTTATATTCTGTACAAAGACTTAACACAGAATTTCCATCCATAAAAACCTCCCTTCCACAAACCACAGTCACATATGTACCCTGAATACTGCAATCCAACTTGTGCTCAGCCACTTTCGTTGTGCCAAATAACATTTGGTCATTGAAAAAATTAATTCAGGTTACGGATTAATTTCTGCTACTATTTATATGGATCGATGTTCAGCTCAACAGACAAGTATGCACGTGAACCTTCGTCGAAAACGCCAACTTAACTCACGTCATAAATTAGGGAGGTTGCTTTGTATTTTAAAAGCTCCTACAGTTTTAGACAAAAGCCAGTGAGTTCAATTTCTGCGTAATAGTCCCGGAAATGAACTGTCATTTGACAGGTCCTGGACACGTGACGTAATCGAGAGGGAGAAGGTGTAAAATTTGTGGTTATGGGATCCGAGGGGCATGTACCAATAAAGGATCTCACCATGTTTGGGTTCCTGGCAAACCAGACAGAGCAGGACACCAGAGGTGACAGAACGGATATAGCAAAACACTGCGGACCACCGCAATGTATAACTGAGGAATGTCTCCAGAACGATGCATGTACAGGCCTATGGTATATATGGCGCAATCTCCGTTGCACTGACCATTGCAGCCTGATCACTGGTTTCCGTGTTTAGGGTCTATCTATAGTCTGTGTAACTGCATGAAAACAGGAAATAGAACTGGTGATCTATCCCCGTCATGGCGTAGTGGTTATAGTCCGTCCGCCCCGGAAGCCGAAGGAACGACCTTAAGGTCGAACTCATAAACCCACATAATGTTGAAAGTGACTGTCAACCATATCCATACATAAGTGAATATAAGTGCAAGTGGAAATGGTCCAGTATTATTCCTAGTCATGTTTCAGGCTTGGTCGGTAGACGAAATGTTATACGGTGCTGACAAAAATAAAAGATATCAAGCTTTTCTAAAGAAATCTAAACCTCTAGACAAATCTCTGGCTCTTGACAAAACCCAGGCAGTGCCAATGAAATCTCAGGCTCTTGACAAAGCTAAAATAGTGCCCATGAAATCTCCCGCTCTGGACAAGCCTCAGGTAGTGCCAATGAAATCTTCGCCTCTTCACAAGCTTCAAATGGTGCCAACGAAATCATCGGCTCTTGACAAACCTCAGGCAGTACGAAAGAAATCACCGGCTCTTGACAAATGTTAGAAACGCCATGAAAATGGCCACCTCTTGACGCCTCGGGTAGTGCCACTGAAATCTTCGGCTCTTGACAAAACTAAAACAGTGGCAATGAAATCTCCGGCTCTTGACAAGCCTCAGATAGTGTCAAGGAAATATCGAGCTCCTGACAAACCTCCGGTAGTGTCAATGAAATCTTCGCCTCTTCACAAGCCTCAGAAAGTGCTAATGAAATCACCGGTTCTTGGCAAACCCCAGGTAGCGCCAATGAAATTACCGGCTCATGACAAACTTCAGGTAGTGTCAATAAAGTCATCGGCTCTTGACAAAGCTCAGACAGTGTCAATGAAATCCCCGCCTCTTGACAAACCCCAGATAGTGCCAGTGAAATATCCGCCTCTTGAAAAGCCTCAGATACTAAGGAATTTATAGCCCCTTAATAAACCCTTTCAAGTGCTAATGAATTTACTGCCTCTTGATAAATTCTATTTACAGCCCCTTAAAAACCTTATGTAGTGCTAATGAATTTCAGGCTGTTCACAAAACTCAGACAGTGCCAATGCATATACAGCCTCTTAATACACCTTATTGCACCCTCTTAAAAAACCTCTTGTGTAGTGCTAATGAATTCTAAGCTGTTCACAAACCTCATGTTGTACTAATGAAATATAAGCCTTTTCACAAACCTCCGGTAGTGTGAATATAATCTCAACCTTTTAATCACGAAAACACAGTCGGAATACAAAGTTGTGAACTTTTAAGTATAATCCGTGATAGTGTATGAAAGAAGATCGTAAACGGATTGATTTGTATGTATTGTATATTTCAACGCGAGAATATATTTCTCTTGGCTGTCATAAGCTGCTCGATTTCTGTGTATACTGTACAATAATGGCTCATATATTACTCAGTCCGTCAGGCAGTATTTATACATAATGATACACAGTGATTTATCAATATATATATATGTACAGTCCATATACTAAAGCTCGTGCGCGTATATAATTACGATAAAGTATAGTACCTACAGTCACTTGTGTTAGCCTGTATAGATCTGGACAACCTACATTTCATGCTGCGTTAACCTAACCCCCGATTTTAAGGAGTTTTATACCAATTACGTGTTATCGCGTGTCATTGAGTGGGAAAATGTTCTGCTGTTTTATGCAGTAATAACTGTTATCTACAAAGCAGAGGTTAATTTAGCTGCCTTGCCCTGCCTTTGTACTCCCCTGTCTTATCACATATCTACAGCTGGGGTCTGCGAAAATTAATACCATAGTTGTCTTATCACAACGTTTAACATAGAAATTCAACGGCTGATGAACTGAAATATTTGCAGAATACAGAGATTTCCCGGATAAGGCATTTTTAACTGATAAAGTGAAATTGGAAGATATTTAATTTCTTGTATGTCTTATAATTGAGATGTAAGCGTAGAGAGACTATGCAAATTTCGACAAGCTGTTGTAGTCTGGCTATACGCGAAGAACCATGCAGGGGTTGCTTTATCAACCTGCACTTGCCATACATTGCCGATCATGCAGTTTAAAAGCTTAGTAAACTAAATGTCTACCAAAAACATCTGTCGCTCATACTGAGGCTAAAGTACACAGGGGATTGAGAGTTCGAATGCGTTAGGCGAAAATTTTAATAGATTTATATACTGAATATACCAGTGTTTTTACACTTAATTGCGTAGGCATTTTGTAGACATGCATATATACTCTCCCGTGCCATTGACAAGTTGCATGTATATCGTATGAAGTATATAAGCGTATAACAAATACATATATTGGAAACATATACTTGATCTCCTGGTTTGTTACTCTCAATCTCGTCTTCATGGAGCATGAAAGAAAATGCATTATAGTTTCAGGAAAATTTTGTTGTGTTGGTGAAAACTCAGTCTGTGGGATTTCATACCCATAGCTTTGTACAAAGTAACGAAGTAACGTGTTTTTGTAGCCGCCTCCATCATTTAAATGACAACAAATTGATGCATGGGAACTGCATGTAGACTCAAGTAGCCTATATGTCTAAGTTTTGGTGAAGTCACCTTAGTTATTATTCTGTACACGCTCAGAGCAAAGCTATGTGGATAGGCCAGTCTTTATCGGAATTTTATTTTGTACAAATCTATATCTTTTACGCGGATATTGGAGAATGTCGTGCGGCCTTCCCTCACATGTGTACGTATAATATTAAGTAGAAAAAGTGTTAAAGTGTATAATTAATTGCCCTTGGCATTTTCAAATATCCAAACCTGTTGAACTTTTTTTTATATAATTACTCGTCAAACTTCCTTTCCTATGTTATTTACTTCATATCAGGGATTTGACAACATTTATCTCTATCTTACTTCAGTGTAACTTGTTTTGCGAAACACACTGTTGGCACAACGTATATAAATCTTTCAACATTTTTTATTCATTCCTGAAAGTCACTCAACCGTAGCGCGCTACCGAGACAAAGACTTGGAGATGAGAAAACAATGGCATGCAAATAAGCTGAGTCTACTGGGTCTCTCGTATCTTCTTTTCTGTAAGTCTTACCGATATATAAGAATTTATCCAGCGATAACAAAATTTTCGGGGAGGAATCAAGGTACCATGCTTGGTGGCGTAGGCCTATATAGTCATGCTGATTTGGCACCATGATGATTCACAGCGTAAAGAAACTTATGACCTCCACATATAAATATAGGCAAAAGGGAAAACTTTATATATTTTTGGATGGTATATATATATACACCTTATTTCAGCCTTTTAGCATTTCTGTCTTCATTTGCATATATAATAACTCGGCTTTCCTTTGAACTTCGCCGTAAACCATGTATATGCACATAATTTGGTGCTTTCTCCCACAACAGGCGCCCTGAGTGCAGTGCAGACTTCTATCACTGGGGAAGTAATATACCGGTTCATTGTTCACACAAAACGGTCCTTCTACGGTGTACTACAGATAAACAGATTGCTTCTGACAAAGTTCATTTGAGGACATGGGGCTCAGAGAAGAAACAGGACATTTCTCCAGTAAAATAACGGAAATTTGGGATATTTAGGAAGCCTGATTCTGCATAATCACGCAATCTGAACATAAGACCGATATGCCCCATTAGAGCACTTTCCTGTGTGATATAGGTGTGTGCTGGCGGTGGGGTGGGGATGACGTGGGGGAGGGATCTATGGCCGGGTGTTTTGATGAAACAGCACCATGAATATGTTGATATCCCGAACTGCCTGCTGCAAGGAAACATCAGTTCGTGATATTTTCTGTAACATGTGTATAAGATTTGTAAGACTGCATTGTGTTGTTTTCAAAACTATTTGTGTATGTAGAATTTGCAGAAAAAATTAACATCCATAATAAAATGTGTACCAGACATCTATCCTGTGATTTGGACTCACTTATCTTAAATAATCTTACATGCTGCAGAACATATTTTTTTATTCATTTATTTATTCGATTGGTGTTTTACGCCGTACTCAAGAATATTCTACTTTCACGACGGCGGCCAGCAGAGCCCGGACAGAACACATGGCCATCTGCAGGTTGCTGGAGGACCTTCCCACGTACACCGGAGAGGAAGCCAGCATGAGCTAGACTTGAACTCACAGCTACAGCATTGGTAAGAGGCTCTTGGGTCATTGTGTCGCGCTGCCGTTTTAACGTGCTGCATGACGTAACAATGAGACTCCATTGTCCAGACTTTAACAGCACAACCAACCAACAGCTGAGCCTGGTTAGCCATTCTGAATCTGTCGACAGAGAATAAATTCACCTAAATGTGAACTTTGATGTCACGTGAGAAAAGACACAAAAGAGCATCTTTAGCATAATCTTTTTTTTCACAAATTATTCGTTTCGTTAAATAGATCACATTGTTTCATATCAACATGTATAAACACATACATGTACGATCATTCTAAAAATGATCGTTCAACCATATGTTTTGACAGCTTCAGCTTCTTCAGACACGATGTATATAACAGTCTACGATTTGAGCAAAAACATCTCATTCTGCAAAGCTGGGAAAAGTGTTCTTCAGATATTTAATATTTGTATTCCTTTTTTTTCTCTCTTCATACTTAGTGTTTATATATTTATTTATATTTTTAGGACGGCATGACTTGCAACCTGGTGGTTCCACCCTTGTGCCTTTTCGTTATATCACGATGAATACAGACTGAGGTGACTGTGCTGCCTGGAACGCCTTCAGTTACGGAAACAACACAAGTAGATACACTAATACACAAAAATGTGGAGAGAGAGTTCAGCTGACTTCCTCTGTGAGCTCTGTCATAACCTGTCTACGTGCATTTAAACTAACCTTCCCGCACGAAAGAGCTCTTTGGTGACGTCACGCGCAAAAGACGACACTTTCACACGCCTGGGAAAACGGATCCTGTGCCGATGTTTGTGTCGACCTGAAAGTTGCAAGTGTAGGCCATGGTTTCCCCTACTTGACATCAAGTAGGTACCGTGCATGTCACAAATGGCCTGAGCTTATTTCTCATCACTGTTACGAACTGTGCCTAAAATTAAATGATGACGAAGATAGTTTATCTCACAAATGGAATGTTGAGATGAAACAGTCTTGAAAGGTTGGACAAGTGTAGCAGTAATCAACGCCTCCATGTACACGGTATCCCTGTGCACCAACATCACTCAAACATATTTTGGAGGCAAAATGTTGGATGAAACAAAACAGTCTATATTCTAATTAACGTCTAATCAACTGTATAAGCCGAGTTTGGGACGGGTTCGTCACTAACGGAAACATGCTGTAAACCTTTGATTTGTTCGATTTATGGCTAATTGCTATATCATAAGATTACCTACACATACACTTTATATAGAGGGGAATTAAGATGCGTGCTGGAACTAAGTGAAGAATCTAGATATATTATAAGCTAGGAGAAGTAAGTAGCCGAAAATACAGTGATCTCGTAGGTAAAGGTTGCCATCTCCTGCAGTAAAACTGACCGCCATCCATCAAGTGAAAAACTGTAAATAAATAAAAAAAAGCTGAATCCACATAAACTCTACAAATACTTATTTATTAAAGATTTATAGTTTTCTTTATATACAAGCGTGAGCCTGACTTTCGTTTATGGCTTAAACACAAGTAAACAATCTTAACATCTGAGTATATGGTAATCTGCGATACACGACGCATTGCTCAAGTTTAATTTCAAAGGGAAACGAAGATAATTTCGTTTATATGCGTAAGTTAATTGAATTGTTTACAAAAAATCAAAAGACATTGCATGCTAATGTAAACGTCTACATAAAGCGTCAGCTTTAGTTTATATAGTAATTATTAGAATGCACATTTAATTACTGAGCTGTAAGAAACAATGAGATAGTTTCGCCAATTCATTTTCTGGATGGTATTTCATCCAATTTCCTTTGACAAGTGTTCAGTGCATTGAAGATGATAGAGGTATGTGATTCAATGTCAGTTAGCGAGGAAGCCTGTACATGCAATATGCTATAAAATGATTTGATTTTCTCTGCATGTGTTTTAATGCTTTTAGCTTTCATGAGCATCCAACGAACACAAAGCAAATCCGAAACGAAAATACATATGTGGTTTAACTGCAACAGTATTTTCAAATACCAGGCGTGTCACTAATAAAATGCTTCACTCGTATGGACGTCTTTCGGGTGGGCTTGACCTGTCCGTCAACTTGCAAAATTGATTTTTTCTCAGATTTCCAGACGAAAACGTGTCTAGATTAATTCCATCCTGTTCTAACATTAATATAACTGTCAACAGTAGTGAGGGCAATTCCAGACGTGTACGCTTTATGGTAAAGCAGTTACTATATTCAGATGATGAGCTGAGATGAAACGAGCTATGAACATTGTAAAGCTGAATTAAGCCGGCCTTTATCTGTTGAGCAGCTCTCGACTTCCTCCCACTCGTTGATTGGTCAGTCAGGAATGTTTGTGGCGAAGGATCAAAGCTCAAAGTAAGACTCATGGCGAAAAAAAAAGAACATAAAATACTGGACGAACAGGAAATCAAATTGCTGTCTTGTTTTGGGATAACTAATCCAAACAGCTGCCACGTGATCAACAAGCAGCATAGGCCTCAATGACAGTCCGGCTCCTGACTTTTGCGGTGTATATATATATATATTTTTTTTTTTGATTGGTGTTTTACGCCGTACTCAAGAATATTTCACTTATACGACGGCGGCCAGCATTATGGTGGGTGGAAACCGGGCGGAGCCCGGGGGAAACCCACGACCATCCGCAGGTTGCTGACAGACCCACGTACGGCCGGAGAGGAAGCAATTATCCCACAATTATTGTTATAATTAAGTTAATTTTGTTGATTTTTATCCACTATATAGAGAGAAAGTATTGCGATATGTGGAACACAAAGATTGTTTTAATTTAATGCCACATTTAGATATATTATTCCCACACAGAACAATGATTGTGCATGCATGTTGCACGAGTATAAATGTATACACTTACTAAACCACAAACCATGCACCGGTTTATAACTGTATTTTCTCCATTCTTTTCTTTGAAAGAAACAAAGAAACTGCCTGTTATGAATCTATAGTCCATAGCTGAATCAACCGGTCAGTGTAACCTAATTTATATATACTTCGATGCCTACATATATAGCCGACAGAGTGTCAGGTAGAAAGAACATGTATTGGTCGCATAACTTTAGAATCATGGAACTTTTTACTCATTTTTTAAGAAATGACAAGCTTGATCCTAATTGGGATTTTCATTGGGATCAATTTTTTTTAATGGATCATTAATCATAAATACCATTAGGGTAGAGACATACATGTATATTATAGATCCACTCAAAGTGAAGTGACGTCACGCAATCATTCAGCTGATGCCAACTCCTCTGCAATGACTCCTTTCCTATATTCCAAGATCACCTGTGTACATCGTCATAAATTCACCCGCCGGATCATGCCGTAGATCGACGAATACATGAACTCATTACATGTCATCATCGCTTAACTCTCCCCAGTCTACATTTTCAATTGAAATTTCATTGTGGCTAAGGTACAGAATCGAGTTGAAATAATGGCACCATTGTTCTCTGTTGGCTGATGTGGTTCAACATGGTAATGGCCTTTCAACCGCTTTGACAGCTCTTCATTCATCAAAAACACACAGAAACCTCGATATAGGTCAGTTGGACAGACGAAAAACAAGGAAAACTACCTGTAAATGATTATTTATATAACTGCTCATGGGGGTGGAGGATTTGGTATTTGGTATGTATCCCCATGGACAGGCATAAACTTGCCCATAGGTTAACTATGTCACACTTTACGTGTACCAGTGGCCACTAATAATTGTATATATAGTGGCTTAATTTGGACTTCGCCTGTTACCACTGGCCACTTGTCACACTGTTGTCGCTGCTCGGTGTATAGCGTTTCTCTCCTGCTAGAGTAATAGTAAACCTGCATAAACCAGGATCTCGCTGATGGACTATAATCCCCGATTGCATTTCCATGTCAATGTGTAATAAATGTGCCGACAACACAGCATTTTGAATAATTCTTGACCAGTACCTAGGCTGCTTAAGCCTCGGTCCTAGGAGTCGTGTAAGTTGCTACTTTTTAAGCATTTATATATGAGCAGTTAGAATAAAAACCTAACAAAGGTAAACTGACAAGAGGCCGGATTTCACCGATTATACGTGCATTTGACCATTTGTTAACTATATTTCACACTGTCGTCACTAATCTATCCATCTATCTATCTATCTATCTATATATATATATATATATATATATATATATATATATATATATATATATATATATATATATATATATATATATATATATATATATAGATAGATGTATGTAGGCCTATCTAGTTATTCGTGACTCAAAATAATTACCATACAACGGTAGCACCGTGTATAAAATGGAACCAAAATAAGCGACCATTCAAATTCATCACTGAGAATAGACATACACATAATATGAAAACATGGCGTCTATATAGGAAGACTGTCACTACAAACGTGAAGCTTTGATCGTATATATAGATTCCTGGGATTATACGTGAGTTTTCAAGTGCATTGAAGTTTTAATTAATCACAAATACAAGTCATTCGATTTTTGATCGTCTTTATCAAGTAATTAATGTGTAACATCGGGTATTTTATTAACTCTTTCAAAGTTGTAAATGTAAATACTGAATGTTTAACTAGGCACTTATATACAGATGTAGACATATCTAGGCGGCAGTACAGTAGCTTTGAAAGTAATCAGATCTACATTCTAAACACAGGTTTTCCTTGTTAAATGATACATAAGGCGCGTTAATCTGGTGCTTGACACAGAGATGCATATCGCGCCGCAATTTTCCACACTTAAAACAACGAAAATGAAAACAACTCGTATTTTCTACTTTGAAATTTAGGTAAAAAAACAAGATCAAAGGATTCGTAGCTCTCTAAAGTTATACGCGTACTGGAGTGAGAAACCAGTAGTATATTGCAACAACATGAAGGGCCACGTGAGCTGACTATTAATGTTACTAATTGATAGCCAGGTGGTTAGTAACCAGCCATATAGCCTCCGTGTTTTCGCTGGACCTGATCATCGGAATCAGAGTTATTGTTCTTTGTGCCTACTCGGACAAGACGACCCAAGTGAATACCACGACGCTTTTGTGGCTAGAGATCTTCGAGATACGAAACTCTTTTCATTCATTTCAAAGAGCAAGCTGTACACACAAACAATGCCTTCGTATATTACTAAATTCCAGGAAGATATTCATAATCCATAATTAACCTAAAACAAAATATCTTCTGTGTATAAACATTCTTCAGATATTCTGAAAATTAAATTGATGTAAATTTTGGGTTTTCTTGGTAAGTGTTGTTTAGGTATTTAATAAATGTGTATACATGTATTAACACAGGTATAATTATTAAATGTAACTCATCTGTGTAGTTTCAGGCTGCATTTGTGCATTTGTGAACTTGGGCTTATTTAATGTTAAATACTATACCAAGCCCTGCCTGGTCTATACCACGGCCTTTACACTTCAGCAATGTATAATCGACCGCCATAATGTCATTAAAAGCGTGTGCAAAGTATATAACAGTTTGACAATTTATGTAAGTTAATTACTGTCATCAGAAAATTAGGTAGTTGTTGTGCTCACGAAGTTACTCACAAAAAGGAGGGATAAGTTTCCAACGATGACGTGTAGCGGAAATGAAGTTTTATAATACCCATCTTCTTTTTATTTATAACAATGTTTTAAATATTCCAATGCTTTTACTGCGCCAGATAAAAACAAATCTACATCTCTAGGTTATATATTTGATCTATATATAATTGTATGCATGTGCACTATACCATGGAGTATTCAAGATAATTCTGATTCACTAAATGAAAAAAGCTTGTTTGAAGTCACGTTACAGCTCTGTTCAAAACTATGCATTTAAATCCGTCGTTGTGTCATCCTCTACAGCATACATATAGTACGTGCGTTTATTCTTGGGGTTTAACATCGTACTGAACAATTTCCTAGTCATATGACGACGACTTCAGCATAGTCTTTGTGGCGATCCATTCAAAGCAATGAGCATATATAGTGCATAAACAGCACGTGCAAATATAATTATAGAGGCCCGAATAAAACTATATGCAGTATTGTATAAACAATTTACAAAAAAAGTCAAGGGCTTTTCATTTATAGGCCTACATGCACTCGTATTCATACAAATTAGCAAACCAGTGTATATAAATGATATTATGTAATCATGTGTATTTAAGAATTTAATAAAATCCTTGCTAGTTTTTACGGACAGTCTGAATTTATATATCAACTGGGGCTGATACCTTTTACCTTGTCATTCAACCGCCTTTTGTCCCGATAATCAGTTTAAAAACAGCCGGAGGGTAAACGAGTTTAAACTAAAACCAGGGTGTAACGAAGGAAACGATATATTACACAGAATGAACAAGGAATGCAAAAGATTTGAAAACCAATTAAGCGCGCCCGGACCAACTTGTGACGGTGTCGACATGGATGAATACTGCCGCAGGCGGATGGAAAATGGTCCGTTCTGATTCATTTCAGGAAGCTGCTTTTCTCTGAATTAACTATGACGTAATACATAAGGACGTTAATACACATGAAATAAAACGAGTTATTTCATTACTTACGCATTGCATTACTTACGCAAGAGTTAGGCAGTCTTACGTAGGAGTCTACGGGTGGTACACGTATTGAATAATGCACGGTGGTTTTCTAGCTATATAGAATGTAGTCCCGCGCCAGTGAGCCAATGGGTGGCACACGTATTGAATAATGCACGGTGGTTTTCTAGCTATATAGAATGTAGTCCCGCGCCAGTGAGCCAATGGGTGGCACACGTATTGAATAATGCACGGTGGTTTTCTAGCTATATAGAATGTAGTCCCGCGCCAGTGAGCCAATGGGTGGCACACGCATTGAGTAATGCACGGTGGTTTTCTAGCTATATAGAATGTAGTCTAGCGCCAGTGAGCCAATGGGTGGCACACGTATTGAATAATGCACATTGCATTACATTACATTACATTACATGTATGTATATGATAGCCCCTGATAGAAAGCAGTCCTACGTTAGAGAGTCTACGGATGGTACACCTCTTGAGTAATGCACGGTGGTTTTCTAGCTATATGTAATGCAGTCTTGCGCCAGTGAGCCTAGGAAATGTACACGTATTGAATATTTATTTATTTATTTATTTGATTGGTGTTTTACGCCGTACTCAAGAATATTTCACTTATACGACGGCGGCCAGCATTATGGTGGTTGGAAACCGGGCACAGCCCGGGGGAAACCCACGACCATCCGCAGGTTGCTGGAAGACCTTCCCACTTACGGCCGGAGAGGAAGCCAGCATGAGCTGGACTTGAACTCACAGCGACCGCATTGGTGAGAGGCTCCCGGGTCATTACGCTGCGCTAGCGTGCTAACCGACTGAGCCACGGAGGCCCCCCGTATTGAATAATGCACGGTGGTTTGCTAGCTAGAGAATACAGTCTTACGCCTGCGAGTCTACGGGTGGCACACGTATTGAGCAATGTAAGGTGGTTTGCTGGCTGTTCAGAATGCAGTCTTACGACAGCGAGTCTACGGCTGGTACACGTATTGAGTAATGTAAGGTGGTTTGCCAGATGTATAGAATGCAGTCTTACGACAGCGAGTCTACGGCTAGTACACGTATTGAGTAATGTACGGTGGTTTGCCAGCTGTATAGAATGCGGTCTTACGCCAGCGAGTCTACGGCTGGTACACGTATTGAGTAATGTAAGGTGGTTTGCCGGCTGTATAGAATGCAGTCTTTCGCCAGCGAGTCTAGGGATGGTATACGTATTGAGCAATACACGGTGGTTTGCTGGCTGTTCAGAATGCAGTTTCACGCCAGCGAGTCTACGGCTGGTACACGTATTGAGTAATGTAAGGTGGTTTGCCAGCTGTATAGAATGCGGTCTTACGCCAGCGAGTCTACGGCTGGTACACGTATTGAGTAATGTAAGGTGGTTTGCCAGCTGTATAGAATGCAGTCTTGCGCCAGTGAGTCTAGGGATGGTATACGTATTGAGCAATACACGGTGGTTTGCTGGCTGTACAGAATGCAGTTTCACGCCAGAGAGTCTAAGGGTGGTGCACGTATTGATTAATGCACGGTGGTTTGCTCCGGGCTCTTCACAGGTTCATCCATCCCTTAACCTGATTGTCATCACAAGAGTGAGCGAACATCACAAACGTTATTCCAAAAAGATAAAAAAAATTAATCAATCAAACTGAATTTCCGTTAGTGTAGAAAAATTCTGCAATCGTATAAATGCTTAAATATCAGCAACTCACAGGCTACCTATTACCATGGCATCAGCAGCATTAGGTAAAGAATGTGCAGTGATGTTACTTGCAATGTATTAGAAGTGACTGGTGACTCACTCAAGACATACCTAGGAATTGTTACTATAGTGGTATATAAACCACTTTCTCAACCGTCTTATTAATATGCAGAAGCTAGTCAAACTTTCACGGATACTTGACACTAGACCAGAAGCTTTACATACACAGGTATTACAATGGATGCCAAGTAAACAAAGATTCAACAAAATGATCTGCCCTATAGTTACATCAAAGTTCTCAAGTCAGACAAATACATTATTAATAAACCTCAGAGTTAGTCGTTATGCTACACTATTATGCAGTGGTTTGGTTGACGTTTCTAAACAAGTAATTATCAATCGGCAGACAGGACATTGTTCGAGAGGCATACGCAGGTGTAGTTTTCTTTCTCTAAGTCTAGAAGTTATCGATCCTGATCATAAATGCCTTTGATACGATACACATAATTCTGATTTTGACAAACTCGTGAACGCTGACCTTTTGCTATATGTAGTGAGCCAGGTTTTGCCATGGAAGTGTGTTACACAAGAATATATTCTAATATGTGGACAACAAGTGATTAATTGTGCAGACACATACAAAATCTATATTGTAAAAAAACGTAAATTAATCAGAATCAAATGCAGGGAATACCAGTATAACTGCACAGATGATGAAATGTGCGTATCGGGTTTGTGACGTTCAGTAGGCTACTTAAAGGCCACGGATGGGTAATAAGGAAGTAAGCCAAGTGGAAATTTCGTCACACTATAGAGTGTGCAATGTAGAACAGGAATGCGTCTATAAGGATAAGCTTTACGTGGCGGTGCTTATGTGACAATGAATATATCTAATCATACAAAACTGTGCCTGTCATTAAAACTACACAAGAGGTGTGCAGGGAGTTTTATTGCAGCAGTATGTATATAACTACATATGTAGCTAGGTATTATCAGCGGATGTTACCAAATGATCCAATTAACAACGGTTCTTAATGATTAAGGTGTGCATGTAAGAGGTTTCCGGCGCGTCAGGTGTTGGGTATAAAAGATTGAGTTTACAACACCTTTATAGCGATTCCCGGGTCTCAGGTAAGGCGTCTCTAATCTGCTGTAGAAGGGGTGGGGAGGGTGGGGCGTGGGGACTGAACTCATTAGGATTGGCAACATGGGTATTACTACAGGCAATCGGAAGTGGGACATGTTTAGGAGACCCTCCACTCCGTGTTAAGCAGTGTACACTTCAAGCTGGTCCCTGCACTAAGGTGTGAAGTGAAGGTCAGGCCTCCGTGGAGATTAGCGCACGGTTTACACGGATCTTCTAGATGGACACGAAAGGCGCCAACCCCACGCGAACTGGGCCACTTACAGCCCGCCCCGAACTTCCTTAATAGCTTCATATTCAATTAACACTAATCAGTTCCACCTTACTCCCTTTTCGTCTCCCTTTGGTCCGTGTGCCAGTGGCGCAGAGCGGCTGTCCATGGACATATGGGTGGAAGTGTGCCCCTGTCGGGCAGATGAGGGTCCAGCGCAAATGTAGCCATCACTCTCCGTTCGTCATTACCCGCTGGATTAGTTACATCCTGGACTAAAGCCGTCACAGACAAACTTCCTTCACTACCACATGTTCGATCACCAAGACATCGCTTTAGTCATCCAAGTCCACTTCCTTTCAGGAATCATGCCAAATGCAGTTTCCACTGGCCCCATACGAGGACTACAGTATATGGCCATAGCGGTCGTGGAAGTCTCAAAATACGCCTGGCTCTGAAAGGCTCTTTACCATAAATTTACTACGAAAGAATGTTAATACACCACCAGACAAGCAAGTCAGAATTGGTGGATTTTATTCCTTCAGAATAGCAACTCACGCAAAACGGCTAAGTGTGTTCCTTTCGAACCAGACAGATTAAGCTCTTCTTCGGCTATTACAAAAGCTTGGTTATAACAGAAAGTTGCAGCTGAAAATAAATTGTATTTATTTATTTATTTATTTATTTGATTCGTGTTTTACGCCGTACTAAAGAATATTTTACTTATACGACGGCGGCCAGCATTATGGTGGGAGGAAACCGGGCAGGGCCCGGCGGAAACCCACGACCATCCGCAGGTTGCTGTCAGACCTTCCCACTTACGGCCGGAGAGGAAGCACAGCAGCCGTGAAAATAAATACCTGGACATCTGACACCCCAAGTCTTTATTTAACCCTATCCTGAACATAGTACAATCCGTCTTAAAAGACATGTAGTTATGTCAGACACTTGAAATTTAATTACGTATTTGAAAGGTCTCCACTGAACTCGCTGTTCACTGTTTTTTTTTATCCATTACATGAAATAATATTGTCCATTACATGAAATATATTGCATGTTTATTGTAATAAACATGCAAATTACTGAAACAAAGGAAGCTCATTTTATCAGTATGGAAAACATAATGCATGTCTTCAAAATAAGCAGGGTATCAAATTTTAATTTGAAAGTATATATAACAGCAAGTTAAGATTTAGCATATATGATGTTGTAGGTCTCCACGGAGCAAAACACGATATAAATTTACTCGTTCACAATATTTCGTTTATTTTCATATATCAACGAAATCTAAGAACATGTTTTCAAGCAAAAATACGATCATATCCCCGCCCAAGATGAGCGACGATATCGTGGGTGTGTGAGTCGCTACTCGGGTGTTCAGGCGGGAACTAATCCGGACCACGTGGTATGTGTGTGAGCCGGGAGTTGTGAATGGGGATGACGTCACAGTGGAGGGCGGCTATCATGTCACTCACTAGATTTATGGCGGTCGGAGCATATCGACTCCACAGATTTGTCAACACTTGGCGATATGAAGCATTTTCCTTGACAGGCCAGGTCCCAACGGCTCAATCCTGTCCACAGACTAACCCATGCGTCACTCCCAGACGCGCCGCCGCGAGCATCATGCCGGTCTCCATTACCGGCATCCCTAACTTTTATCTTATCGCAACAACCATTCTGAAAAATGGCAGACTCGAATTAGGCGTAACATTGACGAGTTAAAAAAAACATTAAATAAAATTCGAAGACATTTAAGTTCCTCTTGGGCAACCTATTTTATTCTTCAAATGAGTAACTTATCTGAATTTTATCCCTTTCATTTATTATAGCGATACTATAAACTTGATAGTTGCTGATGTTATTACAGGGTTACAATGACTTGGGGCATATCTGGGCGCCAGGGTCTCTCGTGCATCACCCCCACCCTCCCTGCTGGCGGACACACAAGCAGCCAGACAGCCCACCCGCCCCTCAATCGAGTCCTGGGAACCCAATCCCTTTACCCTGATTTACCATACCCCCGGGCCTTCCACAAAAATCTACTAAACCATCCATGCACATGACAAATGCACAAAAAATGGAGCCGAACTTTTGGGATTTAAGGATAATCTAACAGAGCCACGACGATTACATTTCGGGAGAGCATGGCGACTTCCCCATCACTAAAACTTAGCCCAAGATTTTCGCCCAAGGCCGACCCGCTCTGGTGTTTACGTTTTCCCTTAATTCTCCAAAATTAAAAGCATCCGGTAACTAGGGCTATGCGAAGAACGGTTGTTAAAAATCCCTGGAGCTTTTCCCCATGCAGTTTCGAAAAGTTGAGAAAGTAGTTAAATATATGCATACGCTAGTGTAGCCAGGATGTCCCAACACCGGCACGTCTGCCTGTGGTTTCCATCGCTAGCTACTACACACACGGGGGGCGGGGCTTAGCTCGCAGCTCATTTACATCTGCCAATCACGCGCAAAGCCGTATCATATCGAGGACCCGGGGAGATATAAGACACTTTACGTAGAACCACCTGGTCATACAAGTCTCAGTACACTACTACTATATACTAACATTAGTACTCTACCTTGGACGACTAAATCAGGGACTTGAGTTTACCAGACTTAAGAATGAGTGACTCTGAGGACAGTGTTAGGGGCTCCCCTCTGGCTATGTCACCTCCAGTGCCGCTGGTAGATATGGGGGATGCCGAGCGCGACGAGAAGCCCCTGCTACCTGGCACTCTTAACTTACCTAACCTGGCGGATCCGGAGAAATACCCTCAGCAAATTCAGGAGGCCGTGTCTCAGGTGCTGAAAGGGTACGACTGGTCCCTGGTGCCCATGCCTGTTCGGGCTAATGGAGGAGAGAAGAGAAAACCTCACATCAAGCGGCCGATGAATGCCTTCATGGTTTGGGCACAGGCTGCACGACGGAAGTTGGCTGACCAGTATCCACACCTTCACAACGCTGAACTCAGCAAGACCCTTGGGAAACTCTGGAGGTAAGTTCTACTACCTGTACTACCACGAACAGACTTAGCTTTTCTAGACGCACCAATATCCATGAAGGGGTTCCCTGTCTGGCAGTGTTGACATCAATCCAACGGCCTGCATGGTATGTCTGGGGTATTATTATTTTATTCATATAAGATAAAACGGGTGATTGATAATATACATGTATGTATAAATAAATATATATATTTATATATATATGTATATTTGTTTTGTAATTAATATTGTTGCTTGTTTAGCGAAGGCGATTTTGACAGAGAATATCATCGGTTTTCTACAGGCTGGTAGCATATTATCTTAGATGCGAAGAATGTGTAATTTCGTGCTTTAGTAGATATTCGACTTTATCAGCATAGAGAATGTTAACAATAATTTGTCATTTGTGAAAGTGGGTATGGTGGATATTGGTTTCCCTGAGGCTTGTCGCCACGGCCGTTAGAAGTGACCCGTCAGCCCTGACCCTCCCTGATGATATGGCCAACCCCGGGGCTGTCATCAGATAGGCTCTGATGCTGATATAATACCCTTCTAAAAGCAACCCTATCGAATCAGTGTATGTACCGTAATGTTAACTGGTACTGAGTAACTACTTTCCTTAACACAACAACCCGTCAAAGTTTCGCCCGTACGTCTGCGGAGCCTGATAGAGTCACCCCAAGGTTTAACCTCTCCGATGTATTGGTATCAGAGGTTCTGATCCAATTTCCTGAAAAACTTTTCAACTTTACCCCTCCCGTCATATTAGCTGGCTGTCAAATAAATATGAGAGCTGTAGGCAGATTGGTTTGCAGATGCGGGGTACACGTCATGTTATCCTCTTGACTGCTTGTCCCCACGGTTAGGGGCTCAGCTTGATAACGTACCAGTAAGATCACTACTACATCAACATACGATACTGCTATTAATGTGGCGTTACAGAGCGGTAAATTATAATCGGCTAAAGGTCAATTAAACCAAGAACAGATTTATACTTAGACGGGGTCTTTTGAAAGGAAGCTGTGGTATATCTGTAACTGAAAAATGAGAAATAAGTTTTCCCAAGCTTCTATGTACAAGTCGGAAGTGTATGCTGCATACAAGCGTTCTCTTGTGCAGTATATCCACATTATGTTTGTTTGCCTCCGGACAACAGCATGATATTTTGTCCATATATAATTTCTTTTTAAAGACAGGTCCTTGCGATTCACACAGAACTGTATCCAGAGATTAAGTCCTGTACGATATGTTCATTTTGTGATATTGAAATTTTTTACTGGTGCATAGGATTTTGTTTTCCTTTTTGATCATGAGTTCGGAATGTGAGAGAAATGCTAGCCAGAGGAGATGCAGGCTACAGAGACAGATGAGGAGAATGTTTGTAAGTGGAGTTTGGGGGTCTTGGGAAATCGGACTGAATGATTCAAACCTGAAGAAAAGCCGAGTGTAACTTCCCGACTAGTGCGTGACACTGGCGTACTCTTGCCGGCTATAATGTGTTCCTTCTGCGGCCCTAAGTTTCTATTACTGTTGCTTACACACCGTGTCAGTTTGTCAAGAAGCTTGACGAGTCCTTACCGAGGGGCTTCATTTCCACGATGAGCCATGCAGCTGTGTCGGGTACGACAATATCCCCATGGCTACACATGGTTATCCATCACTTAACTAAATACATATGTAAGACATGCAACAACAGGAAGCATGTCTTCAACAAGATCACACTCCATCACCCAGCAAAACCGTATTTAAAAAAGAAAAGTTTTTTTTTTCGTAAAGAGAAGAAGGGTTACACCGAGTTATAAATTAGATTTTTATTAAAACTCAAACTGACGGGGAAATGACTGGGTGGTTATACATTGGCATGCAGACGCGGGGGAGAGACGAAATGGTGGGGAGCTGTGTGAACCTAGGCTATAGCGACAACAGGTGGTGGAAACATGTGTATGTTGTAATGTATACAGACTTGTAGCAGGGGATGTGGCTTATGGAAAACGATGAATGAAGATAAAGTCCGGCTCTATGTCCCGCATGCTACCTCCTCTCAGGGGACCTCTTATTTCACAGTCCATTACCCATTCGCACACACACATACCCTGGTCCCGTGTGTGAATTAAACAGCACTTTCTTAACGCCGCTCTTGTTAAACCTGTTCTACGCTATCAGATAGACTGATCTTGTGTATCCAGTTATTAGGGAATCCGTTTCATGAATAATGAATTCAAATAACCTAAATAATGTTTTGAGAATTTGAAGGGAAGGGATTTGTCTCATAGGACCATCACTCCATGTGCAAAACATAGACAGGACATCTGGCTATCGTAATTTCAAACATATCTCGTGCTTGATACGAAGTAGTTAGTTTAGTTACAGACATTTCCTAATTCGTTTAGGAAGAAATTTAAAGCAAGTTTGGATGGAACAATCGTCTTTAATTGAATAGATTCTGTGCATTAGCATATACACGTTAAATTTGCTTGTCTCGGAAACATTTATAGAATTATGCCGTTAGGCTTGTTCTTTTTCCCACAACATTTATCAGGAAAATGAACATGATTTATTGTATTTTACATTTTCACAATTTCTTTTCTGCAAACGCTTCACCTAAAATGTTGATATATACTGAGTGTTGTACTCAGACTGGTTTCGGAAGCCTTTTCGATCTGAAAAAACTGCGGGGTATAAGACTTTATAACTTATTGGGTGTGAGCAAAAAATGTTATGAACATGCTTATAATTTATTTCCTGGTATGATTTGCCGAAAATATATCTCCTATTTTATAAACTGAAAATGTCATTGACTGATTGGTGTAGCCGTGCACTGATAATCTTTTACAAATTAAATGCTAGAATTCCAAGTGATGTAGAAAAAATGCGTGAATCTGAATTTTGACGTGGTAATTTCAAAAAATGTGAATCAAATGATTAGAGTAAATGATGAAAAAAATCTGGATGAAAATTGTTGTATGACAGTGTCATCCATCATACGTTATTTGAACTATGGTTATGTGGAAAAATTATAAATTTCTGTAACAAAAAAAAAACAAATCCCAGGGTGCATGTAAGTGAAGAAAATGATTGTGGTGTTATCTCCCTCGGAGTGATTCGTCTGTCACGCATGTCTTTATCAGCTGAGAACACAGAGATGTTTTACACCGTGTATGAAAGAAATAACCTTTGCAAATCGTGTAATAAAGAAAAAAGTTACGACGGCATGGGAAAAACTGAAACCGGTTATCCACTGGGATTAGTTCAGAATCTGAAGTGGAAATGGAGTCTGACTATCAATACGGGAAAAACACAATCACTTTTATCTGGTTGTTAACGGTATCAGTAGTAGCATGTCTGGTGATTTTAAACTGGGTCAATAATATATACTCATGCTATAAAGGTATGGTTATCTCGAGCAGTCTTCTACTTAAGGGTTAAATCTACTGAGAGCTGAGTGCATCGCTCAGGCATTTCCTCTTTCGTCCTGTACAAGCTTGCTCCCCCTAACGATACACGCTACATCTAGCAGTCTGACATCTAGCAGCCTGACTGTAGCGTGTATGGTGACATTGCCAGTCACTAACACCGTCAAGAATCACAGACTTCTTATAACTAGACAAAGGGCGATGAAAACAAAAAAAGTTATGAAAATCTGTATTGTTAGGAGTGTGTCAGTGAGAACGTCTTCTGACCACATTTCACATGATATGGGGCAGACACGTACACCAGATACTTTTGCCCGTGTCTAGTTGATGAGTGTTTTCCTGGACCTGAAGCCGCCCTTTCATATGGTGGAATCCGGTCGAGTTTGCCATCTGTGTGTGATGAGAAGACGAAACCGCCAGAACATGTGTTTACACGGGCGTAAACACCACGGCAATCATTTACAGGACCATCAGCATCGTCATCATCATCATCATCATTGCCAGATACGGCCCACACCATACAGGACTGGAAAACTTACAGGCACTAAACACGTACCCACATCACCCCTTAATGCCCACTGCCCATGATACCAACGGCAGCTGTCAGCTATTGCTGGGCTGCATTTGGCTGAGAAATGACTGAAAAACTGTCAAATATAGTAGCTTTGTAAAACCGCCCTTACGGCAGAGGTACTTTAGTGTCCCCTCCCAAGAGCACTCTTTCAGAAGTTCGAGTCTGATACTTTCAATTGTGGGAACAAAAGCCAGGGTATTAATTTACAGTTCATTCATATCACATCAAGAAAAATAAGTCCCTTTACAAGAAGCTAATATCCTTGTAAGAAACCAATCTGGTTTCTAGCCAGTTCAGGCCGGGGAATATATCAGCGTCCAATGACTCTCGTTCACAAGACGTGTGTGCAGCTCTAAGCTCTCCACGACGGCGTAGAAAACTTCTCTGCATTGTTACATGTCTTTTCATTCAGCAAATCTCACGCCTCAATAAACAAGTGGTTTGGCGAAGGGTTTTAATATTCTACTAACGTACTTAATTTTTTATCGAAAGAAAAAATAATCACGAAGAAAACAAGCCTTAGGCTTCTTACCTGAAGTTCATATTTTTTTACTCCTTTTGTCTTAACGAAATACTACTGTAATGTATAATGAAAATCGCATTTGCAAGGCTGCTTTATGGATGGGTTTTATACATTACAGTGTCACTTTAACGCTGCTCTTTGAAGACAGTCATAAAGCACACGTGGAGACATTTTTTGCTTTTGTGACTTTTGGCCATCCTTCCATAAGTTAATCAGATTTAATTAATCTTTTCATCTTACACGATCTGAAGGAGAAATAGTGTAAACTGCTAGACGCATTGTACCGCGGGAATGGCTGGACGTAGAATGTGATAATAAAACTTAAGGGAAATACACGGCTGATTTTATTTTGCGTTTTTCGGATAACATGTCAAAAACATGTACGCATGCGCAGGTGAATATCATCACAGAAATTAACTTCCATGTGGTGTTTTATTTTAGTCATCGGAATAAGTTTTATAGTGTTAATAGCAACCTGTAAACCATTGTTGCAATAAGTTGAAATCGGCCTTCCGAAATTTAATTATGTTTTAAACTTTTGTTCAAGACGACTCATGGGATCACAGGTAGATAAAAAACATTACAGCTTAGCTAAAGGCTAAAACGTAGATATACCAAATCCGAAAGCCAAAACACAAAGATATGGGCAAGAATTTGTTTGTATCAAGTGATACGTCTAAATTAATAATAGCGTATAAGATATACAGAGAATGCGTGCAATACTGAGAATGAGTCGTTCGCATGGCGGATGGGCAAGCCTGCATATTTTGATAAGCCATCATTGTAGGCGAAAACGCGCTGTTCGGAGGAAAATGTCTTCCTCAGTTGACATATGAATCAGTTTAATTTGTAACAATTTCGCAGTCTTCCTGTCACTTGGGTTGGGGAAACTTGGTTGTTTATCTTCGGAGCAGGGAGGATTGGACATGTCCGCTGATGTGGGGACGCTAAGTAAACCCCGAGACATACCAGAAAAGCATAACACGACTTCCGGGGGGAAAGAAATCTCCATGTGCAAAATGATTATACTTGGGAAAAGCAAAAGTATGTCGGGCGTCACTGCCTTGTGCAGTTTGATCTCCAGGAGCTGTATTTGTTTGCAGTATTTGTTAATAGTATTGTCTCTCCCAATTGAAGGCCAAATAAACAGAATCCTCGGCAAATCCTGATGCGTGACGTCGCCTGTGTCGTATCAATTTTGCCGCATCTTTTTGAAGCCAGGCCACACTTTAGCCAGTCTGGACCGATCGATAACGGCTCATCCTCCGGCCTAGTCCTGTCAACTTCTGGCCCCGTGGCTCCGTCGCACAGGACAATCCCTCAGCCTCAAAACTCTGTTGACCCGCGTGTCGCATGTATTAATACGCGGCTTAGGTAACTTAGTGGCACGTGATGGAAAACATGTCGCCTGCTTTCAAGAGACGAGAAAGGACAGATTTACACGTCACAGAAAACAATGTAGAGCAACAAAGGGGTGTCGATACACCGTCTTGACTAGTTGGTGACAATTCCCATCGCAATTGTTTTTCAGATGTAGAAAATATCTTTTATAATTCTCAAGAGTATCATGGATCCAAAATACACTGCTTAAGCGCTGGTGAAGGCAGGACAATATCTGCCTTAAGCCCTGAAATCTTGTTCAGGAGCATGTGGTTGCCACACGCCATCATCAAATTAAACCCATCCCGCCCATGCCAAGGAATGTGCCCAATGTGGTCTTCCTCCTAGGGGTTTGGTTCATCCACACCCATCAAAGAAATAACCCACAACACTCATTAGCCCTAATTATGGTTAACTCTGGTATGCCTTTTTCTACATTTTTTGCAGAGTGTTTAATGAAACATCTCAAAATGGTTTACACGTCAGTTAGAACTATACAGCACCCCTGAAGCTTGTGTCTTTAACTCGATGCTATGTTTATATTTAAGAATTTTGCATTGAAGGTAATCATGAACCTCTTACTAATTTCAGGTTGTTGAAAGAGGACGAAAAGAAGCCATTCATAGATGAAGCGGAACGTCTGCGTGTCCAACACAAGAAAGACTACCCAGATTACAAGTACCAACCGCGGCGGCGAAAGCCACTGAAGGGAGCGGGGAACAGTGTGGGAGACGGGAACTCTGTGTCCTCATCTTCTGTGATGTTCAAGACCCTCCAGGACAACTCTCCATCCTCTACCCTTAGTGACGGCGAATGTTCCAGCGACTGTTCTAGCCAAACCACCAGTAACCATGGTCCCCCAACACCACCTACCACCCCGAACCAACACGACAAATGCAGCATGGAACGCTCCAGAGCACGGGTTGTTCACCCAGGTAAGCCTTGAAACTAAAATTGTGTGATACCAGTCTTTTTCGAGCTGTGATAAAAATTTCAAATTAAAATTTTGTTTGTACCACATGTCTGCCATTACTAAATTTATGCTACTTTATCTTTGCACAGGTCATCGTCAAGCTCAGCCTATCGACTTCAGTCGGGTTGATATGCACCAACTGAGCACAGAAGTTATCAGCATGGACAACCTAAATGATGACGAGCTTGACCAGTACCTACTGCCGAACGGTGCACCAAATCCTTACCATCCACTGAACAGCCAAGCTGCCAACCAAGGAGATCCCAATTATCCAGCTTTCAGTTACGGTCCCACATCTTCCACCCAGACGACCTGGGCTTCACCGTACCGAGTCTCCAGTGGAGTGCCGTCGTATGCCATGTCATCTATGAACAACAACAACAACATTCCACCTCACTACGAGATGTCCCACCAGCACTCGCCGCCACAGGCTCCACCTCAGCAGCAGTCCCCACCCCTGGCTCACATGAACTCTTCTCTTCCTTCCAACGCTCATGGTACTTACCAGGGCTCAAACCAGTGCAAATACAGAGACCTTGACCATCCTGTCAAACTGGAGCACCTGTCGCCACACCACGAATCCTACAACCGAGAAAATCACACCTACGATGTCCCCACAACACAGAGGTTCGATGTAGACAGTAGCCAAACCTCGCCCACCCAATATTCACCAAACAACGTACCAAATAGCTTTTTAGGGCACAGTTTGCCAGTGAACGGCGCTCCTCCGCCAGCCTACCCTTTCATGGGACTTCCAATGCCGAAACCAATGTTCAACGCCATCTCTGTGACAGCTGACCAGCAGTGGGACCGCTACACGTGAGACCGCTATAGATGTGCACAATACCAGGCACTGCTCATCGCGCTAAAAACTATACACTCGCCATTGACTGGAACTGTCACCATAGATCTCAGAACAATATGGACTATCGGGCCTGGGCCATTGGAACCCTATTTTGCCGAGTCATGCCTTGTTCCAGTGTCACAGATACACCAATACAACATCCGGGTTGAAGCCTTCAGATGATTTCATAGTGCTCAAATATAAACCATATGTGCCATCGAATGGACGAAAACTCTTGATCGTGCCTTGATTATGCAACTCTTGTGATTTCTGGCTTGCAAATTATACACCCAGAGACATATTTTAAAGTATTGTTTGATACCTGTATTTCACCGACGTGCTATCTTGGACAGAGTTAAACGTTGGTGGGCCTAGGTGACAGAAAGGGTCCTGAGAACCTCTCATAGCACGTGGTAAATTGGGGTTTATTTAGAAGCCTTGCAGAGAAATCTTATATATTAAAGGTGCTATTTTATGGAGCGTCTGAGTTGATAACATGCAGGAAATGGCGAACTAGCGGACAATCTGGACACATTTAATGAGGTTGATAAAACAATCGGCTAGACAAGAGGCAATGTGGTTATACTTTAGTACTGTAGTATCTGGCCAGTCGGCTGACTAAGCCACAGAGCAGCGGGAAATGGTGCCGCGGGTCAGTACTGGCAGGCCCAACTGCGGCTTCATCACATAGCAAAATAGACCAGTAAATTAGCTCAGTTTGTTTAGACATTTTGTGTAAGTTTTGTATTTGTGTTCACGAAAATTCATTTTCTTTAAAAAGCCGAACAAGTGGAGAAGTTGTTAATGTACATAGTGTATAGGCTAGATAGAGTGGCTGAATGAGGTCAGTTCGGACAGCCTTCTCTTCTGACGCTATCATACCCAGCTACCACACGCACGACGCAGGCCCCCGGCTATCCTTATCTGCTTCTCTCTTAGATATACGATTTAGTTCGAAAGCTTTGTTCCGCTCGGGTAATGCTATTGTTTTAATTATGTGTCAAGCCCCCATGACAATAGCCCGCTCTAAGAGCCACGTTACAGCCTCGGTGATTGGGTGATGTCCTGGTACAGCTAAAATTTCTGTTACTAACGGCGGTATAACTCAATCATCCTGCGCACTTTACCACCGAGACAGTCCCAGTGTAACTTGTAACTGGCAGTGTCCACCGAATATCTCACTATTTCCCGGTGCTATATTTTAATACTGACTAAAATTTGAGTCATCGAAATTTCTGAAGCGTGATTCACTATTGTGAGATATGACAAACCTGGTTAGCCCTTATAGCAATACGTCCGCAGTGTGTGACATTTACCATACATCGAGAAGAGCCTTAACAACTTGATATTATTTATTTTTTGAGACTCCGAAAAGTCAATCTATGCAAACTATACCCAAAACATTTATTGTAAATAACCATTGTGTCAATTGATAACTTTATCTATTTGTAATTGAATGTAATATTTTATTGTTTTGTAAGGATTTTTGTAGATAAATATATCTGATTCTTTGAAACAATATTTTTGTTTACTTTCCTCTTACATGAGCTTACTGCTTCTATATTTGGTTTGTATGTGGAAAATGACCCCAAGGAGTACAACTGAATTCAAGCCAAATATTTTAATTGGGATAAAACGCTCCCAGTTAAATACATTGAGGGCATAAAAGCCTTCATTATCCTTCCGATCGAATATCCAAACAAGAAAGGCCGTGAAACATATATATGTCTTGTGACGAAATCGCTTTAAGGTAATATACGAAAGAGTTTCTACACACACATCATACTTTATTCTCATGTACATGTACATTTACGTGTATCGGCATGGGAAGAACACTTTTTCATCAAACAAAATTTAATTATAAGCAAAATGACAAATGAGCAAACTATGTCAATCGCTGAGTTTCTAACACTTTAAATGACCTCTGTACATGGACCCGCTCTTAACTTCTACCGTTCTTTCAGGCGCTGATCAATTGAGCAGACAGTATATATATATACTTTTCAATATCGATGCGCCAATGTAAATGCTAAAAAAAGCAGCATAATGAATATTCCCGATTTCTTTTGAAACTTGCTAAATGGGATTTATTGCTTTCTAAGAACAGAATTTTGAGTAGCTAATTAAGACGACTATTTAATTATACTGCATACCTGCGGACGACATCTCCTTTTATATATTTATATACATGAATATAGTGGCTAAATAGGAAGAAAGAATTCCGATGCAACCATATAAGCTAGAAATGACATATAAACTGACGCTAGACATATATAAGCAAAAATTAAAAGGCAAAAAACACCTCTTTTCGGATAAATATTGCTGACTTCAGTTAGCAATTTAAATGTGGTGAAGTACAATGCAATTTAAGACGAATAGTGAACATTACTGAAGTTTTTAAAAAGTTAAGGAAAAAACAAGTTTCTGGTGAGCTAAAAACGATTTTAACAAAGATTGCGCCAGAAAATACACTCATATAGACTAAGAAACACGTAGCCATACACATTTTCACTGACTGATTAAAAGCAGTTTTCTGACAGACAGTAGTTTTACAGGGCGCCTTACGCGGGCGTTGATCTGCATGTTCAGGGACAACACGCATGCATTGGCTGCATCCGAAGACGTTCAGCATGTAAGGCATTCTCCCTGACAGTTACAATCTAACGAAGAGGTCGTCCGATTTGGATAAACATAATCCAGAAACCCACCTAGATGTCTTTCTCTTGAAAGCTTTGAACCATTCCAAGTCTCGAGTCACTTCATAGATTTGTTCAAAATGTCACGAGGGTGAAGCGACATAAGTTTGGCTTTGTATTACGTCAGAAGTTGCAACTCGAATTCGACACATTTTTTTTGTCTGTAATTAACCTATACATGCAGATACTACATATCACAGTCATATCTACCGTCATATTTAATAACAATAGGTTTTTTATTGACAAAAAGACGTGTTGACTTCGTGTTGTGGATTTTAAAAAGTTTTCAATATGAGCAAGTTAGAATGGGTACATGTTTTGTATCAGTCTTAAATGTCACATAACTCAATGAATATTGATATAACAGCATCTGGTGAGTATAAGAAACAAATTATATATTTTTTAAAATGTTCTTATACTATTACATTTGAAATATATTTCGGGACTTCTTGTAATGAATGAATGAAAATTTCCCAGTCCATGTTTATAGCGATAAACAACTGGTGTTGGCATAAATTTATTTTTCCATGCATATTGATATGCATTTGTCCATGCACACAGACATATATCAACCTTGTAACGGGTGGTCAAGAGCAACCATTTTAATACTAACTCATGGAAGTACATAATTATATCGCACTGATACAATTAAGCATCTGATGTATAACTGCATGCTTGTAGAGGTATGTAATGGTACCTATTCAGGTATCAGTCACTTTTATCATGTAATTATACATTAGCACGTGTATCCCTGCATAGGTATTGTAAAATATAACACATTTTTATAATGTTGAATTATAGATATATTTGAAATATTTTACGGTTTATACATTTTCTATTCAGCATCGTAGACTCTGGGAAGATTTAGTTCCATTGTGACAATACCGTGCAATCATTAGCGTATAGAGGATACCTTTGTTTATATGCGGCTTGTACAAAGAACATTCTCCATGGTACATATTTTCTGGCAAAACATACATTACGTAAAACACGGGTTATGAAAATGGGTTACTCTTATCAGGTGAAGAAAAGGGAAATAAATTCTTTTTATTTATTGATTTATTTAATTTATTATTTTACCTAACATACGCCATAAGCCGGGGATACTCGGATATGCCAGCGCTGTGACAACCAAACAGGTTTACCTTAGTGACTATTACGGCATCTCGTCCATATACATGTAGTTAGTGGGAAACATTCCGACACCCGAAATTTACAAAAGAAACTTTGGTAGATGGATACGAAACATCACTCATTGATATATGAAATTTAAATGAGTTGCGTTAGGTGGTCAATGTCTGAGATGCAGTGGCTGATCAATATATACTTCTGATTTTCACGCACACACCAAAAACGGTTGATGGTTTTAAAATGGACATAATTATTAAAATGTAGCAAAAGGCATTAAATGGTTAATATATCGTGTACCGAGCCGTGGTGTACATTCGTGTACACACGGAATGCGTGCTGGCGATACGGGCCATCCGATCTGGGTGCCGTGCTGACAAAGGCTTGAATAAACGGTCAAGCGGATATCCTGAGACAGGACATATGTACGAAGTATGGCGTTTTTCCGTCGGACATTGCCAGAGCAATTATGTACATGCTAGGAAATATTCTGTACACATGTAAAACCCATGTGACCTCTTTCACAAAATCTCACATTTTGATCACAGGCTGAATTAAACTTGATATACTATAAAATTATACATTAAAAGTTTAAATTTTGTCCCTGACGTTTAGGAAAATGTAATCTGTTATAGCCGTTTTACTCATTTTGAGACAAAATGTATTACAAAATAGTTTCCATAAATACCTGTAAATGATACTGCTAAGAATCTTTGTCTATATGTTATTTACACACACATGTACTACAACGGATTCTAATATTGAATACTGATATAAACCTCGTTATTATTCATTTATACGTGAAATGATATGATTTCGTTAACGGCTGTGTTAAGAGACAGTTTAAATCGTTAAGCACCAATCAGGTTAAGACATATATTATGTCGTTAAACACTAAAAAAAGTAAGACACGTTTTATACTTCATGTAATTCCACACTTGTTGTTAGAGTATATGGGAAGTACGTTGAATTCATCATTTCTTTACACGTTTTAATCATTATTTCTCTACATTATTTAGACAAAATTATAAATAATTTACAGAATATTTTATTCTTAAGTTGGAATACCGTAATTACATTCTCCGTAAAAAAAATATCCAGTTGCATTTCGATGTCCGTTTAGTGGGAAAATCAGTTTAATAAGCTACATAAATGGATTCCTATTTATTTTGGGGGATTTTTGTTGTGTTTTTTTTCATTTTGCGAATGTTACATGACTTTATATCAAAATTATATTTTTTCAGCAAGGTGTTAAAATAGCGATACCACAAAACAAACACGGATTTTGCTGACAAATGACCCCTTCCCATGCAAATGCAATTGTCGAGTTGACAGTGCATGACTGTCGGGAAATTCCAAGAATATACATATCGCGCCTCGGTTCGCTTATTCGTCTCTGCCGTATACTAGATCTGTATAGCTTACGTCCACAGGACAGACAATGATTTGACTGTGTTCTACCTATCATAGTCAAGGGCAGGTTTAACCGTGTATGGCTATGAATCATTGGGAACAGTTTAACACATTAAGTGTTGGGGGTAGAAAATCGACAACTCCGTTTTCCCAAGTGGACAACTTTGTTTACCAGATTAAGACCATATAGCTTAATTACACCCATCAGCAGGCCCCAAATGCACGCATAACGACTGACGTTCAGAAGGGAAGCGTTTATTTTACAGTTTATTGCTTTGAAAAGTTCTGCCGCCAGGTAGGAGAGTAGAACGAGATAGACACGAAAAAGGCATAAAGATTACAGCTATGAAAGTTTATTGAGACAAGACGAGTTTGCGTTTGTCAGCCAACAAGCTACTCCTAGAAATAAAGAGGGCTCTGTGTAACGGGTAATGAATGAAGCTGAGAATCTGCTGTCGTACACACCGCTCAGCTTCGGCATTACACGTGCTCTACAGTTAGTTTAATTTATAAAAATAACTGAAACACGGGCTGCTAAAACGGTCCACACATGCATGTTACTTGTTTCCTTGGAATCAGGCGACACAAAACAGATATCTTACCAATGCGAATGTTATCAAACTGAAAAAAATCGACACATGCGATGCTAAGATCGAGTTGATCAGCAAAGAGTATATAGTCGCGTTTCCTCTGAATATTTATGATTACATTGTTACGTACATCCACAACACGAAAACAGCTATAGAATAGTGCTGAAACTCGTTTGAACTGGTTATTGTATTGATAGTATTATGTTGTCATTTTTGTCCGAGCCTTTGTAGTTTGGTAAATACAGAAATTCAACTTTTTGTTTTATTCTTACTTTGGTTTTCTTGCAGTGGTAAAACCAAAATCTACATTACTAAAAGTTAAGAAACAACATAAAAGAGGAAAGAAAAACGGCGGAGGTCGGAAGGCTGCTGTAACGCGAAGAGGTTTGTAACAATTTAAAGAATGTCAGAATATTAGCCCTGTAGTGTGAGTACAGTGAGACAGAGGCAGAGTAATACAAGGACAGGCGACTCAACAAACGTAAACACGAGCGCTGAGCTAAGAGGCGCTCCGAGTCGCTCCAAGATGACAGGGCTGCGCATGTACGCCATTATACGTTCTACATGGGATCTGCGGGCTGACCACAAGCTCCCTCCATTCATAATGCGGTAGAAACAGCCAATTAACTTGACCCGACCGGCCGCGCAGAATTGCTGAGGGGGAAAAGCCAAGAAGAACAGAAATGTTGACGACGACCCCGAACTAACGGACCTTAAGCCAAAACCTGAGCAGACTGCATGCAAGGGTAAAGGGTGCAATTTGAACAGAACACACAAGAGCGAATTAAAGCGACTAAAATCTAAGAAACTAAGAAATCTAAGAAATTTATATGAATAAATTTGCATATTCTTCTCAAATTCCATTAATAAGTTCAGAGACAACGTCAAACAACAGACGACGCTCCACCTAATCTTTCAGGGTTTAATAGAACATGCATGTGCAATTAGCCTGTCAAATCGGCATCGGAGATTGCAGATAGGCCAGTATTCTTGTATTTTGCATACACAGACTTCAAACGTTCTCTGGGAATGTTAGTTGCTGGGTGGGAAAGTAAATTACATTAAAACATTGAAAAGCACTTATTGGGATTTAATCTTGTCTGAAGTGAAACTATGTTATTCTCCCACGCGATAGGGCAGTCATGTTCACGTATTGTCAGTTAGACAAAACGGTGACTGGAGATACAACTGATTTATTTAAATGAATGAAGTTTTGAGTAACTAGAAGACAAGTTTTAAATAAGGGCGCTTCTATTAGACTAATATCATGAGCAAATGGAAGGTATGTAACAGAGCTGCAAATTAGCACATTTCCCCTGGAATTCCTGTGACCCTCAACAACTTGACGCACGACAACGTAAAAGCTTTCGGGTTTTTTTTCTCTTCGTGTTTTTCTGTAGCAACTGTCGGTGTCGTCTTGTATCATCTCGTCAAGATGTTTGTTTTCTTTTTTGTCTCCGGCTGGGAGACGACTTTAGCGCGGCATGCGTGACCAGTGGCAGCGGGTGTGGACTGAACAGTGAAGTCATATTCACGTAACCGCCATGGCTATACATGTAGACAAACGAGGCTGATCGACAGTGACTGGTGTTGACGCTTGCCAATCGCAACCCTTCTTTCCAGAACGTTATATAGCGCTGTATGATTCAGAGAGCGGGAATACATCTTCGGCTGTGACAGGGTGACAAGATAACCTGTCAACAATTTTCGATGTTTGTTACCGTCATGGGGCCATCTTACGTCTCTGCGATGTGACCCCTGGAGATCAGAAGCTACAGATTTATGGTTAGCTGGAAACGGGCAAAAACCACACTCAAAGATTTTTATGGCAGCTCATTTATTTAACAGAGCCATTATATGTGGGGTTGGTTGACATCCCCAAATGCGCTAAACCAACACATCCGAAGGTTTAGTTCAGTATACGTTATCGTTTGTACAGGTAAAAAGTGTTTTATATGTCTTACATTTATTTATTTTAATGGTGTTTCACGCCGTACTCATAAAAATTTCACTTATTATATACAACGGTGGCACTGCAGCATTATTGTGCGGGGAAACCGCGCAGAACCCGGCGAAAAATTACTTATGTTATGCCAATAGCCAAATCTTTGCCTCGGATATTCTCTGATTGAACGATTGCTGAGGATTAAACATTGTGCAATTATATGAATGATAAGTGCAGTTAGTTATGGTTACGAAATATGACCGATATGATTGCCTCGTACACAGTGGTTATAATAGAAGACCTTAACGCTGTAGTTCCACATGCTCGAAATGAAGATACTTTGTTGGGTTGCAGACAGTAAACGTGCACCATATAGTGTTTTCCTCTCATTTAATATGTTTATCCATTGGATCTTACTACCTGCAAGTCGACAAAACTGAAGATATCCCGCAAATTCACCACAGTTGTAAAGAGGCACAGCTGCAAAATATTTCATTCCAGATGTATCGTACTCTGAGAGAATCTCATCTTCTGAAGTGGCTGAGTTCACGTTATTTTGTATCAAATTTATATTATATAATATATATAATAATAATATATATATTATATATATAATTACATATAACATATATAATATTTATAAATTTATAAATCCGGCATGTACTGGCTGTTTCACGCTCTATACTCAAGAATATTTCACTTGTATGACGGCGGTCAACATTAGAGTGGTAGGAAACCAGACAGAGCCCGGGTGAACCTCACTGTGAGTTCAAGTCCAGCGCAAGCAGGATTCCTCTCAGGGCGATAGTATGTGGAAAAATCTAGTGTGAAAAGCAATGAAATAAATAAATAAATAAGCCAACGAAATTTTCAGAATCAAATGTTATGTTTCATCTAACCATATTTCTGCAACATTCGTTAGTGCTTTGTAACTAACCCCGTTCAAAACATGGCACGGTCCAGAGTACTCATAGAAAACAATATTGAAATTAAGTACGCCTATGTCAGTGCCATGTAGATCTATTTATTTATTTTATTGATTTGATTTGTGTTTTACGGCGTAATCAAGAATATTTCACTTATACGACGGGGGCCAGCCATATGGTCGGAAGGAAATGGGTCAAGAAGATCTACTTCAGATGCACGATATCATGCCTTGTACATGTATATACTGTTTTCGCGGCTTCGGATTGGGTTAATTCGCCAGACATTTCTATTTCTTTCTTTGGATTTGGTCAGTTTGCCAGACATTTCTATTTCTTTCTATTTATTGAATACTATTTATAGTCATTTGCATAGCCTATGTAACAGATTGTCGTGTAATACAACAACGCCTATTCTGAATGATTGGTTCTACGCGTCACACCCAAAGTGTGAAGCGCGGCCGTCTTTTTATACGGACACTTCAACCACAAAACACGAGACTGATAAGAGAATGATACATGATGGGCGTGTACTGCAAAGGCTGTCTCTCAGCTAATCTTTGTTTGGGATATGCTGGCTAAACAGAACTGAAAATCGCTGCCGTTTTGTTTATGAATGAGCTGGTCAAACACCGGCTTTATGTCTCTGTACATTTGAAACACTGTCTATTTTCCTTAAGATAAAAAAAGCAAAACTTGCAAGTATACAAAATAAGTAGCCACTATCTGCGGGCTAAACGTCAGCTTTCGGAAAAATGTAACAGGTATTCAATTGGTTTTGTTCCGAGTACAAAAACTTATAGGAATGTCTTAGTCATGAACAAATTGTGTGATTTCCTTTTTTGTGTAACGATGGAAAGACACGATTTCTTGCCTTTTACTTATGCAATATGGCGCTGGTTGTGTTGACTAAAAACAGTGTTACGGGGGCGGGTGGTTTTGTTTAGACGTGCTTTGTATGTTATATCATTCATGTGCTGATATTGGCCTAAATTAATCACGACTATATGGACAGTTACCTTTATAGTGAGAGATAAATACATTCAATGCCGAGGCAATGATATGGAGAGCTACAGATTCTTTTGAAACTACCCCGTTTCTGAGTTTCAGTGAAATACAATTCAGTTATCGTGCAAAAAATTTACCGTAGAAAAGTTATTTCTTGAGTGCAAATAAGCCGAGTAGAATTTATATATAGGGATCATTTTAAATGCAAGGATGGGTATCTTGGTTAACCTGTCCTATATAGCGGCCATAGAGATCTAAACCTGTATTGGTTGAACACTGGCAGTTTGCACTTGAGGGAGAAGGGCGAAGAAATCTTGGGAGAAATTCAATACACCTATGTCAGCAAAAGTTGGATTACTGGTTGGACGTACATGCACAGTCAACCACTGGGTACAATTTCCACATCTACATTTAACTTGGGCCCAGTTCACATTGACCGATGAAAAACGGATCGATTTATATTTGAAGAATTTTTTTATACAGTAAAATGTGTTTATAACATTGGATTCTACACGGTGGCCTTTTGTGACATATTGTGACCATGCAGTGACGTCACAAGCATCACGGTTTTGCCTGTTAACACACATAACTGCAAAATTCCGTGATAAAAATATATACATTTTTTGTACACTTTAGAGATATATAGATGTAATTGCCAAATGGACATTGAAACGATCTATTTTAGGGGAAAATGCGGATATGACGCCGCTGATATACACCCATGCACTGCATCCCAAAACACCACGGACAAATTCCATGTTTTAAAGGGCATTTTCACAACTCGGTCAGAAAGATTCTATTTGAAAAAATCGGCCTGTTTTCCGGGAGATTGTTTCATCTGACATACATATTCTTCATTTAGTGTTTTATTCGCCTTTAAGGTCGTGCATGTTAGTTACTAAACACAAAATTGCCATGAAACTATGCTTGTAACTGCAAGAGCTTAAAACCCATTCTTTGATTCTCCCAGTACCCGTATATGCACCATGCACGAGTTAATGGAATAGGGAGGAAAATACTGTGCCGTTATCATTATCATTAGAACGTGTTTCCAATGAAATGCTGACCGCTTTATCTCAGACATTTTCTGCACAATAATTTTGTTTTCAATGGTTCCCCTTCGGCTGAGTATAGTGCAAGTTTTCATGTCATGATGGTAGATATTATGATTCTCAGCCTCTCTGACAGAACAGGCGTCTGCATGGTAGAGCCATTCCGCCAAAAACATAGTACAAACATTCTACATTTCCTCTCCACCCATATTAACAGGCAGTGAAACACATGTGCTTGTATGTACATATATACATGACTGTATGCCTGTATGCTCGTATTTTTTTCAGTCATACATATGACGAGGAGGAGACAATATGTTTATACTTATACTGTGTGTTCTTGTGGCAGCCATGCCGCCTAAGTGCTGCCGCCACTGAAGTATCATGCCGAGGACACCAACCATGAAACCCCACCCAGTTACATTATCCTGACGCCGGGCCAACCTGTCCGGTTTCCTTGTTCTAGCCTCTCAGTTCTAAGCGCCAAGCGAGGTAGCAACAAGTGCCATTTTAAAACTCCTTGGTATGGCCCGACCCGGCTTTGAAAACTGCGTGTATATCTAACTGAGTCGGATGTAATGCCTACAAGATCGACCGTCTTTCCTGCTTCACTGAAAATTCATGAACGCTTCTCTCTTGTATGTTACCAGTTTTATTTGCTACTTATGTATTATTTCATAGCTGTTCCTTTGGTGTTTTAAGCTGTATTGGCAATGGATCTTGCGATTATCCACATGGAACGTCACTTTATGGACTACGAGTGGAATACGAATGCATGTCGCACTTCATGAATTCCGTTCCAGATGTCTAGAGATGCGGCGGTAACAACATTTATGCAAAATATTTTAAGGAGTAGATTTCAAAGGCCATATAAGCGTTCAGTGATCATGTATACAGCAGAAATTCCGTTTAAATAGGTTCAGAAATACAGTGGTCGCAACAATGTTGATAGTTATGCAAATTAAGCGGATTAACATGCAAATTAATGCAAGGACAGACCTAAAAAGGTCACACAGCGCATGTCCCAGTGATCACCTAGGTAAAAGTTCATGAATGCCCTGTGAAACAGTTCAAAAATACATCGGTCACAAAGATGTGGACAGACTTTGTTATGCAAATTGGCTTGATTATTACGTAATTAATGCAAGGATAGGACTGAAAGATGAAAAGGCATGCATGTGCAAATCCAACTGACGATCTTAAAAATTCTCTGTGAGTAGTAGGCCCTCTTAGAGGTATGGAAGTCATAAGATGAGTACAGACAGACACACAGACGGACACTGCCGTGGCAATTCTTATAGCCTTGGGGATCGAGAGTGAACAAGGAGTAAAAGTCTGAAGTTCAAAAGGTTGCGTAATACAATATATCGCTGATTTGGCTCGATTAACTTCAGGAAATTTGTCAACCACTCGGTGATTTGCGGTGTTGTTTCGCTCTTTTTCACGGACTCATTCTCCGTGATACCTTACCTCAAGGTGCACAGGTTCGCCAAAGTTTAATGTTAATCGTAGTCTCACAGCCTGTGATAATAAACCTCTGACGATGTCAATAGAACGTAATGGTGCTAACAGGGAATGTTCTGAGAACATTTTACGGTAGTCCGAGGTATAACAGCACATCTTAAAAAGGTGTTGCAACGATATGTCAAGTGCATTTACCATGATGGTGTACCACTTCACTATGATAAGTTGCCAAGGACGTTACGCCATGCGTATGGTGCGACTGCTTCGAAAGATGGGCCCCAGTAGGCTGGGAAATATTTAGATATGCCATATGGAGTATGCAAGTAATTTTAATGTCAGTGTCGTATAGCTAGCTCCTGTACTAGCTGATGTGTGAAGTCATGCGTCAGTAAAACAAGCCATTATAGTAAATGTTGTCACTATAAACTTTGCGGAATTTGCGCTTAGATTCAAAAGACTTCTAGTAAGTGTTCCATCTCCAAACTTCAATACGAAGAAGACTAATGTATAATAGTTACAATTGTTGGATGTCGACAGGCATTACGAAATTTCGGTCTTCTGTTGTACAACGTTTTGTTCTTCTTTCCCAGAAAATAAATATGGTATGTGTTTTATTTTGCGAGGTGCAAAACTAATATAAGTATGAAATGTCAATAAAAATCTTCGCCGCGATATACATGTATGAGCTGCCAATAAACTTAACAGTTGTGTAACACTTTCTTTGGTCCCTGTTTACCATCTCAAAGCAAAGAACCATCTTCCATCCATACCTTATTACTATCCACATACGTGGCCAACTGTCTGTATTGTCCAACTGTTCCAACGGTCCGATCTTACAGGAATACGTGTCTAATCAAACTAATGATAGGTCCCAAACATTCCTGTACTTTCTCGTTAAATATTGATTTGTGACGCACTCGCCAGCTGAAGGGACATGCGGCTTCTATGGGAAGTGCCTCATCCCTTGACCAACACCGTCTTATCTAACCCTCACCCACCCCCAACACTGCTAGCTCGACCGAGGCTTCACGTCAAGATATTGCTCTTGTCCTGACAAGGTGTGGTGACGTTTCCTTCGCATTTTCGCCAACATATCATAGGGTGCAACATCTTCATTGTTATTTGCGAGCAGAATGATCGGACATTTACCTTATCAGCTCCCCCCAAATTGGTCGCAGTATTAATGTTCGCTACATGACAGGGTTTCCGTGAGTATATAGTCAATGCGCCAATGTGTCAATGTCCACACATGAATAGTCCTATCTAGCTCCATCAGTAAGAGGACACCGCAGCTACCTGTGTCTTAAACGGGGCATCGAGCCAGGAGTTGCCTGTTAATTGTACGACAGATTCATTACAGTTGATTGGTGTTTCACGGTGTTTAGTCAAGAACATTTCACTTCTGCGACACCGCTGAATTTGTACATGTATATGTATCGAGTACAACATAAATATATCCAGAACAATATTATATATATGCAACCCAAACTAATGCCAATACTATCAGTCTTCGTGTTATACACACGCATATATAAAGTAAACCAACCTCATGAGCGCCAGCCATACACCGATAAAGAACCTCTTAACCGCATGATAATTCGCAGTAAGACTGCAAAATCCAACAATCGGGGAAACAGGTGAATGCCAGAGTAAATTAATTTAATTTTCTATCAGGTGAAAATCATAACCAACAACAAGTGTTTCCGAAAATTTGCTGCGTGAAAGATTTCACCTTTGGCTTCATGTTTCATATTATATTTTAGATTCATCTCACATACACCTGGAGGCGTTACACAACAATAATTCATTTGTTATACCTAGATCAGCTTTTATTCCCGGTTCTTTCAACGCATGCAGTATTTCAAACGATATACTCATTAAAGAAACTGCTAAAGTGAAGCAAGCATCAGTAAAAAAACCCCACCAAAACCTTTACTACTCAATTATTTATTGCTCTTTTTATTACATTTCTCACAGTTAAATATAGTCAAATGTTTTGAATGTATGGACCATCTTGAGTATATATGTCTTCAAGGACGTCATCATGTCTTTCTACTGATACTTACTTCAACTATCGTTTCCTTCCTTTTAATTAACATACAGAGATAGGGAAACAGAAAACCAACACTCCACTTTAGCAATGAACATTTTTTATTTTTCAAGTAGTGATATTTTTTTAGGAAAAGTTGATCAAGATTTACGTCAAACACGTGCACAATGATAGCACAAACGGTAAAGCTAGACAAATAAATCAAAAATGAGAAAGAATGACTTCGATGCCTGTTTGCACAGTCCTAGTTCAGACTAGTGTATTTACACCTAGCTCTTGAGTGGCTCAAACAGACAGTATTAGTTTCTGAACACTTTAATGCAAAGCCTTTTGAAAAGGGACAATGGTTTCTGGGGTTACCTTATCTAATACAATCCGGCTTACAACAGGTCTGCACTGAAACCACCCCTACCGTCTTGGAGGTCAGCCCCTGGTGACAATAGATTGTCCTTACCCATGTCTGCTACAGTCATATCCGGGACCACAGACTCCAAATGTCTTTCACAGCAGGACGTCGACTATTATCTTCTGTGCTGAATTATGATGCTCTGTTGTGACAAAATCAGTTTTCACAATGATCTCAGAAGCTTCATCTATTTCTGTTAAACCATTGTGAAAACCAGTTTCGTCTAGGCCTTGGATTGGTGTGGACCTGTCATTATCCCTGTCTCCTCTCTTGGCAAATGTCCATGCACTTACATGGATATTCTGGTCTGCATTCGCAAAAACCAAACATGGCAAATGGCTAACATAACCAACGACACACGCAAATAAATATATATCCTCTCAACTGATTTCCACAACTTCTACACTACACACAACTGCAAATGTGGCCTCTGACATGTTTATGTAGAACCATTAGCCATGTCCTCCAATTTCTATTCCAGTGCATTTCATTCATGCATGTACTTATCAACCATTCAAACCGAAGCTTTCATGTCTTCACAGATCCCTCCAAACTTCCTCTTAATTGGAAATCAGAAGCAGTTGCAATTCATACAGTAAATTTTGCCAGCAATGCACAAAGGATGTTCAAGGGCTCTGCTCTTGTAACTTGAGTATTTGATTATCTCTCCGCTGGAAAAAAAGTACATTGATATACATCCTGAGTGGTGCATAATTCTGCAGAATGGCCTATGTTAAAAGTAGGCTACCAGTGCACTTTGTATGGTACACTGGGTGATTTACCTGTTGGGAAATAGGGTGACCTCAGAAATCTGGGACAGGTAAATAAAGGAGGGCCAGGCGAGGACAAGGGCGTCTCCAACAAAAGGGGCATCTGGGGAACAATGGTATTGTATCTCAGCAATTGTGGCACTATGATAGATCTTCAGACCATTGTAACCAGCTTGTGAGAATCAAACCGAACCAATGTCAGTCCTGATCACATTAAAGTGGAAGCAAATCTGGCACTGTTCCATGTCACATGAACTGTATACTGAATGTCTGGGACAGAACCTGTCATGGCACGTGCAAACTCCAAACTCTATGATGGCTACTAAGGACCTTCTACACGACAAACAAACTTAACAAAGACTGTCACCCACTCCAAACCATCACATGTCCTTAGAAGTCTGTAAGATGTCACTCGCCTGGAACACATATATGCTCCTCTAATCTAACAGTTGGAAGGCAAAACTAATATGTTTAGCTATACCACAACTTCATGAATGTAACAAACCTAGCAACTACAGCTACAGCCTTAATTGAGGAAACCAATTGCTGCCATGCAGGGCAACAAGTACTTAAAGAAACGCTACAGACTTTTCGTGGTACAATGCTAAAAACAGGTCCTGAAGAATAACGAAGAAAGGCTTCACAAAGACAGGCAAGAATGTGACCAATCCTGAAACAGACAAACATATTATTATTAACACACAAAGATATTTAAGTCTTTTGAAAATCAGATAAAAAAAAAGACAGGTGTATTGCCAAATTGAAAGCTTTATTTTTACTAATAAACTTTCTATAACTACCACAGGAAGGCGATGGCTGCATAAAACACCATTTGAAACACCTGGATTATGTTATCACATGGAAGTTACAGTTAGTGTAAAACATCATTCTTGACACCTCGATTACGATATCACACAGAGGTTTCTGTCTTTGTAAGACAACATTTGTAACACCTGAATTAGGTATCACACATAAACTACCACCTTTTTAAATCTGTGTAAAACACTTTATGCCACCTAGGTCATCACTACTGTAAGACATAATTCTCAACAGCTGGTTTAAATTATCACATAATGTGCGGCAGGAAGACTTCAACAGTATTACTAATTGTGTAGTGAGTGTTATGTACATGAGGTTTGTTTACATAAGGCTATCTATCTCTTCTGGTATACAGGAATGGATGAGCCTGGTATAATAATGATTTTGTTTGCCCTCACACTGTTCAGCTCCAGTTCTCACAGCAGCTCAATGATAAAGCTGATAAACTAGTTTTCTGGTCCAGGACCCTGATTTTCTGTCCTTTTTTTGTCCCCCACCCCCTTTGTAGAGTCATATTAATTAAGCTAGGTCTGGTGTCCCTAGCCTGGGCTGGATTTGACCTGTCCCATTCACTAGACTAGGCAGCCGCTCTTCATTCACCAGGCCAGCTAGCTCTCCACCAATCAGTGAAGGTGAACCACTGCAGTCACATGAACACTCTACCTTGCAACTGCCCCCAGCTGTGAGCTCATGAATGGGAGCTGCCTGTACCTCTACCTTAGCTCACAGTCATGAATGAACACAGCCTTTTCTTTAATAAATCCATTAGTATGGGTATCCAACCACTGGAGAAGTTTTCAGCATGACCCAGGAGCTGTGATTTTTGAACAAACAGTGCCTGGACTGGAGATGTGGCCTGTCCCAGGGAAGGGGGTCATCTTTCTCTCAGGATCATCTACACTCACCTGTCCTCACTCCCATACAGTCAGGCTGAGGACACAGTCCAAGCTGTACAGCTCTAAAGATTAATACCTGCTATTGTTACACTTGACAAAGTCTTTAGAGATGGTACGCAAAATTGAAGACCCCCTCATTAAGTGGTGTAGAAAACATCCTTGGATGAACAAGAGTACTGCAGATTTCAATAGATGTTCCACTTACACCGAGAGTAGAGGCTGCCCAAGAGGGCTTCAAAGCACACAACCATAAACCTCACTTCACACAGAGAAAAATACATTCTATACACTCAGCTTCTTACTTAGACCAACTTTTTGTGTTGCCATTTAGTTTAACATGGGTCTATTTCTACGACCTTCTGTTAAACAGAGTTCACCCTGTTACATATATGTAACAGCAAGAGTAAAATACTCTAACTCAGATATCCATGAATGACCATGGCAAGAGTAAAATACTCTAACTCAGATATCCATGAATGACCATGGCAAGAGTAAAATACTCTAACTCAGATATCCATGGATGACCACAGCAAGAGCAAAAAAAACTCAGATATCCACTGAGCCACAACCAAAACCAATTCATAGTTTGAAGCCTAAACAAATCATGAGAGATCACCTTACTGGATATATAATACAGCATTAAGATATTCAAGTTGAAAAGTTCAAACTTTTTAGCAAAGCTGGTCATTGTAAGAACCCATCTCCTTATGAGGTGGCATGGAGACATCACACTGTGCATTTTATGGCAAGACTATTTTAAAATGCATTTGGTACTTCAGCAGCCAGAGTGGTTTTAGCCCAGGGCCTGGCTGCTGCAGATATTTAATATGCAGTTAGGTTAAGTGTAAGCAGATTCACTTGTCTCAACGCCGCCCCCCCCCTCCCCCTCCAACACACACCTCAACAAGCCACCCCTTTCTCTGACCTACTACTGAACCAGTTTTCCTTCCTGTCAAACAACTCTCAACCCAGGTCAGCCCTTTAAGAAAAACTTTGTACAAGCTGATGAAAAAACTTTACTTCTCTTGACTACCTGGATTTTAGGCCCAGCACACGCTGATGTGTGTGAATTAAGGTCCTCAAATAAGGTCATGTGAATAAGTAATTTCTGATCAGTTAGCTGGTAACATAGTTACCAGTTAAAGGTCTCAAAGTCTAAATATATTCCCCAAGTGCTACTAAATATTTTCTTTGATGTGAAGTATATACTGTGTGTGAAGTATATAGTGTCTGTGTTATTTTTTTTTTTACAACTAAAATTGGGACAGTTCATTAAGGATGTTCAAGCAGTAAATGAAGACTCTGTCATTCTGCAGAGAGGTTCAAGGGTTAATGAAGGAAACAAAAGTTGATATTACTGGGCTGGTTAGCCTGGCTGGCTATGTGAATGATCCCCCATGACAACAGTTACCTCGGGCTAGCAACAGACTGATAATCAACTCTGATAACCAGTAAAATACTCATCACGTGATACACAGATTGAATTAAAATTAGATCACAGCTCCAAGATGAAAGAGTGCCGAGTCTTAAGCATTGTGGGGTTTAATTAAAGATATATGTGGCTTCAGCTTCAGTTTGTCATGCTGGCTCAGAGAGATCTAGACTGCAGACACATGGTTCAACAATCAGGTATGCTTCTCGTGTAGAAGAAATAACTGACCAGGGTTTTTATTTTCCCTCAAATTACATGCACTAAATTGTATGGCTGGCTTTTAAGATTTTTATTTTCTCCACAATTGTCTGTGCTTATGGCACACCAGAGGCTACATGTATATGGATGGATATCTCCTAGCTACACCTGCGGGCAGTCTTGTCAATCCTGAGCTGATGGGGCATGCAGTCTGACTAAATCAACCAATAACTGGTAATATTACAAACCCAAGGGATTTTCATTTGTTTTGTATTAAACACCATGCTTAATAATTTTCAAATTATACAACCATAGGGATGTCTGTGGATGGGTAACAATGGTGCACATGGAGTAAAGTACTGACTACTATACAAAAACCTGAGAAACTCCTAACTGATTTAAAACTACTTTCAATGCAACAAGAGCTGGATTCAAATATGTGACCTCACTGGCAAAGTGCTAGAAAGTTGTAGTGAGACAGCACTTTCATCATCTGGAACATGAGAAACATACCACTGGTACATTTTTTATTTTTAATAAAATAAGCAATGTAATAAACTGCTGTTTGTTTTGTTTTTTTGTATAAAAGTACCTTTCCTTTCATTTCTTTCATTTAGCTAAGAAATATATTTTTTCTTGCTCTGATATGCAGTATTGTCAAAGACTCAATGAGTTCACTAAGATTTGGTATGTGGTGATCTGGGATAATCTCCTTCAAAAGATAAGAAAACATGAAGTTATTTTACTGTTAGTACATAATATGTAAGTAAATTAATTTAAAAATGTCCAAAAAAGATCACATATCACCCATATATCACGGGAGTATTGAAGAGAAGGTTGGCTTACAGCAAAGTGCAAGTGTTCCACTTTTAAACCTTTATGTCATATGACAATGAAAAAAAAACTTTGCTAAATGTCCTACAAGTTCCTTCAAAATTGCACTTTTAGAAGCTAATAAGCATCATAAAATATTGCTTTTGGTGCTGATGCATACATTTGTTCAGTAGGAAATCATCCTCCTTTCTACCTAAACCTCAAAACACCTTTTCAAGATCAATGCAACTCAAAGAATCAGGTAAAATGTACAACTTAGAAGGGAGAAATTTTAGGTCATTTACCAGAAACTGAAAACCAGAAAAGTTGAGTAGCTGGGATTCCTCACACAAGCAGTCATTTATCAGACTTGTTAAACCTTAAACCTGAAAGTTTGGCTTGAGCATAACAGTACAAAATGATCATTAACCTGAAACTTTAACTTATGACAACAGTCAATCTATTGACCATAATACCATGCACAATCTAAACCAAAACACTTTGACACCCAATTCAGCATTTACATACATAAGCAGCAATACCCTATGTTCTACAGAAGTAAAGTTTCACAACATCTAGATTTCAAAAAAGAGTTTCTGTGGGGTACACATGTAGGTGGATAGTGGTACTCAAATTGATCTATGGCTCATTTTGTAATTTTACCCATCATTAGCGGACAGTCGATCTCTGACTGTCCGATCCCCTTACCATTCTGGCCACACTGATTGAGTGGCACTAAACATATGGTGGTATACAGCAAAGCTTAGAGAGTCAGGAGAAGAGAAATGCCAACTGTTACTGGCAAAAGCTTCCCCGAAAATTAATGAGTGGAAATTAATTAAGTGACTCTCTCACATGTCAGACCAAACTTCCCTTAGTCTTCTTAGTAGGATACAGCCTGCTGGGGGTCAGGGCTTGTCCAGCACTACCTTCTCTCAAAAGGGGATGGAACATTTTGAGGGGAATTCATAGAACATGAAAAGACTGGGCAATCCTATCCTTGACTAGCACTGGGGTATTTTAATGCAGAACCCACTCAATCCAGAGGCACAAGCCTCTTCCATCTGTCAGCACATAATGATACAATACTGCCTTAACAGGTGGACAGACTGTCCAGCTTCTCAGGCTGAAGCACCCTTGCTTGACCCACTAGTTGACCATATGGTCAGTTCCTCCTAATAGATGCAGATATTTTAAAGGACCAAAGATATAAGGGTCTGTGAAGATTAGTGGATAATTAAACCACTACCTGGCTGGTAATTCTAGCGGTTACTAATCAAGTCTAGTCACCTCACAGCCCTTCAGAACTTGGTGCAGAGGGTATGGACCCGGTGAAAAAATATTAAAAGAAAGAAAATAGGGTAGCACAGTGATCTATTTAATATAAAGAAATCTAGATCAAAATATCCAAGTCATTGACACATCCAGAAACACATCTTGTACACAGTTCACAGGGCAAATTTGTTGTCTGCGTAGATGGCTGTTTAAAATATGAAACAGTTTGTTGTGAACATGCTAATTAGTACAGGGATTACAAAAAGTCTTACTCTACAAAAAAGTTAAATTTTTACAGTAAAAATATTCTTCATATTTTAAGCAAAACTTTAAACATTAACGATTTACATGATTAATGAGTTTAAGATGTGCAACTTTCAAAATAGTGTAACAAATACAGAATTAAAGCAATGTTTAATGGAAATGAAGTGCCTACTGTTCTCTTAGTTTGCTAAAGCCAGATTTTCCAACTGTGGAGACATTCTTGAGCCAGTTTGAATCTGCTGGCCAGTTTTGTTTCTCATGAGTGTACATGTACAGTTTGAGTCAGGCATTGTCAGGGTTGTATTTGGATCCAGGTCAGTTTTGTGTCAACTCAGAGGTCCCCAAGTGTGATAGATCACAGCCACAAACACAGTTCACCAATATTAATGTTGATCCAAATTGATAACAAAATAGTCAATAGAAAACCTTTCTGTTTACACACTTGGCATGTGCCCAAGTGTGTGGGTCTGTAACTGAGTGGAAGAAGAGAGCAGAGACACAGTGCAGATTGCTCCCTCTTCAAGTTGTTTGATTGTTGCAACTATAAGGTGTTGGGTCTACATTGACAGAGCAGGGTTGGAAGACCTGGCAAGGGCCAGACTAAACAGTGGTGTTAAGCAGGCCTAGCAGTGACTGCCCCTGTCAGATACAGGCTGCCACCACTGGCCCTTCACAGCCAGCCTCTCAGTTAGCCCTGTCCCTGCCTTGATAAACTCAACAGGCTACACCAGTTAAATCACTCGAAGATCTCCCACACTTAAGTACATGCCATAAAATTGTCATAGTCCAACTATGTCGTGTTATCTGTCCAGTGGACACATTAACTGACTATACATGTATGTTGATGGAAAAAATCAAGGCCCATTTTAACTTTTTTTCCAGATTTCTTATTCAAATTGCTCTACACCATTCATATACTCTCCAACAGAATTATCTACAGAGGTCACTTCCAGAATAATATCATTCAGTCAAAGAAAGAGATTACTTAGACCAAAAATGTGGAAATATCTTCATACAAAAGCCAGATGAAAGATCTCATCCTGAAATTCTGAAGAAAAATACTAACAAACTGAATCTGTTTCGGAAGAGATTGACCCTATTACCAGAACTGACACCAGAACACTGATACTACACAATCTAAGCAATGCTCTCAACCATAATTTCCAGTTTTATTTTCAAGGAATATCATGGATTTTTAGGCCCTGTATAAACCCTTTGGAACATTTTTATATGTACACTACATGACAAATTGCTGAAAGACACAGTTAGATATATAACTATGCAACAGCTTGTGTCCAAAAATCAGGTGGAAATCATGTATGATGTGATGTTATCTGACTGGTAAGGTTGACCTTAGACTGATATCAACAGACAACAATGACACAGAAAGAGATAGCTTCCATTGCTACTACATGGCTAGTCTTGATATCAGTAATCATGTCTGTCCTCACAACAACAAACTATCACCACAAAGTTGAGACTTGATATAATCTTCAAATTTTCACTTTCATCATATAGAATATGTAATATACATTTTTTAATAGAGGAATTGGCTTGAATACATTAACCTTAAATATGTAATAACAATAATTGCCAACATACAAAATCCCTTTGTATCACTAATACATAAAAAATATTACATGTTCACACACTAATTATTGTACAAGACAGCTATGTTTTCATTGTGTGACTGAATGTTTGAAAATGTAGTTAAACTTACACGTAAAACTGATCCTTGGTAAACATCAACACTCAGGGGGCAGGATGCATGCGACGAGGGACAAAACCTGAGGAGAAACTAACAATAAGTCAATAAGTCAATGTCCCATAAAACTAACATAATAAAGACAGTTATTAAGAATAATCATTTTCCTATTAGTGATTGTTTGTGGTCTCACCATTTTGTTGTATTTGTAAAGCCCATGTTTAATGGATACCATCATTATGTGGATGGCTGACCGACAAAGCAATAGTTTACGGTGTATAGTAGTGTTTACATGCCATTCCTCAAATCTATGGTTTACATGCATCCAGGTGTACACAGGTAAGTCTACAGATACAGAGGCATTATCTCTTCCAGACCCTTGACAAAAACCCAATGATAAACAGATAACATTTCAACATAAACACAATGGTTATACTTTCACAAAAGCCTTTGTCTCGAAATCTGAAACTCAACAAAGACTTGGTATATACCATTGACAACTGATCGCATTGCCTAACAAAAAAGGTGCTCAATCACACTGCCTAAGAAGGAGTGTACCTGACCAAAAGTCTACACCTTTATATACCTAACCTGGGCAACAACTTTGTGAAGTGCACACATACTCAATCACAGGTAAAAAGTTGCCAGAGACCTTATCCTCAAACTGATCCAATATACAGTTTAACATAGAGTAGAACTTTCATCACACGATGGCGATCAGTTAAGCTTATGTCATCTGTCTCAGACCCTCCCCAAACAAAACTATCACTTAAAAGCTCAGCTTTATCATCACCAGAAGAAAACATTAGCAAAATGCTTATTTTTAATCTACAAATTGGCTGGTAATCCTATACACAAGTTAAAACAGAAAATGGTGTAGGACGATGTGTTGATATTAAAATTGCTAGTGTTTCCCGTTTGTAGTGTTACGGCTTATGTAAACCAGAGCCACAGATGTCTCTCTGCACAAGAGGAAATCTTTGGCCTCCACTTGGAGTTGCAAACCTTGAAGCTTCAGCTCACAAACTGAAGGATATCAGACAGGCTAAAAAACCTGGGGCCTAAGTCGCTGCTGATGAACATAAACCACATTGTAGGTAATAATAATTTGGTGTGTAATCTCGACACGAAATCACGATCAGGCGGGGCTCTGGTAGAAGCAGTGGCTGGTGGGTGTCTGGGAGATGAGGATGACAAACGAGCACGGACCAGCCTGTGGCAGCCAAACCACCACAGATTTGTAAACAGGCCTAATTGACTGTCCCATTTCCAGTTATCAGTGTTGCCCAACACTGAAGGAACAGAACCAGTACAGTCTGTTCTAGGGTTTTCAGGAGGTGTTCTGACGCCACCAGGGTGCCAGGGACAACAGTAGTGACCAGACAACAGAGGGGACAGCCACTGGTCCCCAGGGCGCACTCAATCCCAAAAGTCCCTGATCCCACCCCTTTTACTTACTGCTGGGTAGCAGTTTGCTAACACACAGTATCCCTTACCACAACCATTAACCTTATTCCATTTTTAACACTATCAGACATGTGGGTAATTATTTTCAAATTCTATTTATACTTTATGGAGTCAGTTTTTCAGTGACTGGAGCCTGGGCTTCACTGGCAAGAAGGATGGTAATCACATAGGGCAACCCTATTATCAATGGACAGAGTTTATTTAGCTGGGCCAGGGGGACTGGGTTTTACCCTTAGGGCTGACCCCCCACCATCAACCCCAGAGTGCACTGTATCACATTCTCAGAAAGTTTTAGTGCACTAAATCAAGTAAGTATCAAATGTTGGGACAACTCAATCAATATACCATTAACACTTTGTCACTGAAACTGAAACTCACAAAATATATCATATTTATCCACTTGACAAATAAGTCTATGCGGAAAAACTACATGGTGCATGGAGAGTGGAGCCAGATCGCTCAGTCGGTTTCCACAGAAGGTTATCTCAACTCCGGAAGTTGATTATTTTACACAGCCTTGCGGCTCACACCCACTGGATAGGTATAATTTCACCCTCACGATTCCCACCTCTTACATCATGTTCGAGCCTGCTTTTTACACACTTTTTTAGTTATAGTCCAAAAATTTTATCTAAAAAAACTTTAAATTCAACTTGAAAATTAAATTAAGTACATATGAATACCACCACCAAAGGATTTTTTCATCTTAAATTTTGTTGGCAAATTTGAATGTGATATAAAAAAATTTTCCAGTGTTTGATGTCCAGAGGAATAGGTATAAAAGAGCTCCATGTACAACATTTGTATACTACTGAAATCAATGCCAGTTTGAAACACACCAAGGCCTGAGTTACCACTTGAGTTTCTGCAAAACTTTTCACCCACTTTCACTTGCTTTGAAGTTTTGTGATTTAATCTTTTGCACTTTATATATAACTACATACACATTATTTGCAGTGGTTTAATATAAACTACACAGTTGTTTTAAACCATAGTGCCTTGTTAGCAGTTTTAGAAGTGAACTGATGAAGTGAAATGGCACAAATAACCAGTTGTTGCTTTATATTCAGAGGTGCAGGGAGCCATGCCCCCCCCCCCCCCCTCCAACTCCCACTTTCAAAAGTAGGGGGGCCAGCATATCTTTTGGCCCCCCACTTTTCATGTGCTAGAAATTGTATACATACTTGTAACACAAACAAGCACCTTCGCCAAATAAAACATCACATTATTGCAAATATATTTTCATATATGGCAAACTGCAATTTTCCCTGTTCACATTAGTACTAATATAGGGCCTAAGTGTTTTTTCCCTCCTTTGGCCTACATATTTATATATGTTTATGAGTTAGCTCCCTTAGATGGGACTCGTCAGTCGATTAAAATGGAGCCGCCTGACGACCTTCGTCAACTTCAACTTTAAAATAAATCCAACCACCTGGATATTTTTGAAGGAGTTTGACATACAGTTCATTTTATTGTTTTCCTTTCTTTTCATGAGGGTTACTTAGGGAAGGCGGTTTTTGAAGAACAAACGTTCACGCCACATGAACTGAAATAATGGTCTTCTTTTACTAACAATTTTTCTGCGACATTTGGGTTTGTATTTTCTGCATCCATGCAACCATGGCTGCAATTGTCGTAAGGTTGTGAATTCTGATTATTTCTCAAAGACTTTGCTTTTCCAGATCACATGATATAGTGTCATGAAGTTATATATACATGTTTTTCCAAAGTGACAAAATTACACAGGTTTATGTAAGGTTGCTTGGTTTAACTTTCAATACACATAGAGAAGTAGCATATATTATTATATACCATTCTCGAATGGAAGAGCAAATCATCTAGTGCAATATGACACAAAAGTGGACTCATTTGTCTCCAAACACAACCTTTCTTTCTTATATACTGACTGTGTTTCAATGTGATGGCGTTGCTGTTCTGTTCAGCTCAAAAAGCAGAATAATTAATATATTTGTACAACATATGCATTCATCAGCACTGAGTTATTTATTTCATTATGTTTTATCGTTATTCCAAGATCATTTCACTCAGGACAGGTTGCAAGATTCATCAGTGAAGGAAAGACAAGTAACCACCGACTTTGGCACGTTATTGATAATTCCCCGAAATCTGATGCACGCCTTTTTTCTGAGCCAAAGGCATGATCAAAAAGTGTATGTATACATGTGAATGACATTGACTTCAATCGAAAGCAAGCCAGCGCGAATAGGCCGGCAAGTTTACCACCAAGGCCCAGTAAAAACATGCATGTTTCTTTCCACCAATTCTCCTCTATACGAGCTAAATGCTTATATTAGTCAATCTACACCAACCTTTATCTGACATGCAAAAATTTAATGGTGAATTCATAAATTGTTACAATGTTCTTTATTGACCCGGGGTTCTCCAGGCAAAAGCGTCAACAATTGAGCTAAACGTCTACTTCAATTTTTTCAGGCAGGCTTAAATAGTCACTAACACCTCAACTGGCATACCTAAGAAACAGCAAATTGTCTCTAAGGCGATATAGCTCCCTTGGCGGCCCCTGGACCCTCACCTTTTTTGCTGGGACTCTTGGTTCCCCACTTTGAAATTGCTTCCTACACCCCTGATATTTGTCTGCATGTGAAGAACATTCAAAGAAGTGAGGATGCAAGTGAATTTGTTGTGCCTGATTTATCAGATATCTATATATCACTGAGTGTTATCCACTTTATTCAGATACCTAGCCCCTCTTATCACTGACTTCATCACAACCTGCACTGCTCACACTTGATAAAACACAGCCCCACAAAAAAGGTAAGTGAACAACACATATCTTTTGTACTGACATTATTTCAAAGACATTTCTTTCCCAAATTTGGAATAATATTTCAGTTATCATGAAAGAGTCACAAATCACCTCTTTACACAAGAACTCCTCAACAAATTGTCATCACAATATATACAATAAATAGGCACAACACTTAAAAAAGTGGCTATTTTGTAAACTGTGCATAATCCTATCGTTGTAAATATTTGGGTCTCAATGATGTACAAAACCTTGGAACTTAAGCACCATTGTTTTAGCCTTTTGATTCATTTTAGAAAATTCTTACTATAAAAATAATCAGACAAAAAAAAAAAAATCCTAGCTTTTCAAATTTCAAGCTGACTTTATTAATCCAGACCCAAGACTAGAATAAGAGCTCAGTACAATGTCTGAGACAGGCATACATGTACATGTATCTTGCCACGCTCAACATTAGGTGCATGTATGAGTCTGGGGAACTATGAGGTGACTAACTCAGGCACTGGTTTAGACAAGACATAGGCTGGGTAAATTACAGGGTATGCTGTCCTCTCGCTACACTGATCTGTTACCCGCAAATCTCATTCAAAAAACAAGAAGAAACCAGAAAAAAAAAAAAAACCCAATGTAAATGAATGAAATGGATACAGACTAAGTACACATGCTGACTAAAAGTTGAACAATACGCTTTAGCTGACCCAACTCCTCCTATTATAGTCTTCTGTCGAGCTGTTACATGACCATATTGTGTGCTTTTACACCATCCCTCTCAGTTAAAAAAAAAAAAAAATCCTTAGTTGAGTGCCCTATTGAGCGGAACTTTGCATAGTCTTTGGTTACAGCTAAAGGTGTTCTTACACCCTGACCCTGTCTGTCACCCTCTGTAAGGACGCACTCAGGCTTATTGTACTGCTATAAAAGCGCTCTGTACTCAAAACCTCCTCAATCTTAACCACTGTGGATCACAAATTATAACTTTATCATTTTACAGAGAAAAAATTTCAAAACTGAAAATAACACAAATGTGTTTGACCCACAAACTTTTAAATAAAATTGACAACTCCATGAAGGCATGGTAGGTGGTATTTCTTTGTTTTATATAATTAATAGTCTGCGTTATGTGTAATTGCATTGCCAAAGAGCACACGTGCCCCAGAAAATAAAAGTACATGTTAAAATAGAGCTCTGAAGGCAGAGGAAGCCAAAAACATAGAGCCACAGATGCATATGTAGAAATAAAAGCAAGAACACTCCAGTAAAGGTACACAAGGGTGTCGAGTCTAAAACGTAAATGCTGGATTACAGCAAGGATACAGCTGGCAGAGTGAGCTGTGAGTGCTAAGAGGTATACATGTACTTATATGCTGAAGTACAGGTACCCGAGAACTCAGTGCCTAAGAGGTACATGCTGCAATAGGGTAAGAACCCAGCAGGTAGAGGTAGCCCAGTAGGTACCCCAGAACATAAAGTCTAAGAGATACAGGCTGAAGTACAGCAAGAGGCTAGCAGGTAGAGTGAACTGTGAGCACAGGTGTACAGAGGCTGGCAAGTTGCCATGTGAGAATTACCAGCAGTCATCCAACACAGATCGAGAGAATCACTGGTGATAAACTCTGATAACCATCAGCTCAGGCCTTGTTTACCTACTTACTTAACATGATACAGCCAACATCACACCTGCCCAGCTGTCTCCCAGCCAGCCAGCCAGCCAGTACACTCAATTCAACCATCAGCATGCCATGGCTGCACAGAACTTAAATTACCAAGACAATGGTTTAAATTTAAACAAAGCCTCAAGTCATTCTAACAGAAAATAAAGAAATGTTCTGCAAATTATTGCTTGTTAGAGCAGTTATATTGGGCAAAAACATGTAGAAACTCATAAGTATATGTAGGCCTATCAGATGAGTAATTGAGGAAGCACTCTATTATTTGGCAAAGAGGAGGCCACTGGTCAGGGGGAGACAAATCTAGCACAGTATTAGACCAAGCTCTGGCCTTTACCACCTGAACGGCTGAGCAAGAGAGCAGTCAAACTTCACCGCACCATCCTCTTGACAGGCTGGCCATAACATGAACAGAAGGAAGCTTGAACGAAAGGCTTCTCAAAATGAGGGCTTCAAAGCTCTTCAAATGTTGATTAGAGAGCATTTTAACAGTCTACTGGCTGGGCAATGCTCTAACCTCTGCCTGGTATCTCCAGTGTGTTAACACAAGCCAGCTGAGTCCAAACCTCTCGCATCACACACCTATAATTCACTCTTCCCTTCAGCTGTTACAAGAAAAGACTTAACAAATCATCAAATGAAAGTGGAACATTAATGATCCCAACAAAATGGCTACATTCCTCTCAACACAGGAACCCCACAGCTAACTGGGTTACTAAAGGGTACATTTTAAAGGAGACTGGCAGGAAACTTCCAAAATTAACACAACCTGTAAAGTTGTTTGTTGTACAATCAACCACAGGATTCTTACATCATACTTGGCAGTGCATAGCCTTCTAGCATCTACATGGAACAAATTAGTAACAAACAGGAATATCTTAAACATTAAATCCCATGTAATGACACCTCAGGAACATAGAAAATGACAGCTTCATAACATGACCATAGTGTCAATGGAACGATCTACTATGACATGTCTAAAAACTTGGACTCCCCCCCCCCCCCAAAAAAAAACAGAACTAAAAAAAATCAAAACAAAATGAACCACATGCTTCATTGATGAAGTACAATCTCTGTATCTTGTTCATGATTATGTAAGATAATTGTAAAGTTTCCAAAAACACAGATTTGTTGTCACCTACAAATAAAAACTTGTCCTGTGCCTGTACCTGGAATTCTGTGTTTGACAACAACTACATCTAACTATACCCTCGTAGTCGTCGTCCAGATGGGTTTCATTACCCCTGAGGTGTTTGACACCCTGTAATAGTGACACAGTGTCTGGCACACCACAAAATCAAAGCTCCTTACATCCACCCACTTTAAGCCAAGAAGAAGTGTGAAAATTGATGATGACAGTCAGACTGCTTCCGTTCTGTTGGTGGTTAAAGGGTAACTCTTCTTAAGAGCTGACGCTGACCCTGTCTCTGGTGGAGAACCTTTAATCCAGCTTAATCCCTTCTCTCAGACACAAAGGATTAATGCTCGCTTATACATCTCATAGAAACCATCTGGCAAGGCAAAAGTCAATGGTGGATGATGGGATGGAGAAGGTCCCCACAGTTTCTCCACTACCATCAAAGAGGCTGTAAATAGCAATCAGTCAAGACGGGCCAAGAGCTACAGACATCTTATCTATACATGTAATGAAGTGTTACCTAAACCTTTAGATAGGAGAAGACAGTCCCAGCAAAGATACTTGTCATGGGTATTATGACTCTCACATCTGCTATAAATCTTAACCTGCTGAGACAACCAAGACTAGATGTGTGGAAGGGTTTGGTCCGCAAGGTAATGTCACTACATCTCCTCCCTGTGTGGCCAAGTATTGTTTCCAGCAGTAATACCCATCTGTCATATAATTAGCTAGCTTGGCTATCCAAGGCTTATGAAGAAAAGACGGTACTGTTTTTCAGGCGGGATATTTATTTGTTTACTTTAACATAGGGGACAGAGGTTCTGTAATTTTTTGGTGGGTTCCGTCATATGAATCAACTACAAAGATATTAATATTTGATTGACTGAAGTTTTATGCCCAGCCTATTCATGTTTCAGCACCAATATGTAGGAGCTACCAAAGGATGCTTTGCAAAAAGTACTAAATTTCACTAAGGTGGAAGTACAGTGGAGATGTGGTTATGTAGCTCGAATCAGATACATGTATGCACTACATCGGTGTAGACAAGGTTTCCCTGGGTTCTGGATAGAAGCCAGCTTCTCATTATTGTCATGATATGCAGGGACATAGGGGCATTATGGGATTGCAGAGGTTGACTGGGAAGGCCATCCCCAGGAGAGAAAGCGACCCTGGGATCTGGAGGGCAGGTATCCCACAAGCCCTAAGCCCTGTGGGATGTAGGCACCCGACTTACAGCCAGCTGAAAACACACTTAGCAACACACAAATGCCTTACATATTTAAGGCAATCTAAAAAGCTCTGTTGGCTTATCTGTCATTATACCATCAACCTGTTCTGGGCAAAGCATTTGCATAAAAACCTTTGCCAAGCCAGGTTGCTTCTTGTAATCATCCTAATCTATCTATACACACTTAATAAACAACTGACTTAACATGACCAGATTAGGACAGCCCTGCCCAGTCTGAGACATATGCTCTTAGGTCACCGACTCCATCATCTTTTTCAAATTTCCCTGTCTTCAGCTGTCTTTAAAACACGTACACTCAGGTAAATCAATAAATCTATCACGAGAGGTATGTCTGCCTAACTTGGGGCCTCAAGAAAAGATGGATGACTTAAAGCAATAGATAAAATCTGTCATATAATTACATCTCATGATGATCTTACATATATGCTTACACCCTACCTCACAAAATGCATCTTCTCAAGGTATCTGTCTTCCTTTTTTTTCACATCAAACATGTGTAAGTCACACTGACATAAGACTAATGATTATCCAAGGCCTTTCTCACACCAGGTATGTTTAAAGAGATAGTAATCTTGACACGTTGACAATTACATATAATTCATTGGGGTTTAATTTGCATAATGATAACAAAATTATCTAGCCACAATGTAGGTGTGACCTGTATTATCTAGAAGTGACCTTAAACAGTAACTGTTAGACTAGGATGTCCACACACATTTTCCTTCTTTTTTAGATTTTAGTAATATTTTGGGTTATGAAAATAAGTTTTGATCAGTTAAAGATCTTGTGCATGTATTAACAGTACTAGGGCAGTATTTCCTAATGCTTGTATGCAGAAAGCCAATGCTGACTGCATGCGAGTAAGGTGAGCTTCTCAGATAGACGTTAACCAGGCTTCCTTAACACCTGTCCAGCTCAGCCTCAAGTATACAGGCAAGACAGGCCATCTCCAATCCCACAGGTAATTCTGGAAATCACACAGAGCTGTTAACTTCCTGAAACAACCTCTGCAGAAAAGCAGAGAGAAATTTGAAAATCTGCAGGCCTCAAAGCTTCATGCATTCATGCTTTCTTAAAGCTAGAACATTTTCTTCAGAGAGTGTCTTTCCAAAACATTATACTGAAATTTATCAAAAAGAGAAGATTTTAATAGCTGGCACTATGAAAACTTTGAATTCATGTTTACATCAAACTCGAAACTTGTGGACATTTGAACTTTAAAGTTGTGCCAATAGTATCCAAGAATTGGTATTAATTCTTCAGGGAACCACACACATGCACAAGTAAGTGTATGATTCCTTTACACATGGTGACTCAAGTTTTGACTCAAATGTAGCATATGTTTTATTTGAACTTTTGCCAGCACAATCAGGTATGACAGAAACCGTATTGGACTTATGGTCAACTGTGTATTTACCCTGTTATGCCTCACTTATCTTACTCTAATCAGTAAACGAACTGAGCATTCTAATATCAAGTTAAAAGTCTTGATATCTTGCCAAGAAAATTCTAAATAAGATCATAAACATGAAAACTATTTCCTTGACTGTGACGATTTGAATATTTCTATATACACTGTTCTCTAGGCAGCTGACAAAGGTAAGATTTAAACACTGAAGATACAAATTATGGTGAAGACAGTGATGAACATTCAGGTTTATAAGGAAAATGGATGGTATTTAAATGTGATATAATACCAAATGCATCAACATAAGGCAAACATAGAGAAAAAAAAATGCAATATCTTGACAAGTACATGCATATACACTAAAATTTCTTCCTTAAACAAAACAACCAAAAAATTCTACCACTGACACCATTGTAGACTTTCAACATTAGACATCGCCATCCCATTTGTCTGCAGTCAGTCTCAAAAGTTACAGTCAATGACTAGCAGGTTCTACCCTTGAGAGAAAATGGACTTGTGGATCTGACAAAAACACCAAATAATTCAGCCTGCTGTTTTAGACAAAAAAGGGATCTTTGCACTCTGTGCTACACTCTTTTTCCCTAACAGGCCTTCTATTTATGTTCCAAGAGGGCCTTCTTTTTCTGTCCTAAGAGCAATGACAAAGACTATTACTTTAATGAGAGGGGTATCCAATGTCTATTGGTGCTCATAAATTAAACTTCCTCTGGTTTGACCACCCCAATACAGTGGGATGACAATAGAGAAGATGGCAGTACTTAAGGTAATTGTAGAGAGGTTATTACACAGACACAAAAGCTGAATTATGATCTACAGCAATGACTCTCTACAACAGCATGGCTGCGTAAGCTCAGGTTTACCCTAGGTTATCCCCATATAGAGCTACAGTAAAGGTATGCTCTGACCTGGACGGTATACCGGAGATGAGACACATGATAACAGGTAAGCTGAAAAAGAGAAAGCCTAACTCCCATTAAAACTAATCTCTGTTAACAGGTATATCATTTTTGTACTTTTTAAGCTCACAACAACTTGTCTCTTATCAGGTGGACATTGACACCGCATTTATATACATACATGTACAATGAGAACCTTGCCAGAGTAATAATATACTCAATGTAGTCTGTATCAAAGTCAGAACTATGAAAGGCTTTGAAAAAATCATATTTGAAAATCACATAGAAATAATACAGCTATCATGGTCTTTGATTATAGTTTAATATTGCAGTCGTCTGACAAGGTACATGAGTATGTGCACATGAATAGAAATTTGTACAAACCATTGAACCATTGCAAATAATGACCAGATAATAACACCACTTTTAGAAGCTGTTTCCAAGCAAATATCTCAGTGAGAGTTGTGGACATAAAATCTGTCAACCTGTTAAAATAATATGTTAGTTTTTTTTATTCATATATTTAAAAGTTACAAAAACATAAACAAAATGTTTTCATGACAGAAGTGTTCGTGCTTTCTGAGATGACAGTGCCATAACAACTGAGAATAGAACATTGGAAGGCCTTCATCAAAAACTGAAGACAGAATATAAGTGAGTATTTGGTGAAATACATCGGTTAAGAAACTGAACCAGAGAAAACAAGAAATTCACTAAAATGGAGATAGATGATGGAATATCTATTAATGATAAATCACTTGTTTGACAAGAACAAATGGAGAGTCTGACAGATGACAAATCCAGCCAAAGAAAACTTTGTGCCAGACTCATCATCAGTGCCAGCAAACTTAATACTAATTTCTTCCGTAAACTTCAAAATGGAATGGTCCACCATGTTATGTGAAACATGATACAGCGTGAGCAAAAAATAATTTCAATAGAGAAAGACTATTGATAAACACTGACTCCAAAGTTAAGCAAACAGGTAAGGAGCTTGCATGACCTGGACACTAATTCAAAAACAATTTGACTAGCACCTCAAAGCCTATTCCATTAAAGTAACATCATTTCTTTTATGGCTGTGTCAGTGACATTAAAATCTGACAGTTGTCAGATAAAAAACAAGAACTGTAAGAAAAAGCTAAGAGTCCTTCATTCAAGTTTGTCCATCAGTCATATCTAACAGTCAACACCCTTACTTTGAATACTGTCAGAAGACAAGACTTCTTCAGCCCTTAAAAACACCAGAAACATGGAGTCTTCTATATCATAGCTCTGTAAGGTCAAATTAAAAGCTTTATTGTCAGATAAAACAAAAGTTTTTCAGCGCAGAAAGGGCGCATTTCTTTTCTAGGAGGTAGAATCAATTATTCAACCTTCTTTGACATGATGTGAGTTGGGATGAGATTAACTCCCTTTGTCAAAGCCTGGAATTATCTGCTCTCAGAAGTTATAATCCCAGTGGTCGCAGCAGAACACAAAACAAACTTGACCCCTGGGTACGCCACACTTAGAGGTGCTAACTTGGCCCTTCTTTAACACCAAGTGTTCTCTTTACAAACCTCGCCAGAAAACATGTGAAACGTTGTTGAGACATTCCGAGCTAACTGCCGAGGAGTGTGGCTGGCGTCTTGAGTAACACAGGTTTCATCTCAGACAACCGGAATGTCATATGACACTATCTCAGGTATGTCAGTGGTCATCTTCAAAAACCCTGTCCACAGCCCTCTGCCTCTCTGCATACTTTCATCTCTAGCCTCTAGCAGCTCTCCATGCTAACAACCCTTCCCTGTATGCGCTACCTCTACCTTATTCTACGATAACCTTTCCCTGTACACAATCAGTCCTATCTTCTTCTTATGAAAAATCCTTCCCAGTACAATCCTTAATTTCTTCCAATGATAACAACCCTCCCTTCACATCCTCAATTTCTTCCCATGATAACAATCCTTCCTGCACATCCTCCATTACTTCCCATGATAACAATCCTTCCTGCACATCCTCCATTACTTCCTATGATAACAACCCTCCCTTCACATCCTCCAGTTCTTCCCATGATAACAACCCTTCCTGCACATCCTCCATTTCTTCCCATGATAACAATCCTTCCTGCACATCCTCCAGTTCTTCCCATGATAACAACCCTTTCTGCACACCGTCAACTTTTTACCCTGATAACAACCCTTCATGCACACCCTCAATTTCTTACCATGATAATAACCCTTTCCTTACACCCAGACTCTTCTCATGACAACCCTTTCCTTACACCCAGACTCTTCTCAAGATAATCATTTCTGTACACCTAGCCTCTTCTCATGATAAACATTTCTGTACACCTAGCCTCTTCCCATGATAACCATTTCTGTACACCCAGACTCTTCCCATAGTAACCATTTCTGTACACCCAGTCTCTTCCCATGGTAACCATTTCTGAACACCCAGACTCTTCCCATAGTAACCATTTCTGTACACCCAGACTCTTCCCATAGTAACCATTTCTGTACACCCAGTCTCTTCCCATGGTAAGTGCTGGAGATGGAGAAGTGCTGAGGTCAGGTGAGTAAAGCCCTAATGATTACATGTGCTGTGCTGGCATTAGAGGGCAACAGGGCCCCGGTGAATGACATTACACAACTCTCCAGGAGAGGTAATCCATGCTAAACCCTTGTGACATGATCACCTCTGTGACTAATATGCACAACCCAGAATGTACAGAAATTCTTCTCTGCTGTGGTGAACCAACTGCCTAGATGGCTCCAAGGACAACTTTTCCAACTCCACAGCAGATTTTGCAAAATATCAGCTCTTTTAGCCTTAAAGTTTTCTTTCTTTCTTTCTTTTTGCACCACAACAATGTCTCTCAGCAATGATGTTTGAGAACCTTAAAGTTATTCACATCGCTGTTAAGGATGAAACAGATGTCTTTATACAAATATTATCCATCAGCTCAGACAAGGAACACAGAAAAGGTGAAAAATCTGATTTACATATCGCTGATAGTTTAATGAGAACCTGAAGGGTGGCAGGTAAAGGCGCCAGACTCTAGGCGTTCATCTGTGCCTAACAGAAGCCATTCCGTCAGAAACTTTGGATGTTTTGACACTCCTTAGCAGGAAGGATGAGAATAACAGGGTTCAGTGTTATCTCATTAATGCAGACATGTCAAGTGACAAACTGGAGCCCAACTCTGATGATATCTGACAACCTTAACACAGATATAACCTAGCAGATCAGACAGACTGTAGAGTTGCTAAACCAGCCCAAGTACAGATCTGTCCTCCCTTTCAGAACCACAACTAAGAGTAACAAGTATACAACAGACTAAGTGTGACTGCAAATCAGATGGAGGAAGAACACAATCCTAAGTGTTATATACACCCAAAACCTAATTTCTAACATCAAAAGACTTTTAACTCTGTCCTGTGATTTAAGATGCTAATTGTTCTTTTTATTACAACACACCCAGTAATCTTTGGGCTTACATTTTTGTCCTGATACAGGGTAAGTCAGATTCTCATGATTAAAAGTATTAAAAAAAAAAACAAAACACACACACACACACACACAAACATAAAAAAAAAGTGGCAGGAAAGGATCACGTCTCATATTCAACTAAGTAGGCCATAGCTAACTTCAGTCAATAGAAAACTCTTGACCCAGTTTAGATAAAAATCACACCACTGAAAATTTGTGTCACTCTATCAGAGTCTGGTGAGTGACATAGATGACCCCGCCGAGGATGGTGACCTGTCAGGGGCCACCAATACCTGAATGATCAGTATACAGACAGAGAGTAGAGTTGGACTCACACCTCTCCTGATGTGGGACCCTTGTCTAGGATTGGGCAGCGAGCATTAGCTTCAAAACACACAGCAGTGAAAAGTACAGTTCATGTGCTTCAGGGGCCACCAATACCTGAATGATCAGTATACAGACAGAGAGTAGAGTTGGACTCACACCTCTCCTGATGTGGGACCCTTGTCTAGGATTGGGCAGCGAGCATTAGCTTCAAAACACACAGCAGTGAAAAGTACAGTTCATGTGCTTCAGCTTCAATAATGTCAAATTTGATGTTTTACCACATGAGCACCTTGTGGAAGAAGCGAGTATAAGGGAAGATTCAGAAATCCTCAGTTATAGCAGAACTGCAGAATTTCACAGCCATATTTCTGGTTGTAAAATGTAATATAATAGACGTATAACTGAAAATTGTAGAATTTACAATACCAGAAGAACTTTTTAAAATTAATAAGACAAAAGATTTTTTCAAAAGAATCATCATGTCTATGTATATACTTAAATAACTCAAACATTTTCTTGCAATCCATCACTTCATCTCTTCAGCACTTTCCTTTTTTCTATAAACCACTAATAATAAAATCCTAAATTTCAGGATTTCACCTGTGAAATTTCTCTGTGAAGCCTCAGTGCAGGCGTACTGTTTATGAAGAAAAATTGGCCTTTAGAGTTTTATGAACGTAGTTCAGAAATGTGTTGCCCTGTAGAGGTGAAAGCGACCCATGGCCTGGTGCGTTAGCTAACCTGAGGGCAGGCCCTATAGGTAGGGCTTGTGGGCTCAGCTGGAGCTGGCCAATACACACACAGATCTGGTAGAAAACAGAACAATTAATTTGCAGTGGCGAGAATAAGGTGTTTAAAGGCAGGAAGGGCTTGTAATATTTGTGTTCACACAACAAAAATGTCACGCTTTCTGCATATAGGAACTTATATACATATAAACACACTCTCACACACTCTGTCAATGTATTTGTCAGATAACAATTATGTGAACATTTGGCTGTTTTTCTGCCCTTTTTGTTTATGGTTTGAGGAGAACAAAAAAACTCATTGTTAATGAGACAGCGCTTGAGATGATAGGCACACCATCTATTTCCTATTGAGGGCCTCCTCGACTGCATCGTTTGCTAGAGGGCAAGAATCTTCTTCGTCAGAAACAAATTCATCATGACTTTATGACGAAGACAATAGAGAACTATACATGTCGTTGACACTCGAAAAAATGTGCAGAAAAACAGATTTGCTCAAGTTTTGGCAAAATGGTAAACAAAATTTTTCTTTACAGCTTTCATCCACTATATCTTAATCACATGATGTAACTCTAAATTGCAATGCTTTAATAGTTACCTCATTTAAATTCAAAGTGAAAAGGAACAATTATAATGCATACAAAGAAAAAGACTACTGTTAAAATACATAATCTTACTGAAGATTATTTCTCCTTTCTTAAACAGCTTCTCCATTCATTATTAAACATTCAGCTAAACACTTAGCCTATCTTGCAAGGGAGATAAACCTAGTTTACCTCAATCCAAGATCTTAAAGAATACAAAACCAAGGTATAAGTCCAACCTTAACCAGACGCAAGCACCCATATATCTTCCACTATGACAATACCTCTTTTTATTTCTTTCATTACAAACTTGTTTAAAAAAATAACTGGTTTCACTTCTCCACTGAGCAAAACTGCCAAATGGAGAGTTTGTAGGACATGAGAAAAAGTCAGCAAACAATGCAGAATGTAAAAACAAAAATATCAGAGATAATTCAATCAGGTTATGATAAAGATACAATGATACATTAATATTTAAAAGTTGTTTCCCATTTACAGAAGTATACATCTACACCATGGCACATGCACTATGTTGACCAATGGGTTTAAATCAAAATGCCCATATTGAATCCACGGATCCAGGTAGAATAATTTTGTTTTCAACAAATTTGTTTTTTATGTGAAAAGCCTACTTGTACAGCAGTTCAATAAGCTGTCAGAGTCCTCTTAGTTCAAGTTCCATGACTGATATGGAATATGCACATGTACTTGTAAATATTGTAGGTTAGAAATCAGTTGTTACTCCATTTCACAAGTTAATCTAAGATATGGATCATTCCCGACAGGAGACAAAGAGCCCAGGTTGCACCCATTAGGAAAAGGAGATCACCCTTAGCAACTTTCCTAAAGCCATTCTCAAGACAAAATCAATGTTTGATTACACACGACAGTTTGAAGGCTGTCCATTTACTAAAGAGCAAAACTGATAAATTGAGGTAAACTACAAAAATATTTTCATCATACTACTGGACAACACTTTGCCAGGACTCGAGAAAGGACAAAGCCATGTTAAACAGTGGCTACGGCGGCTGAGTCGTCCATTTGACACAAGCTATCTACTTTAACAAGTTGGTGAAGAATTCACTTGCCACAAGACTGTTTTACCACTGTCAACTGCGACCGCACCGAGCTAACCAGACCTAATTGGGAAAACAACACAGGCGAGGGAAAAACTATCTCAGAGTGTTTAATGCAAACTGTGCCAATCTTTGATGTGTCCAGTTGCCCAAAGAGTAAGTATTTGAAGGGGACTTAGTGCCTAACCAAACGTAAATTTGTCAATTTAACAACATTTACAGTAACTGTTTGAGCTGAACTAGAGAGCAAAGGTGAAGCTCACACATCAGTGGGGGACAACATTCTGCCTCTGCCTGTTGACTGCCCGCCAAGGGGTCAAGGGTCAGACTGGAGAAGTGCAGCCCAAAACTCTGCTGACCCCCACAGTGACCAGTTTGCTTGGAGGGGGCCAAAGTTAGTTTTGATGTGTTTGGCTCTGTTTGTCTACATATTTGTTTTCAGTCTGCCTACCTTTTTGTGCAGGGTTGTGAAAGTGTCCTTGGTCAGGCTCCACCAACATGCCCTTCCTGACTGGCTAGCTGTCTTGCTGGGGATTCCAGCCTCAGGGGCAGAACAGGGTGGGTCTGATCACCATCTCTCCCCACTATCTGCAGGACTCCTTAGCTTAGACTGAGCACCAAATTCTGCCCCACATCCCATCAGTCCAACATTCACCACCCTCAGTCATTCTGCAATAAGAAAGTAACATGCATCATGTTTACACAACATGCCTTAAAAAGAACAGACAGACAGTTGTTGTAACACTTGGTAACAAGCATGTATTCTGTTGTGATTCATCACTAGATCATGCCTTTCTTTTACATATTTACATCCATGTGCTTTCATCAATATTTCACAAATGCATTCATGCTCCATGCAATTAAATAGCCTGTACTAACCAAGTTAAACCTGTTTGGTATACTCACATTTACTACTATTAAAAATGTAGAAATAAGTCAATAATATCACAGATTTTTATCCAAATATTATGCTAAAATACAGCAGTCAAACACTCACCAATAAAAATTGAAATTTTTTTTTCTAGATATGAGTCATGATCATTTTGGAAGTGAAAAGTTATTATGCATTTTTTTCTTCTTTTTCCAGGGTTAGGAGTTCAATTTATTTTATTTTAGAGATTTTAATACATTTAAAATTTAAAATTTACATTAATACCTAGTCTTAAAAATGTTGCACTATTAAATCAAGGTAACATGTTGTGCATTGCAAATTTTAATACATATTACAAACTAAAAACTCATTGATTTAACCCCTTCAAAAACTTGCCTTATGATGAAACAAAAAAAAAAAATCAGACATTTTTGTTTGTTTTTATATAAAGAGGACAGCCAGCAAATGTTTAAGTCTGGAATAAAAAAAATTCTGCGCTCAATGACAGAGCTGGAAGCTGGAATGCCAAAGTTGATGGTTGACACAAAATTCATGTGTAAACAGTTGACATTTTTAGAGCTGCTTCTATGGTCGGATTTTTAAAAAATGTTGATCTCTGCTTCTTTGAAAATTTAGCATCCTCAGAATCTTGTCTCTTCAAATTATGCCCATGGCGGGTGAGGGATAAAGAAGCCCCCAAACTAACAAACACATCCTGCACATGTCCAATTCCATACACAGGGGCTAAGTCTAGGGTCCCCCTCACATCTTTGCTTCACATTGACAGGATTTATCATTGGGAGGTTCCATTGGGGGACAATCACCATTTTGGTTTAAAAATGCACTTTTACATACAAAATGTTCTTTATCACAAAACTTATTTATTGAAAACAAAGTCACGAAGGCTCTTTTAATGGCTCAAAATTGCACTGCCTCTGCACATTTTTTTTTCTGCTCACAAGTAAGTAGACAAGGTGATAAATAACAAGGGATATTTCTGTTGACTTGAATCTGGCAAGTTTTTTGCATTTTCTTTGGTTTTACATAAAAACTATGCACCAGTCTCATTCATCATTTGTTTCCTGACATATAAAGTTCCAGGCGAGGACAGTGACAGCTTAGATCGCTTTCTTCAGGATACTCTCTTAACCTTTGTAACCACCTGTTTTCTGGTCCCAATTAAAAGCCTTTTATGCCCATGTAATCTATCTAGCATAAAAATGTGACCTGTCTAGGTAAAAAAAAAAAAACAACAACAAAGAAAAATCTCCCCCCAAAATTGGATGGGCACAAACATGCATTGCATGTTACAGCAAATGTAAGACATACCTGAATTTAAGCTAATGAAAAAAAAATGTAAAAAGTTACAATCATAGATCAATTTAAATCCTATACATGTACGAATAACACCTCTCCCCCACCCCCCACCCCCCCAACACCACCAACATAATCTTATCTGGACTACATAAAAAGCTCAAACACAATTATATCTGCTTTTATTAATAGCAATTTTAATGTTTCTCTTCATATTTTATCTACATTATATCTGAAAGCCTATGTTACAGCTATGATAAACCAATATATTACGTTATATTTTGAACATGGCACTGTATAAGATCTCAAGAAATTTTAACGTTAAATTTGCACATGAAATGAGATACATGTAATTATATTTTAACTGTTTTCTGACCACACTGATTGTCTTCACAACTGCTGATGAAATCACAGTGCATATTTGCTTCTTACATAAAATCCTGAGATTGGGGAACAATAATATTACAGACATTGGAACAATGCAGCTTGACTGCATTCAGAAAGCGTGGCCAGCGTAAGAAGCACCTTCCTAGATCTCATGGAATTCACAGATCACTAATGTTTCAATTCCAAGAATGTCCAGCACAAAAGAATGTAAATATGCACCTAATTGCTATTGCAAACTTTTCCCTGTAGTGTTCCAGCAATACTGCAACACAACTGCTAGAGTGAAGGAAGACCACTGTTTGCAGAAAAGGTGGGAATGTACACAACACTAAATTTCTAGAATAACAGCCGAGCTCCCATCAGTGCTACAGCTCCCAGCCTTTAAATAGGACAAATACTGAACACACACCTTAAAACCTCTACAAATCTCTAAACAAGCCCATGTTTGGATTTTCTATTGCAAGAATAATTTTTCTTGCCTTTGTAATAGGGTCGCTGGCCCTCTGTAAGACGATCAAACAAGCACAAATCCCCAGACTAACAGATGTCAGAGGTTTCGCAGCCAGCGACTTGCACCGGGCAGCACTCCAAGTTTGGCGCAGGTTTAGTGATGAAGCTACAGCACCACATGATGATGGCCGAAGCGAGTGACTCGCAATGCAGAGTAATATCCACTGGAGATGCAGCACAACTCTGTACCCAATCATATTACATCTAAAAGTTGTTTACATCCAATGAAACATTAGGTAATGTCACCACCTCCTGCACTTCACGGATGGAGTAGGAGGAAAAACTGAGGTGAAATATTTTAATCCAAAATCTGATGTGGGTTATCCCTCCTACACCCATCTGAGAGACACAATAGGTTGGTGTGTCTAGCTAAGCATGGGTAAACATAACTCTTCATGTGTCCAATCGAGGAAAGTGTGAAAATTGTCAGAATTGGGTAAGCTTCCTCTTTTCTGATATAATCATGAAGAAAAGGTTGAGCACATGTACATTCAACCATTATTCTTGTCCATCACAACACAGAATTCCTCAAACCACAATCACTCCCATTCCTCTTCAACATTAAAATTATCATACTAAAAACTTTGTTTTGCAGAAGCCAGTGAACTGTATACAGAAATGGGTGCCAAAAGACTAAGGTTTATCATACAAATGATATACAGTAAAGCTTTATCTGTTCAAAATACACTAATAAAATAACTGGCATTCTGTGCTAAACATGCACACATGGCAATTTCTTCAGTGACAGAACAAAGATCAGTACCATCTTAGATTAAATTCTACATGGAACCTTTACCATACCCTTGTAAAATTCTCGAAAACACTTCAAAGTATTTTACATGAAAAGGGAATACTGTTAGTGATATTACTAGAAGCCAAATCTTAATTTAACATTAAAATGACATTATAAATTCATATATTTTAACTACAATGAAAAACTTGTTACACCAAATTAACTGCAAAAAACGCAATGGTGTAACAAGATGCACAGGCCAACAAAATTCAAAATGATTATACTATTAAATTAACAAGGTGACACTTCACAACTGTAATTATTATTATTTATACCTTAATTGAAAACAGGTGTGTAAACTTTCACCAATGCTTTTCACCTAAATGATATTTACGTGCATCACCAAACATGCGTAATTCCCCACCGTGTATAAGGCTCAAGTTTTTTTATGTTGCTTCTTTTTAATCTACTTCTGCAGCTATTTTATGTTTATAATATTAAGCCAGGGCCCATTGTTATCTCCTGCAGGAGACACAGAACAATAGGATCAGATGACAAAGCTGCGCACTCAGCTGTAACGTTCTTTTGTTGGCATTTTAGTATCTCTCATCTTTCAATTGCCGTCAGCATTGCTTCAGGCAAAATTCAACAAAGTTCAGGTAAAGCCACTTCTTCTCTGACCCACATTTGCTTTATTCACAGCCCTTTGATTCTTTCTGCAGCTCTTCCAAGCTACATGTATCTGATAGTCAATCTCTGCTCGAATATAAATCCATGGTACATAACATTTGGTCTAAAAATTTCAATGAAAATTTCCAATCATTGCAAAACTCATGACACAGAATGCAACCTCATCTGATCAACTGTATGAAGTCAGTGCACATACTTTGTGCACATTAGTGACAGAGGAAATGTTTCATCTGCATTTCGATCATTAGCAATGGCAACACTACATTGTGATACAGTATTCAAGCAAAAGACCCTGTATCATACTAAAAATGAACACATTTGCTGAATAATAATGAACTGTCACATTATGCCAAAACTTGAGAAAATGTTATCTCTGACAGACAGAAGTGGCATGCATATGATGTAATCAATATTCAAAATTGTGTGATTGTTCTTTCTCTACACAGGTGCAGTCTTATCATAATATTTTAAGTAACTTTGGTTAACCTGTACATCTTCTTTTGTTCTCAGTAAGTTAGACCCTGTCTGAGCCATACTAAGGCCCCCAAAACTTCTTTATTTATTATTTTTTATCAATGAATGTGACACAACCAAAGTACTCTGTTCCCAATATATCAAAGGATTAGCCAGATATTAAATCATAAAAGGCTTCATGAAAGCAAAAATTAATCTAGCAAATTGTTTTGTACAAAGAATGTTAATTCAACTGTACTTACTCCACGCACACACTGTCACTGTTAGCACAAATCCTGTTAACCTCTAATTTTATTATAAAGTAAATTGTCATCAATATAACAACAGACCTGCTTCACACCAATTACAGCATTTCACACTTTCAGAAGCACATGTAGCCCCTAAAATGATACTCTTGATGCTGATACTTAGGGCTTTCTGAGAGGAAATTAATAAAACTTTACACAAAGACCATTAGGTCGCCCTGCAAGGTGAATAAACCAATTACAATCAAACAAAATGTGCTAAAAGATAAATTTTTTCCCTGAGATATAGTAACCTTAACATAAAACTATTTAGGCGATATAGCAAAGGACAACTAGAGCAGTAAATAGCCTAAATAATGTTGTCCTAAAAAATTTTGACTAAGACAATACAGATTTAATGGGCGGTAAACTGTCATATCTGGATGACTAAAAACTATGCACAAGCCAGATTAAAAACAACTTCCTCATAACTTCATGAACAGCACTGTTTTGTTCTTATAACATATTCTCCAAAGAAATATACCTTGAAAGAATTTAAGCTCCAGTGCTCAAATATCCCACTCTACGTTACATCCTCAGATGATATGTTTGCAATAAATCATTAAGAAAAAGTCACACTTACACCACTCAATTTTTCAATATTCTGAAATATGGGATATTGTTTTTTACAGGTAGAAGCATCAAATGTCTATCTTCCAGATACCATACATATTTTCTTCCACTTTTTCCTTCAACATATATTTGCTATTATATCTCCATAACCACCCTGATCATTTGTTGGATAGATTTATATTAAGTAAGCTGATAACAGCAACTTGTAAGAAGTACAGTTATTTAAATAACTCGTCTACAAAGCTTTATATTGATACAAAATTAACTGCCAACATTTTTTCTTGTCAAGTTTTTCTACAGCTTTGGATTAATCCAATTGTAAAAGAAGAGGACAGATATGTGATATAAGACTACTGAGATCACCACATTTTTCGTTATGTATGACTTATCTACCATCCTAGACAATTTAATAAAAATTGCGTCCAAAAGGTTTCAGATATAACAGATTTTTATGTTGTAGAGAGTGATTTTAGCCAGACCTAAAAGCTTGCTCTTTTTCACTCATCTACAAGAATCATGATTTTCACATCTACTCCTGCCATGATACCTGTGGGCTGCATATAGGCGCCTTTATCTTTATTAGACAATTATCTTTATTAAAACAATCTTAAGAATGTCTACAACCACTTGGGAACAGCCAATGATTGGTTTAACATCACAGCCATCCTCTTTAGAATTCCGATCACTGCTTCATACTTAAGACATTTCATAACTTTAACAGACTACTCAAATAGAAAGGTACAAACATGTACAATAGTATCCAGGCTGATGCATTGTTGAGAATGAAAAATTGCTGAGGATTTATTGCATTGGAATTCATGCACATAATGTATATAAGCAGGAAGCACTACTAATCAGCTTGGCCAATAGGCCTACACATTTTATCTGATCGACCGCTAATCAAAATAATTTTCAATTGACAGTCAAAATACTATATCACCCAATAAGCAAAACTTGTCATTCGTTACACCACTATTTTGCCCACACATCACCAAATAAAAAAACTTGATATTTGTTACACCGCCATTTTGCCCAGTCAAAATATATCAGCCAATAAGAAAACTAGATATTCATCGCACCGCCATATTGCCTAGTCAAAATACTATATCAGCCAATTAGAAAACTTGATATTCGTAGCACCGCCATTTTGCCTAGTCAAAATACTATATCAGCCAATTAGAAAACTTCACATTCATCGCACCAGCATTTTGTCCAGTCAAAATACTACATCAGCCAATTAGAAAACTTCATATTCATCGCACCAGCATTTTGTCCAGTCAAAATACTACATCAGCCAATTAGAAAACTTCATATTCATCGCACCAGCATTTTGTCCAGTCAAAATACTATATCAGCCAATTAGAAAACTTCATATTCATTGCACCAGCATTTTGTCCAGTCAAAATACTACATCAGCCAATTAGAAAACTTCATATTCGTAGCACCGCCATTTTGCCCTTCAAGCGGACAGGTTTGAATGGACACACATTTGATAAGGTGGTTATGTGTCGATTAGGTTGGAGTTTCACGTGGCTTTCAGCAGCCATTTTTATAGCCATGACTCCACAACCCAGACCATGGGGCTGTCCAAAAGTTGGACAGTTCTCTTTAACTGGGAGCTCAACAAGATTGTCTACCTCAAACTCTTAGGTATGAAAACAGACACATAATTAAACAAATGGCTTTTGTTCACAAGCTGAACATTCTAGTCACCAGGCTTTACAGATGCATAATCCAAGAAGACATTTCATATCAGCAGTATGCATGAAAAGGCAAATCTTACACAATTTATGAATGGTAACAGCTATAACAGCAAGTCTATGTATACACTGAATGAGTCACTATTGAAACTTCAGTACTTAACTGTTACTTTTTTGAGGAAATTAATGTACATCCATGATTTAAATTAAGGGAAAAGCCCCATGCTTACACTTGCGACATTGCTAAATTTAAACTAAAGTGCAAGGGAGCTAACTCTCTTACCAATCGTTTAACGAAAAATCATCCAGAGTAGCCTCCCCTTAATTTAATACACTGAGAACTTGGGCCAGTTTTATGTCCCTTACTAACATTTGTTTTGTCAGCAAACTGGAACATAAGGATCATTCATTTACGCACCTTAGCTCTAAAAATCTAGACTGTTTCATCTTTAATCTGTTTTCAAGTAATAAAAAATAAGTCTTGTTCTATTACCATACATCTAATTGTATAATATGCACATACAGCAAGCAGACCAATTATAATGGACATCGCGTAGTCAGAAGACAACACACCTACCCACGTTCAGTGTAACATTCAATAGTTCAAAATACTTTGGTTTGCACACCCAAAGCACTTTCTTTGTTTGAAACTGTGTCGCTAAAGTTAGGAACCGATATATGTAGGCTACAATTCAGTTCTTTATTTCAATGTTTTAATATTAATATTTAAGAATATTCCACCATGACAATGATTGTCATTTTAACGGCTGGGTGAAGCCCAGAGTGCCCTGTGCAAACCCTCTGAGCTCTTGCAATAATGTGTGACTTGCACGTGAAAGATACACGGTCCCTCACAAGCCTCATGGCAGGAGTCGCTCAACTACTTCTCACTTCCCTGCTGGTTACATCTCATTAATGGTAAAAAATAAAATGAAAATTTCAATATACCACTACAGACATGGAAAAATAGTGTGTTTACTTTTACACATGATCATCTGAACCTCTAAAACTTAAGACTGGCCCAGAAAGTGCAGTTGGTAGAGTGTCTCCTTCAGGAGCAGTAGATCCAGGATCAATCCTGGGTCGGGTCACACCTAAGACCATTAAAAGGTAACTTACTTGCTCGATATTCAGCCTAAAGGGGATAGTGCAACGATTGGTTGACCCGTATCAGTATAACAGCTCGGCAGGGTGGCTTACTTGCCTTCAATAAGTCGTTTCAGTGAAACGGTGCTAGATAAAAGGAGGCACATTACATGCACTTTAAGGACTCCTTCGTCGTCATATGACTGAAAAATTGTTAAGTACAACGTTAAACCCCAAGTACTCACTCACTCTGTCTAGGACTCAGAGGGCCTGGAGAAGCATTCAAACATAGAAGCACTAAATATAGGGTACATACAGGATTCTACACAAGGGACATACAATTCTTGTTGGGATTAGCAATACTAATCGTCTCTTAATGACACTTAATATGTTCTGGTCAGTGTTCAAAGTGTATCCTATATACTAGCTTACGGTTATTTTCTGCTTCATATTCATTTCTATGAATTATAAGGTTGAGATAAAGCAACAACCCTATAGGGTATGACATTACCTTGTTCACTGTGTATTACCTTTACTGAGTCAAACCTAACCCTTGTTTGATTTATGCTTAGTTTTAGTTTTGCAAATCAGACTGAATGAAATCTGTGACACTCCAACTTCAATATTAAAAATGTACGAACAGGATAAACCTACTGTCACTGAGCATTTTCTAAACATATATATATATATATATATATATATATATGTGTGTGTGTGTGTGTGTGTGTGAAAGCGGCTCTCCTGTGTAGCAAGCACTGTAAAACTCATAAAGAATCTCATTTCATTGGTTCAAATAGGACTATGTTTTTCTTTTTACAGGTGGACCTTGCTGTTGGGAAGAATATGTGGGTTTCCACTGGGGTCTTTGATCTTACAAAGGTGACATTCAAAGTGTTGGCCCATCTGGTGACTATACTTTGTGTTACATGTAAGTGCAGATAACTGTGTCCTGCCCATTGTGTAAGTCATCACACACATCTCCTTTTCTTACTGTCAAGAAATGGATAACATACAGCAATACTATATCAGATGCTATGTATGCAGGCAGCGAAATTTGGCGCGAACGAAACCGTCGGGGTCGCGCAACGGTTACGTGCGGTTCAATTTGGGCTAACCGGAAAATCGGTTAGGCCAACTGCCCAACGAGAACGTCCTTAGAGTCAGTGTGCATTAGGTAACTACAGATAAACTGGACTGAACAGCTTTCATAATCACAACGTGGCCAGTATGGCAACGCGTCTAAAAATAGAAACTTTGATTTCCGCCACAGCCAGCTGCCTGTGCTGGTCACATGGAAATGTAATCATTCATATATGCTTTACAGGCTTTGAGATAATACTCAAATTATTTATTTTGACTTATCTTTTCACGATCATGCAAGTAAATAAAACAAGGTAACCGATCGGGTTGATAAACATACGTGGCGTAACCAAATGATCGGTTAGGCGAGGCGGAAAAGACGTAACCGATTTCTGGTTTCGCCGGCAGACAAATTTCGCTGCCTGTGTATGCATATAGTTAAATAACAGTTCAGCTTTTTCCACAGTTTTCCACAGCACAAGTCACCAGGCCAGAGAAAATAGTTGCTGCAATTATACTGCAAAGCTGTTCTTCACCTACTTTACTACACATTCAACATGTACTCTAACTCTTCTACATCCCTGATGATCAACAGGTGTCAAGGCAAAAGTAGTCTCCCCTTGCTCAGCTCATCTGGCTACGTCTTGTAGTACAATCCGTTTTGAGAACAAGAGACGATGACCCAATTTTACACCACTCACAAACTCTTCCTTCCACTGGCCTGTACAATCACATAAATCCTCCCCTGAACTTTTGAACCAGGGAATGGAATGTGGTTTCACTGCCTTACAAATGGGAGATGTGTACCACCCAAGTCCCGAGTAGTGCAAACTTATTGGGAGCATAAGTGAGGGAGGGGGGGAGGGAAAACAGGGCAGCTAAACAGGTCCTTGGTATGGTTTACAGCTAAACAGGTCCTTGGTATGGTTTACATTTTTGGGATGTGATCTATCTTCATCACTCCCTAGAATAGGGTCAACTTAAACCAACTTCCTGTCCTTAAAAACCAGCCTAAACTTCTCTGTAACACCACAGGCCCGCTCATAAAACTTGTTACAAGGAGCCCAATACTTTAATGCCACCATTCTAGTTACCAACCTGCAGGTTTCAAAGGAGGAGAGTATATACAGGAGTCAGAGCATTTGTAACACTAACTCAGCCAAGGCAACTGACATAGTTTCCTTACACTTCTGTGCACTCTCTTCCTACTGTTTAGCACACTTTCTAACACTAAAACTAGTAACGTATGACACACATTCCATGATGTTCATAATACAAATACCAACTGGTATTATTCTGACAGAGAAGTTCAACAAGAAACTTAGATACTCTGGGCATAATGTATCCAAAAAAAAACACCCCTGGTCTAAGCAAAATATAACTGCGGGCTACTGTCAACAACTATTTAAAAATAAACAAAAATGTGCACTTGTAATAATTTTCCAGTGGTGAGAGAGGAGATAAATACTGCAAAACTGACCTCAGGCTCACATTTGTGTCACTTTGGAACAAACTTTGGATTGTGGGTTCATCAAAATGTTACATGAACCAGTCTGTTTGATAAAAAAAAAAAAAAAAAAAAAAAAAAAATACGAAACAAGAAAAGTCATAACAAATACATGTATGCTGATGATGTTATTCATGGCAATATTGTTGTTACAGCATTTAAAATTTTAAAACTCAGAAAAGAATATAAGAATTACGGTTTTTAAGCACCAAAAAACAATAGCCAGGAAAAAAATAAATCAGACACATACTGTGGTCAAATAACATGTAACATGTTTGCTGTGACAGATCTATAAAGTTCACTGTTTTAAAAGATCTCTAAATTCCTGATACTGACTACCGTCTTTCAATTCAGTGAATTTGACTCTATTTACCATTTTCTCAGCTTTACTTTCATTTCAAATTCAACTGGTTTCTATTTTGTGTTTAAAATAGGTAAAACAAACATCTGACCAAGGCTAGCTCCACCCATGTGGTTGTGGAAATAACATTATAAAAGTCTTATATTCTGGTGCTCTGGCACGTAGCCAGATTTCATATTTGAAGCCTAGCCAAGATCAGCAAAGCAAGGATGACCAATATGGCTGCAGGGCTAAAATTCCAGTTTTGTCCAGATCATTGCTACTTGTACAGTGCATGTTGATAACCAACCACAATATTTAATACCCATTCTTCATCAGTCTCCCTAAATACATCTGTCTGTACTTCCATAATAAACCCTGAAAATGTCAGCTGGTACTGTACAAATCCTAGTAATTGAAAACGAAGAATAGCACGTGTAGTATAACTTATACTCATCTTCACGTTTTTTTTTAGGGCAATACCTTTGAAGAACACAGAAAGCTACAGAGTATGTGTTATGTCAAGGTTTTCAAACTTACATGTAAGCATACAGTCACTGTATACAACAATGGTTTTCTTTTCTTTCCAATTGATTTCCACATACCCATGAGCTAGATACATTTGATCAAAATAAAAAAAATAAAATAAAAAAAAAACTCTCTTCCTTAGCAAATCACCAGTGTGATACAAGGGCAACTTTCTATATTTAGATATTTATAAATGACAACAAATTTGCTAGATTTTTTGGTTCTGCCATGTTTTGTTTTCCGTCAGTACACTAAATACAGGTAGGACAACCTGTTGTTAACAATTATACTAGCCTTACAACTAGCCACTGTCATCTTTATGGATGAGAATCTAGTAGAGAACATCTGATTCATATGCATCTACTTATAAAACATTTATCATGCAATTTATTTACAATGCTACGATTATATGAGAGAGTAGTGTTTAACACTGCTGATTACCCCGTCATCCCTAGAATCTACTCTCTAATTAGTTGAGATGGCATGATGTCAAGAACAAACCTAAATGAGCTGATGAATAATTTAGTGTCACTCATAATAATTGCATAATGTTTCTGACGATTATCCTTCTCATTGAAATCCCAAGGTATTTAACTAGATGGATAGATTTTTGAGCCGATAGTGACAGTTTCAAGAGGCAAGTTCCATTCCTTTTAGACTTGTTCACTAAATATTTGCAGAAGTCTACAGACGTTAGCAGACTTACTGATCTGGTCCTTCTTTCAATAGTGTAAATGTTCATAAAGGTCAGGTATGAAAACAAACAACTTTTACATATGACCACCTTGCAATATATAAACTACTCGACTGTATGTAAATTTGATATGCTAGTTGCAGGAATCTGTGACAAAAGAAGTTTTTTAATGTAATTGTTGTTTTACTTTATACAATACATGACAGAGCTTCTACACACAACACACCAAAATCACTTCTCCTTTGTCTCTTTGTAAGACTGGCAGTTTCTCTGGATACAAATGTTTACAAAACTGTGTTGTTGGACTTCATCAAATAGCACAAAAAAAAAATCTTCAGCAAGCAGTCATGATGAGCACATAGCACTAATAGAACCTGCTGCTACCAATGCAAGCAGACAACGTTGCTTCCTCTGTAACACAGATGAGAGACTAGGGGGTGGATGGGGAACTGTAAGATGATATGCCGGATTGCGCAATTCACATAGAGTTTTCTTTCTTTGAACTGGGAAACAGTTTAGTCTACACACCAACTGGATTTCCTTAGGTGCAAATCACTTGGACCAAAGCCATAGTGAAAACACAACTGAGCAGCACAGACCAAACTGAGATGGATCTGGCACAGACCACTAACAAACCCATTTCAAGCCATTTAAATCCAATTGGCCTCCATAACTGACTGTTAAATTGCTAATGAAACTTGCCGCTATCCTACTCATTCTGTGCAACCTGGGGTATGCGATGTAGTATATAGCTTTTCTTATGCCATAATTTACCCATGTCAGTAATATAACAACACTGATGTAAATTTTCAATGTATGACTCGTAATATAAATATCCCGAAATTTTGATTCACATGACATCCCTTGTCATAGAGCTAAGATCTACATTTAGGTCACACATTTCGATAAATGAGCAGTTATGACTGCTGACATTTTTGAAAGAAATTAAAACTCGTCATCTTATCACACTAATGGATTGAGAGGACTCTGTGGCTCAGTTGGTTAGCGCGCTAGCGTACCATAATGACCCAGGAGCATCTCACCAATGCGGTCACTAAGAGTTCAAATCCAGCTCATGCTGGCTTCTTCTCCGGCCATACATGGGAAGGCCTTCAGCAACCTGCGAATGGTTGTGGGCTTTCCCTGGGCTCTGCCTGGTTTCCTCCTACCATAATGCTGGCCGCCGTCGTATGAATGAAATATTCTCGAGTACGGTGTAAAAACACCAATCAAATAAATCAAGTCAAATAATTCACTAATGGATTGTGTTATGTTTTCTGTAACTACATCTTGGGAAATGTATGTTACAGTGCCAACCTTTTCACATACATCGCTATCAGTACGCATCTCATTTACACACCTGTCAAAACAAACAGACGTTGTCTTCTCTATCAACCACCTAAAACCCCTTAAAATATATTGTGGAATAAAGAGGATATGCAATTCGTGACCCATTACATCAGATTTATTAAACTCGTGATGTAATATTCATTTGTTCCTCACTAAAGGCTTGGAACAAATGAAAATTACACCACTTATTAAATAAATCTGATATAATGGGTCGCTTAATATAGATCCTCTATTACATATTGTTACAATCAACACTTCAAGTGTATTCCATACAATCGTACATCTGATCGTGCTGAAAGTTTAAACAGTAAACCAATGAACCCAATACATAGGTTTCAATGTTTTCTTGAAATTCTACCAGAAGAATGTACAGCAACCCTTAGAAATACATACTGCATGAGCATGCATTACTTGAATATGGTATCTTAATTAAAGCTCAATGAAATGCAATCCATTCTTTTATTTCATGAAACTTTTTAACATTTATGGTTCAACAGACACAGTGCAATTTGTAAGAATAATGTACGTATAATATAAGAATTTCTCTGCATGCTGTATATACAGACTAAGCCAAATTTACTAGTACATTTAGATGAGTGAGTGAATGAGTGCTTGAGGTTTAACATTGTACTTAACAATTTTTCAGTCACATGACAATGAAGGAATCCTTAGAGTGCATGTAATGTGCCTCCTTGTTGCAGGACAGATTTCCACCGCTCTTTTATCTAGTGCTGCTTCACTGAGACGCCTTACCGGAGGCAAGTAAGCCGCCCGCCCAAGCCATTATACTGATACAGGTCAACCAGTGGATGCACTATCCCTTTCATGCTGAATGCCTAGCAAGAAAGCTGTAACTTCCTCTGGATCGGCCACTCCCGAAGCGAACGCTCTACCAACTGTGCTAGCGGGGATGGTTAGTTGGTGATGTACAACTAAGGAGGTTGGTATATAACTAGGAGATGAAGTATAATGGTAATCGCTTGCTACTGGTTTTCTGATAGGACAGGTAAAGCACTGGTCAGTTGTTATGTTGTTACAGAACAGGTAAAGCATGCAGTGGTTAGTTGATGATGTCATTTATTTATTTATTTATTTATTTGGATGGTGTTTTACGCTGTACTCAAGAATATTTCACTTACACGACGGCGGCCATCATTATGGTGGGTGGAAACCGGGCAGAGCCCAGGGGAAATCCACGACCATCCGCAGGTTGCTGGCAGACCTTCCAACGTATTGATGATGTCATAATAAACAGGTACTTTGTACATTGTAATTATGGTGTAGTGAAGGACAGGTAGTAATTGTCAGTGGTTGATGTTGTTGATACAGTAGTTGTTGATGTTAAGATAGTCACTGTTCACTGTTTATGTTGAGAAGAATACAGGTAATGCAGTGGTTTGTTGTTGTTGGTGTGATAGAAATAATAAAACAGCAGCTATATGTAGTGAATACATGACACTGTTAATATGATACATGTACACTGTACATGTAAGAAAGCCAGACTTATCCCATTAAACACTGTATAAACTCACCTAAACCTTCAGCCTGGCAGTCCAGAATCTGTAAGACAAATGGAGACATTCACAGTGAGATTGGTAAAAACCTGACATGAAGCAAGCAGTACTCTTGACACCTGAAACAAATGTCAGCAACAGGTGTTACAAACTTACACATATCTTACCTAAGTGTACATACACCTGGTCAACATCTTACCCACCATGCATTATGCAATCAGCATCAGATTAATGGTATCCACATAATGAAAATGACTTTTAACTAATACCTAATGAGCGTAAAATTTAATCACTCATCGACTTTAATGCAATACACACTTTTTAAATGGTGATTAAAATTCCATGTAGATGTAAATAGAAGCCCATCAAACTCCACACAAGACCTCAAAACATTATCTCCACATACAAAAATTCACAGCTGCAGCCAACATGTATTCATCTACACTACATACATGCATAAAATGTCCATAATCCTTGAAAAAAATCTTACTGAAATGAACTATGTTGAAATACTTGAATATTTTATAGCCAACACAAGTAATATTACATACAAAAATGCATTAATTGCATTTATTCTCACACCGCCATCTAAGAGACCAACGACAATCAGTATGGTTCAGGCTGACAAATAATAAGGTTGTGTACTCGGGTGTTAAAACACACTATACCACAAAAAAGTGTTGATCCACCAATAAGCTTAGCATAATGAAAAAGCATAGGAACCCTGAAAAAACGGAGAAGTCACATTTCTGACGTTTCAGTATTTTAACAAAATTTTATTTGTCATCTTCAGAATAGGCAAAAAGTCACAAAACTAGCTGGTACCTACACACAGTTCAGTTACACAAGCAAACAATAGAAGGTTCAGCAGATTTAGATTGATGAATGATTTGGTGGATGTAGTCAGTGAGAAGAGTGATAGCATGCTGTGGGGCTGGTGAAGGGGAGTGGGGTGAGGTTGGTGAAGGGAAGTGGGATGGGGATGAGGGCTGGCAGCAGCAGGTACTCTATACACTGACAATCTATATGGTTGTTAGAATAAACAGTCTCACTGAAATGAAGTAATAAAACTGGCAGCAGGGTATGCTAATGAGATTAGAGGTTTAGGACAGTAAAATATAAATGTACTGTAAAAACAACCTGATGACACATAGCAAAGGTTAATACAAAGTTCAGAAGTGCTGAAAATAAGTACAGTAGTGTCAGTACAATAAGTACAAAATATACACGAAAAGTATAATATTCAGTTTTTTTCGGAGTATCTATGCTTTAGCACTATGCTATGCCATAGAGTAACACATCAGTCATACATGGATTTGTACTAGCTGTACTATGTACACAACACAATGCTATACCACAGAGTAACGCCTCAGTCATACATAGACTTGTACCAGCTGTACTATGGACACAACACCATGCTATACCCCAGAGTAACTCCTCAGTCATGCATGGATTTGTACCAGCTGTACTATGGACACAACACCATGCTATACCACAGAGTAACGCCTCAGTCATGCATGGATCTGTACCAGCTGTACTATGGACACAACACCATGCTATACCACAGAGTAACGCCTCAGTCATGCATGGATCTGTACCAGCTGCACTATGGACACAACACCATGCTATACCACAGAGTAACTCCTCAGTCATGCATGGATCTGTACCAGCTGCACTATGGACACAACACCATGCTATACCACAGAGTAACACCTCAGTCATGCATGGATCTGTACCAGCTGTACTATGGACACAACACCATGCTATACCACAGAGTAACACCTCAGTCATACATGGATCTGTACTACCTGTGCTGTGGACACATAACCATACTTTGATTTATGGATTCAATTTATTGGATTTTCACATATTCTGTATGAATAAGACTCCATATAGGTATAATCATACATTAACAAAGGTACAGGGGATGAGCAGAGCTTGTTTCTACTCCCAGATTGTCACACCCACATGCACCTGTATGGAATACAGCCTCAGGTAGTTATAGTACCCCAGAAATAAACCTTGTGGAAACAAAGTAAAAGCACCAAAGCTCACTAAGCAGTTACCTTGTGATAACATGTAAGAGCCTTTATGTGATATAGAAGAGACAGCTCTAACACTGTCCTGTAGAGACAGTCATAACACTATGTCATAACATCCCATACACAGTGTGACAGACACCCCTTGCACTGTATGATGACAACCTGTACACTGTGCGATAGAGACATCCCTTACATAGTAGGATAACAACATCCCATACACAGTGTGACAGAGACACCCCTTGCACTATATGATGACAACCTGTACACTGTGTGATAGAGACATCCCTTACACAGTAGGATAACAACATCTCATACACAGTTTGACAGAGACACCCCTTGCACTGTATGATGACAACCTGTACACTGTGTGATAGAGACATCCCTTACACAGTAGGATAACAACATCCCATACACAGTGTGACAGAGACACCCCTTGCACTGTATGATGACAGCCTGTACACTGTGTGATAGAGACATCCCTTACACAGTAGGATAACAACATCCCATACACAGTGTGACAGAGACACCCCTTGCACTGTGTGATGACAGCCTGTACATTGTGTGATAGACATCCCTTACACAGTAGGATAACAACATCTCATACACAGTGTGACAGAGACACCCCTTGCACTGTATGATGACAACCTGTACACTGTGTGATAGAGACATCCATTACACAGTAGGATAACAACATCTCATACACAGTGTGACAGAGACACCCCTTGCACTGTGTGATGACAGCCTGTACATTGTGTGATAGACATCCCTTACACAGTAGGATAACAACATCCCATACACAGTGTGACAGAGACACCCCTTGCACTATGTGATGACAGCCTGTACATTGTGTGATAGACATCCCTTACACAGTAGGATAACAACATCTCATACACAAGGTGACAACAACAGCCATAACACTGTGAGATAAAAACAGCCCTTTTAATACAGTCAGTGATGTAGATGGTCCTTAGATTACAAGATAAAAGCAGTCTTTAACCTATTTCATAAGATAGCCCATCATTTACTGTGTGATAAAGACATTTCCTATACTGTGTGATAAAAACCTTAACAATGATATTGAACAAAATTACCAGGACAGCCTTTATCATTATGCAGACAACTCATATATCAGAACAACACAGACATAGCATACATATTACACCTGCACAGACAAACTCTTAAATATCCATGAAGTATGACATCATATTAATGAATCATCATATCTACACACACATAGTTCACCATACTCCACATACAGAATCAATAAAACAATAAAAAAGTCATTCTATCACACACATAGAGACTGATTCTATCACACACAGAGACTGATTCTATCACACACATAGAGACTGATTCTGTCATACACTCATAGAGACTGATTCTACCATACACGTAGAGACTGATTCTATCACACACATACAGACTGCTTCTATCACACACAAAGAGACTGATTCTATCATAGACACAGAGACTTATTCGGTCATACAGACATAGAGACTGATTCTATCATAGACACAGAGACTGATTCTATCATACACACACAGAGACTGATTCTGTCATACAGGCATAGAGACTGATTCTATCATACACACAGAGACTGATTCTATCATACACACACAGAGACTGATTCTATCTCACACAAAGAGACTGATTCTATAGAGACTGATTCTATCACACACATAGAGACTGATTCTATCACACACATAGCGACTGATTCTATCATACATACATAGACTGATTCTATCACACACATAGAGACTGATTCTATCACACACATAGAGACTGATTCTATCACACACATAGAGACTGATTCTATCATACATACATAGAGACTGATTCTATCACACACACAGTGACTTATTCTATCATACACACACAGAGACTGATTCTATCACACACAGAGACTGATTCTATCACACACACAGTGACTGATTATATCATACACACACAGAGACTGATTCTATCACACACACAGTGACTGATTCTATCATACACATAGAGACTGATTCTATCATACACAGAGACTGATTCTATCCCACACAGAGACTGATTCTATAGAAACTGATTCTATCACACACACAGTGACTGATTCTATCACACACATAGAGACTGATTCTATCATACACATAGAGACTGATTCTATCACACACATAGAGACTGATTCTATCATACACATAGAGACTGATTCTATCACACACATAGAGACTGATTTTATCACACACAGAGACTGATTCTATCATACACATAGAGACTGATTCTATCACACACAGAGACTGATTCTATCACACACAGAGACTGATTCTATCACACACAGTGACTGATTCTATCATACACAGAGACTGATTCTATCACACACAGAGACTGATTCTATCACACAAAGAGACTGATTCTGTCATACATACATAGAGACTGATTCTATCACACACACAGTGACTGATTCTATCATACATACAGAGACTGATTCTATCATACACATAGAGACTGATTCTATCACACACACAGAGACTGAGTCTATCACACACATAGAGACTGATTCTATCACACACACAGACTGAGTCTATCACACACATAGAAACTGATTCTATCATACACATAGAGACTGATTCTATCACACACACAGAGACTGATTCTATCACACACACAGAGACTGATTCTATCATACACATAGAGACTGATTCTATCACACACACAGAGACTGAGTCTATCACACACATAGAAACTGATTCCATCACACACAGAGACTGATTCTATCACACACATAGAAACTGATTCCATCACACACATAGAAACTGATTCCATCACACACACAGAGACTGATTCTATCACACACATAGAGACTGATTCTATCATACACATAGAGACTGATTCTATCATACACACAGAGACTGATTCTATCACACACATAGAGACTGATTCTATCATACACATAGAAACTGATTCTATCACACACACAGTGACTGATTCTATCATACACATATAGAGACTGATTCTACCATACACATAGAGACTGATTCTATCATACACATAGAAACTGATTCCATCACACACACAGAGACTGATTCTATCACACACATAGAGACTGATTCTATCATACACATAGAAACTGATTCTATCACACACACAGTGACTGATTCTATCATACACACATAGAGACTGATTCTATCATACACATAGAGACTGATTCTATCACACACACAGTGACTGATTCTATCACACACAGAGACTGATTCTATCACACACATAGAGACTGATTCTATCATACACATAGAAACTGATTCTATCACACACACAGTGACTGATTCTATCATACACACATAGAGACTGATTCTATCATACACATAGAGACTGATTCTATCACACACACAGTGACTGATTCTATCATACACACAGAGACTGATTCTACACATGGGATCATCGGCATAATATATATACATATACCATCATTATATAATACTGACCATTACACACAAGTACAAGAATTCATCATCTAGGTAACAACATATATAAAGAATACTGATTATCCTCATCAAAGACAGACAAAACAATGTTTACATTAGATAGAAATGCTGTCAGTAAATCTTTACTCAGGTCAAAATCTTGAGATTACCAAAGCCTTATACAAACATGTACAGCACAAGATTTACAATAGTTACCACAAAATTTCACAGACACCGAGTGACATCAAACCGAAAATCCATCCTGTAGGAATACAACCGAATATTACCCATAGTAAGCCTGTCTCTCTCTCTCTCACACACACACACACACACCAGTGTACACCTGTTGCTGCAGTAGTAGGTCGTTATGAGAAAACTCACCTGTTGATGGCAATATACAGCAGACCAGCTTTAATACAAGGACACGTCTACGCCAACACAACATACCATAACAGTTCATTTATCCGCCAGCCTTGGCTGACCAGCCTCTCTGACACATACCACAAGCATCAGCCAATATATATTTTAATAAAGGTTACAGATACTGGTTTCATTAAAGTCGTGGATGAGGCAGGGTATCCGGCGTACCATATGGTAGCTGTGACCCATGTGCACGTGGGACCCGTCCCCCCACATAGTGTACATATAGCTCAGCCACGTGCCCGTCTTCATTCTGTCATCAGCCCACTCCCGCCCACCTGCAGCACGCCCCCTCCTTTAGCTTTGAGGTAATCGACCAGGCTTTAATGATCTGGCCTGAGCCTTGGCTGGACAGCTTAACACCAAATATAGTTACAGCTAAATGCCAAGTTGTAGATTATCCCTGACTATGATCAGAGCTGATCCATGTCCCAACATAACGCCAAGACCCCTACCTTCAACCGCAGAGAAGCTGGGTATATGATCACAGCTACAGGCAAGGAAAATCCTCTTTATTGATTACATCACCACTTATCTGCTTCATCTACATTTACATCAACTGCCAGGATTTGCTGTAAATTGTTAACGTCAGATTTACATGTATCTGACAATGTCATGTGAACACCATGAAAATGCTGCTCCTTGGTCTGAACAGGTGTATAAAGCTAGATTAATCTGTCAGACTTTTAAATCTTGGCTACAACTTAAGCCTACCTGGAAAATCAATGACAGGTATGCCACCACATATGTACGTTATAGTAACCTCAAAAAATGCAGACTCAGCACTATTTCTGTAGTAATATTACACATGCACAACACTGTTTCTTGAATCCATACACTTGCAGGCTATAAATCAAAGGATTAGCCAGGAGAGCATCTTAGAGACTTATTATTAGAGAAATATTATTTTGATGAAATGAACATTGCACAGAAAATAGGAGAGCAGATGTCACCCCATGATTTCAAATTCTCACATTGTGAAAACCCACATAATGTTCTCAATTTACAGTGATTCATATGTTTCAGCATGTATGTAAACTGCCCTGATATCAATCACAAAAATACAATGCTTGAACGTGCAGTATCTAACAGATGGCAGACATGTGTTCACATGTTATAATTTGATCGATTGATCTGATCGAGTGGTGTTATACTTGCCATACTCAAGAATAATTAACTCATGTGACAACGGTAAGTTTTATGTGCCATGGACAATTTCAGATCCATAGGAACTTTTCACACAACTAAATATAATTTCTATTTTCACTTAATTACCATGATTAAATGGTAAACTTCACACTTGACTTTATATACACTGATTAAACAGCCTATTCAATCAACTATGCAGCCTACATTATTCAATATAGACAACATATATATATTTCTGAAAAATGGAGCAGTATACAACAGTAACATTATAAGAGAATAGGATCATAACATGTATGAAACTGACTAAAACTCTGCTTAAGCAAATGAAGAAATCAGAACACAATGGATCCAAACGTTCAACTGTATCACACAAGTATCCATTAATTTGGATACCACGCAAATGTATCTACAACATAGCTGGCTGTGAATGCTGTATCATCTGGCAGGTAGACGTAAGTCTGAGAAATCTTACAGTTGGCACCTGTGAGCTTTATTAACGTATCATATCACACACTCCCAAAATGATCCTTTTTTGCAAACTACTGATGTGTGAACAAGATTACAACCCCTTATACTGCTGTAAAACATAGCAATGTAGATAGAAACACATTCTCACATAATAGCATACATGTGCATTGTTTAGTTTATTTGATAAACCTATCATAATAGTGAGGTCAAAGGAAAACCTTACATACATGTATATAATATCAATTGTCTTAGTAGCAAACAATAACATATATTTTATTACCCTTTTATGAATACAGGTACATGTATACCTGTAGCATTCAAACGTATATACATGGGGAAGGGGGCTATCATAACTGCATCAACTTATATTCCAGTCCTCTTCAAAACAAACCAGTGTGATATATACCTGTTTTCTTGGCATGTCCTTTGTATACAACTGTTACACCAAAGTGGGACATTCCACAAAGACCTAACAATAACGTTACAACCAGAGACAACTGAATAAAGCATTTTACCTACAAGAGTGAAATATGCAATACTTCAAATACTAAAGTTCACAACTTGTTCAGGGTCCACAGGTTTTAAGACATGTAAGTACACTTATCCGTGAGAAGCCACTTGAATTAGAAGAACATTCAGTGGAAAATATATGAACGCGAAGATTTATTTGCTTAATTGTTCAGCAGTAAGGAAAAAAAATGCCCTTCTATGAGATGGAATATATAAGCAGCCTGACTTGTCAATGCCTTTAACGTTCTCATTATGAAATAGCTTTTTATAGTGCAATATAAGTTGTGAAATTGCCTTATTTAAATGACTTATTATGAACCACTAAATTTAGAGCTAAACAACAAATACTGATGCCATTAAATTTAGGTTAAAATGAAAAGTCAATTCAGAAAATTAAATCCTGTTTTACATAAAAACTTCATTACTATTAATTACATGTAGTATAATACATTCAAACTGCTTTGGCCAAAGTTCAGTCTGTTCCTCCATGGTGTGTACAAGCAAGCATGAGCTATAACTGAGCAAGGACTACTTGGAATAACCAAGGTAATGTGTATGAAGATCTACATCTACATGTATGTTACCTGGATCAGTCAGCTAACACAAGGTAACAGCGTACTCCCTACATAAGGTGCATATCACACTCACTGCACAAGTTACAATCTCTCCTAAATAATTGTGCCAAAGTTTACCCTGCCAGGTGAAGGCTGGCAACATTCCAGTGCCATCCCTACCAGTAGGTTAAGAATTGAAAAATACTACATTTACAAAGCTCCAATAGAATGTGACAAGTGTTTTTAATAATGTTTCTCCTGAGTTCTACTGATGTAATTACATTCACATTACCTTCTTTGAGGTTTATCTCCATAAATTAAGTATGTTCTAATAGACCATAGTACAGAGAAAAGAGTCTCAAATTTTGAAAGAAAAACAACTCACAGATGTCATGCAAAAGAATTTAACCAATAATGATCACTCATTCTGTAAGCTCGTTAATAAATATTCTTGGCTAAGCTTACGATAACTAATTCTGTTCAGATGATATTTGTATATTCATAAGCTTCAAATAGCTATCAATATTACTTCAAAAAAAAAAACAATAAAAAAATAAAAGAAAGTTATGCACCATGTATGTCTTGAACAGGGTTTAATATCGCTTATCTGTCTGGATCTGGCATATGCGTGGCACGTGCTTCCTTTCCCCGCAGGTCTGAGGGGCCTGCCTGACCCCACCATCTGCTCCATTTACGACACCTTGCCAAATCAATTGGCAGGCGATGACAACCAGATTCATCATGTGAGCAACAATACAATTTAATTACATTTTACTTTCAAAATTACAGTATCTTCAAAGGTATTTCTTACATATAGCTAACACCTGCGAGTCTTCAGCAAAAAAACTTTAATATCAGTCTTGAAGTGTCATACAGACTGCAGAAATGCACACAGATGAATATTAGCAAGCAAATCATCAAATTTTTTTGTTAAGGATTGCTTATATATGAATATTAAAACTTCAAGATAACAAGTCAGCCATCATTCTTAAAACATGACACTGGTTCCACCAAAATGACAAAAACCTATACCAGGTCAGGAAATTAGCTCACAAATTTCATCTGAAACCAAAGCGAAGTCAAATTATCGATCATTCAATTTTTTTTTTTTGGCAGCCGTACCACAGCTAGTATACACTGTTACAATTTCCATATATTTTTATCCCATTTCCCAGTGAGCCATCACCCCCTTTAAATATTTGGTCTGTACTTTGTACATGGGTATGTGTGCATGACATCTCAACCAGTGCCAGGAAGTGCAATCCCTCACTACCCTGCCTCTCCTACTGGTTGGGACAGTTACAGATGCAATAACAGTCCTGCATACAGTGTACATCTGTCCTGTTCATTTAGTGCTATCCTATCCTACTCCTGTCCAGAATTTCATACTTCAGATTGAAAGTATGAAGTATGGAAGTATCAACATGTACATTATACCCATTGTACATTTTATTTCTGCACAAATACAAATTACTGGCCATAAAGGTATCATCCTGTATCCTACAAACTATTAACATGCAGATAGTTACAATTTTAGCATATTACACTGTCTCCTGATGTTCAACACCAGTGGCCTTGCTTTCAATAAAACCTTCAAAAAAAGTTTGACCACCACCTATCTGGTGTTATAAGGTCAAGAGTTGTTTCTCTTTGAAAATATGACATCTGAACATTACACCTGCACATCAGACCGAAATTGTGTATCCTGTATCCTGCAGTATCCTGCAAAAAATTGAGTCAAGTCTAGCACACAGTATGCTTTTAAAGTATATGTTCATCAGCGGCACAGGTGACATAGAGTAAGCAAAAAGTTACTTTTTGCTCAAAGATTTGCAAATAATGCCACACCTACATGTTTACATGTAATCCATAACACACCTCCATAAAAGGATTGACTTTATATTAGCACCTGATCTAGTGCATGAACTGTACGGTAACAACAGAGGCTTGTTAATAATATCATGATATATCAGTCTAAGCAGATGTCAAAAAAGATGTTAAAAATGTCAAAGATGTGTGTGTATCCTTGAGAAATGACAAACGTGCCATTTCTCTGATTGGGTTACATTCCCCGCCACCCTACACACTGTACACGACACTACAATCCCCGCTCTCTCCATGCCCTAGTAGCTTGGCCAGCCTTGGAGGAGAAATAATACAAAAGGGCCCACGCTTCGCAATATTGTGATGCTTATCCTCAATACAGCCCATTTAAAGATGAAGCTATGAGCCAGACCACCTGAACATGGCCTGGAAAGGAGATACTTGTATCCATCTTCCCAGAATAAAAACACGTGTCAGGCGACAACAACATGGGCAGGTCACAGGAGTAACCATGATCAGAACATGGTGGCTGCGGGGAATGATGGAAGGATAACTGCAGCTGGGGCCATTCTCTGTGGACAATATTGAAGCTCTGAGTAGAAAAGGGAGCAAGAGCTGGTCAGAAATGGGTCAAACAGGTTTAGTGATTGTCTGGCCTGGTTGTCATCTCCTTATAAGGAGTGATCATCAGGCCAAGCCTCAGATCAAGCTTCCCATGCAGACTCACATTTATTACTGTCCTCCCACCACATTGAGGAGAGTACTACAGACAGAAAAAAGGATGAAACCACCAAGGACATTGTAATCAATTGTGAAACCTGATACTCTGTGTACTCATTCCATGAACTTTAACCCTAGATGAAGTGGAGGGAGTGCTGACATTACCATACATGTATAAGCTCCAGAACGGACGGATTTTTTAACAATGCAAACTATGCAAATCAACTCTACGTTTTTTATTTTTTATTGATTATAGACTTGGAATGCTCATTCATGGTTTACAGGATGTGTGTGTGTGGGGGGGGGGGGGGGGGGAGGGGTATGGTACAACAATGTAGGAGGGAGGGGAGGTACAATAATGTTGGGCGGTACAATGATGTCGGACTATACATTAAGACTACCTCTCTCCTTACCATAAATTAATGAAAATCACATTCAGCCTGACTGTACAATTTATACATAAACCCATGAGAGCACTAACAGTTTTTGCAGAAGTTTCCTCTTCCTTGACAAATGAAGTCAGAAGTCTAAATCCAGTTCCTACAGGTTTGGGTTGGAGACAAAAGACAGTTGGCAAAGAAAACTGGACTTAAGAGATCAATTTCTGATGTAACGGGTATCATGGTGCAAAATATTTATGATGCATAATCCTTTAAAAAAATGGCATGACATCAAAAAAGGTCATTTTTTTTAAGCCTGACAGAGCAGTTGGTAAAACTGTATAATGTCCAAGCCATGCAATATGTTCGACTACTGTCCAATAAACCAAAATAAAAAGTAGAATGACACTGTCATACATAGATATTATTCTCTAATTAGACAGTGCTGAGATCTTGCCATTAAATCAACAGGAAAGGCTAAAATTATCACACTGCCATAGATGTGATATGTTTATCGTATGCATAAATATTGTAGAGCAGTGACTTGTATGTTATAGAGTTATTAATCATTGCAGTGGTAAAGGACATTATGGTGGGCAGTGATCTTTGTATGCATAATATGGGTGGCCATTGCAATCCTATGATTGGCTGAGCAAACATTCAGCTGATAAGTCAGTGCCCATGTGAATGGTTTACACACTCTGTCCCAGTATAGGAAGGCGTCATAGGCTCACAATACAAATACAGATGTGGAAAGCCTTCTACAGATGTACAGCAGAAATGTGTGTATTAGGGAAAATGAAGTTTAAAAATCAGGCAAACTTTTGACATTCCATAAATCTGGTAAAGTAACTACAGAGACAATAAGCTTCTCTAGATAGGTGTTTACATAAGAAACCATAGCCCCAAATAACAGACCTTTTGGAATCAGGCGAATAGAATGAGTACACAAAACAGAAAAATGATGTGAGCAAAATCGACAGAGGAACCTGGTTATCAATACCATTATTGTTTTATTATTGATTTCAATTTAAATTGAAAATCAATCAAAATGACTAAAAAAATCAATCAAAATGACTAAAAAAATATTCACAAAGCCAATAAATCTAAAACCATTAAAAACAGTTCTTTCCATCTCACAATCCTTAATGACTTTAACATGAGAGTGAAAAAAATATATACACAAATGTTAGAGCTAAAAAAACGCTTAACCTTCAATCTAAAAAAGAGTGCCCATTATACAAGAGCTACAAGAAAGTTATAACCTTCTATGTGAGTACTTACATTTACACAATGTAGCGAATTAGACAAGGTAGCTAAAAGAAAAAAAAAGCTTAACTTTCGAGTGTGTACACTTACCCACCATACCTTAGACTAAGGAGCTAAAAAAAGCTAAACCTTCCATCCAAGTATGTACAGTACACACCATGCCTTAGACTAGCAAGCTAAAAAAAAGCTTCACCTTTAATCCATGTGTAAGTGCCCATTATACAGGAGCTAAAAAAAAAAAAGCTTAACGTTCCATCTGAGTATGCACATTTACACACCATACCTTAGACTAGGGAGATAAAAAAAAGTTGATATTCTTGAGTAGAGCATGAAACACCAATCAAATAAAGAAATAAAATTAAAAAAAAAAAAACAAAAGCTTAACCTTCAATCTATGCTTCATACAGGCAAGCTAATAAAATGAGTGATGTGCACACATCATTTGTGAAACAAAAGTGGAATAATCTGATTTCATCAATCTTTGTTTATAATGTTGTGAAGGTACTGAAAAAATAAATTTGGTCAAGAAAAACAACCAAAATTACTTCAGTCCTAATTTACATATATTCATTCTTTACAACTTGAATATTCCATCACTCAGCTAGATATTCTAAGAGTAAAGTACTACAGGGTACAACAGTACTAAGCTTGTAACATAGTACATAACAGGGCTATATTTACTCTGCTGATTTAGGTCAGTGGCCTGGAACTACTTGAATATACCTTTCCATATAAACAGTGCCTTGCTGCATTAATAAGCCATTCCCTGGTAGGCAGCAGAAACATATGCTATAGCCAGCAACAGGTTGTGAAGTTAGGTGCAGATCAGATAAGTAGGCACAAAAAAATGGTCTAGCCAAAAATCAATCACCCCTCTTAAAGTGTACTTCACACCATCTACCCCCATTTGAGAGCTACTTCCTGTACCATGAAAGAAAAAAAAATAAAACAAAAAAAAAAACACACACACACAAAAAACACTTCAATAGGGCCTGTGGATGAAGAGGGCAACAAAAAAAAAGAAGCCAGGGGAGTGGGCTAGTTTATAGTAATGACATCTAGGCCACTAATGTTAAACTGCTGCACTTGCTATATGTGGGAGGAAATGCTCATCACAGGCAACCATCTGTGCTAACAATGGCCCTTAGTTTGACAGATTGCTCCATTTCCTACACTACAATGAGATAAAATAGCAGCAGTTGATATAATGGGTCTGGAGTGCTGGGCTGCATCCTCTTGCTGCTAGCAGGCTGCAGCCCTGACTTCAGACCCCAGACAGAAGGGGGGAGTGGGGTATGACCATGGTGTCACGACCTGGCTGTCACCGACCCCCTACATACAGGAAAAACCCACTTACCTCAAAGTATGACTGTCCCCCAAGATTGAACTCTGGCCATCCTGTCATCAGCCATCACCTCCCCAGCCCCAGACAACTGTCAAAACAAGACAAAACATTGTGCTCATCATTTCAAACTTGTGAATAAACTAACTGCTATTTTAACTAATAACAGGATAAGTGAAAGACTAACTGTCACCTGTCATTATGGTTTACACAAGATCTAATGTTCAGCATTTGGCACTTCTGCACTGTATGAGGGCTGTACAGCCAGGTCCATTATCAAAGAGGCATCTATGTTAATCACAGTCCACCAACATCAACCATTGAGATGGTGGTATGTGTGCCTTAAAGAGATTCTTAGGAGCTGGATGAGGTATATACTCCAACCATACTTAACTGACAGTGGAAGTCTCATGATCCGCTACTTGTATACAGAGACTTGCCACATAGAATGTAGCCCACTGTATCAGAGATAACTCTCTCATAGCACGAATGTCTTCACACCAAACTAAGCTAACTTCATCACAGACAAAAACATAGAAAATTTTATTTCAGAGGATGCCAGATGGAATTGTGTGTGACTTGCTGGAAATGTTTTGTGCTCACAAGTCTAACAAGTTGCCCTAGCTAGTGGAATGGACATGTTGTAATGCTCACATGGTGTGTGAGTCAGACATTAGGCCTATATCCAGCTGACCACATATCTGGGTTAGCCTCCCACATTCCCTCCTCTGGCTAATCCACACCCATCTCATTCCTAACATCAAACCCGCCTCAGGCATCCATTCCTCACTGTTTAACTACATATGTACTTTAGACAATATGCATAGCATATACAAACACTCCCTCATTCTAATATATCTATTAAAACTATTATAATGAAAAATATATTTAACAACTTTTTGCATCACTTCCATACCACCTAAAAAATGCAACAAAACCATTCTTAAGCCTGCTCATTGTGAACAAATGAAAGGGGCACAAATTTAATTTCCCAACCAAATTAATGCCTACCTCAGGTGTGAGCAGGCACATGTCTGAATCCCTCCAAAACAGCCTCTCCCACAAACAAATCAGCAACATTATTCAAAATAAATTAAACTGCATACTGCACAATGTGCAGTGTAGACTTGCAACTTAACTCTGCCTTGTCACTCTGCCCTAGCCTGAAATGACTGCTATCCACATGCATGCACAGTCTGTCTGGCAGATGTTCATGTCACTTTCAATAGGTTAATAGAAGTTACAGACTGAATATTTTGTACTAATTAAGACAAAACATTATTGGCTCTAAATGAATTTCATGCACTTTGAAAAGAGTCAGATATAATGTAGGCTATATATTACTTTGACAACTGATCAACAGATCTTAATTCAGATACTATGTTCATGTCCAGATAAGACTTGTTACTTCTCCTTTTATACTCTGTTCTCTGATCAAAGCAAAGTAGGCCTACGGTTTGTAGTTTGACCAAAAAACTAAACAAAACTGCCCCTGTTAAACAAGTGTGTGCGTCTACATCAAAGACCGATTTCTCCAGTACACCTGCTTCATATGACTGGTGAACACAGTATGACACACCACATGTGTCATGACATCATGTTTTTAACCTTACTATGACTTGCACCTTCTCCCCGTAGGATTAGATCCTGACAATTTACAATGCGTAGAAGAAGATAACTGTTTTGTTTGTTGTTTTTTTTTTGTCCATTGACGGGAAGCGCAAGACATTAATTAGTACCCTAAAACAAAGACACCATGACTGAAGGAATATATAAATAATTTTAGTACAGTGTTAAACCCTACATCAAATAAATGTATGCAACAGAATATTGCCCTGCAACTGAATGACTACTTGCAATTTCCTTTATAAATGTAGACAGATATATATTACTACAGTAATTCAAGCCTTAGCTTTTACTTTGTCAAATTTTCTTAAGGACAAAAACATTAAAAGAAATAAAAAAAATTATACCTTCACCTGGCTTACTCCATATGTAATATTTTCCATGTTGATGTTGTTTACTGGCATATGTGCTGAATGTGCCAAAATGTCTCCTGCTTCATCGGTTCTCCTTTCAACTTTTAAAAATACAAAGGAAAAAGAAAAATAATTAAATCAGTTGATATATACAATTAGTTGACTGGTGTTTTGTGCTGCACTCAATGTTTGACTCATATAGTGGTGGCAAAGATTTATGCATATAGGAAACTACAATTTCCCGGATGGGCAAGCTTGCTGTAATACTTGATTTAAGGGCAACTAATCCTGGGGGTACAGGTATCACATACTACAGATATCTGTGACAGTCTCATGATCACTGATCCGTGAGGTCAGGCATACCTGTTCTGCTGACATACCAATGGAAATCAGTTCACAGCAATGGGTTTGCTTCACATGCTGCACAACAATGGTCACTCGTAAATGTACATGTACGCATACATAATTAAAATTCAGATTTCCAGCCCTCAGTGAAAGTCGTGGAAAATCATTCTACACACATCTTACATTTCTACTTGAGCATTAGCCGCACTGGACAGAGTATGAAGAGGTGTCGGAATCCCTGTGACACTACCCTATCTCATCAATCATTCTACTGTCTACCTTGTATTACACACTCAAACATGGTCTGCACACACTTACTATCAATACATGTATTTATTTATTTATTTGATTGCTGTTTTACTAAGTACTCAGGAATATTTCATTTACCAGACTGCGGCCAACATTATTGTGGGAGGAAACGGGGCAGAGCCAGGGTGAAACCCACGACCATCAACAAGTTGCTGCAAGACCTTCCTCGTATGTATATACATTGTACATGTACAATGTATATACATATATATGCATACACAATCAAACACTGCATTCACTGTACTTCTTATAGCTGCCCCACAAAACCACACAAAAACTATTGTTCAATGTGTCACTTTTGTTAGAAAAGTTATGGTACATGTAACTGCTGAAAGGCATGCACAATATACACTACACAATATACATGTAGAGACACTAACCTTACCCGTGTAAATTGACAGAATTCCAATTGCATGCCCATGTTTAATTTTCGTGTTAAATTGGATGAAAAATAGATTTCAATTATTTCCCTCTTGAGCAGGCATACCAGAGAAAGAATTTAATATAACATGTATTTACAGCAATGAATAGGCCATGAAGTAAATCAAACCAGGTGAAGGGATGAAAGAAGGCTAATGCAATGAAGTTTCGACATAGGTATTCCCACCAGCATATTCTACTACTCAGCTGAGGCTTTAGTGAGTCATCTGGCAAAACAAGTGGAGATCTTGAAAGAAGTCTATGAATGACAACTTTGTCCACAGACAGCAGGCAGTCAGGCCTGAAGAAAATATGTCAAATGGGTACATTTTACATTTTCTTCCCCAGGTATTTACTTCCATATAAAGGTGGGCCAGGTAGATAAGAGCTGCGATTGTAACTATGTAGGCAGAGTACGGTAAGGGTGTGTGGGAAGGGCTTTATTCCCAAGCCTAAGCGTAATACAGCTCTGCCAGCAGATTCTAATCGGCACTATCACCAGCAGTCCAATACCATATACAGCTATCTTAATCTGTTCAGCTAATTCATGGATTCATACCCATTCACCATTAAAACCCACTAGACCAATTCATTCACATTTTTGTACGTCTTACAATGATATGTAAGTGGTGCAGATGAGTCAAATATAGGTTAATGCTCTGTTCACTATGACAGCATTAAAATGAGTATAAACGAGTTAGGAGATAACCCTGACAATACAATACACTGAGAAATGTGGACACTGTGCAAAACCATGAGCTTAATATTGCCATGTTGTCACATGAGATCAACATTTCTCAACCATGGCCTGCAAAGCATGGTTAGGCATGCAAAAGACACAGCAAACTATTTCTTGCTTGACAGAGTCTGTTCTGTACAGTAGTGTAGTAGGTTTACTAATGTAAGTAAGATGTACATGCTCCCATAAGAATGTGCTGAGATTATACCATGCATGAACAGTGTAGTGAGTAGTGAAGGAGGGGAGGGAAGAGACAAGTACTTAGGCCCTAGGATCACAAAGCCTTCTTAACTTTAAGTAAAAATTTTAATCTTTAAATTTTGTATGTTCCTCTCGTTGTTTTACTTGAAATTCGTTGCACAATATCTTACCCAGAATTTATGTCGTCAAGGGATATTTGAATCTTGTTACATCAGTAATAACAATCTTAAAGTGACCTGAAACTTGGACAAGTTTCGACTGATCACTTGGTGATCCCAGCCAAGTGGGGTGCTGGGAAATATATCCCCTCAAAGTTTCAGCATGTGATGACAAACAGGCTGACAGACTATATTTATAATGATCCCCTTGGCTGCCAGGAAGGGGTTGACCAGCATACAGCAGCCAGCAGTAGTCACCATTCACAAACCACCTGTTCCCACAGTGTAGCCATTACAAATATGACCTTTATGACCTTTGCTCTCTGACCTAGACAGGAAGAGTGATTTATCTAAGGTCAGGGGTCAGTAGTTTAGCAGCCTGGGGTGAGAGGGTCTGATGGTAAGAGTGAGGAACCACACACATAGGCAGGATATACTCTGCAGAGATAAAACGCCTACATTCATCGGGTCTTATCTGTGAACAGAGCCAGATCACTGCCAGTATTGTTTACTCCTCATTGCAGTCCACATACTTTGTATCTCACTACTAAAAAACCTTAACCTGTAACTTCCAGAGCGAACCATACATATATCTGGGCTGTAATACAACTTCAATAGTACCTTCTGTGAAGCATTTGGCAAGCTTTTGCATGCAAAATAATCCAAAGGTAACATTTGAAGCTCTATTCCTAATTATTCGCATCACTTAGCTAGATAATGTTGATAATGTTGACAGCCTTCAACAATGAAGACCTAATCTTTCACCTCACAGTTTCCTAATTTGTCCACTACAAAAACCAATCCCCACTGCATGAGGGAATCTTGTAAACTAACCAGTGGAAACCAACATCAAAAGTTTGTTCAAGCATGTGTCCCTCTCTTACAAATGACTCTATACAGTATCAATGCAGGCTATTGTGTGCCGTTTAGATGAAACAAGCATTCTCCTAAAATATACCCCTTCATGGATATATGTACGATGTATTATCTCTAGATATTATCTTTTGCAGAGCCTAAAGGGAATCATTTTACTGCATGTGGTTGCATGATATTAATAACATTATGTTATGATGAGAAATTCCCATACATGTATGTATGATCACGTTATAAAACAAAACCCAACCCAAGGTTCACGATGAAGTAACACTACAGACAGTGCAAATACCTGTGTCGCATGTGATATGTCTCAAAACATATACATGAAGAGCACATAATGCCCAAATACTGCATCTCATAAAGAAAGAGTTCTCAAGAAAACACCAGTTGAAATGAAGCTGACAGTACAGGTAAGTTACTAACATGGATACAACTAGGATAAATCAGTTTAAGATCAGTTCCCAAATGTAAGCTATAGACCTCTACACAGCAAATAAATGACAACCAGCAAATGAATGCTCCAATCTGCCTTAGCAATCCTGTTAAGTAATCCAAGCCTCGCTGTATTTTTAGCTACTTCTTAACTTTAATGCTTGTAGAAATGACTGTTGATGACAGACATCCCTCAGGTGGCAGCTGTTCTCAAACTGACCATCCTCATTTGCCAAAAAAATGTATGGCAAAGGCCTAGATCCTGGCAAATAATTTATATTTATGGTCTTTAATTCTCTGTTAAATCATAAATACCTGTACACTCATAATGATTTTCCTATGGCATTCTCAACAGTACTAGGCCATTGTTGCTCCTCTGAAATGAATCTCACATGATGTAACTACAGATGTCAAAAGGTAAAATTAAAAAAGTTTCAATAAGTAGAGAGGAACAAAAAATCAGACCATATTGAGATTTAAGCCCCATAGCTCAGTGATCTGGCAGTTACTCTGTGTTAGGGAGCAGTAGGGATACACCAGCAATACTGCAGCTCCAGGCAACCTGTTAGCAAGATCCAGCTGAGAGTCACCAGTAGACTTCCTCCTTCCAAGAGCCTCCAGCAGCTCTGGTTTCAGACACTTGTGGAACTTCCCACAGGGTCACTGATTTCCAACTACTTTGTCTTTGATGTCTGGAAACAGGCTCAACTAGATACCAGCTACACACCATAAATAAATGTGGACTGATCTGGGCTGGAGCTTCCAAGATGATCCACATGGACAGCTGACCAAACAGTACCACACTTACCAAAGAGTTTGCACTAAAACTTGGTCAGTACCACACTTACCAAAGAGTTTGCACTAAAACTTGGTCAGTACCACACTTACCAAAGAGTTTGCACTAAAACAAATAGATCATTAGGAAGAGAAAGGAGAACTTACAAGATCACACAATGAACAAAATGGTCAGTGACCCGCAACTTTATATCTGACTCCACTAGACTAAAAAAACAATTACTGCCAGTGTGGACTGAATCATCCTAAGGAGAAGGAACTGTTGGTATTATCAGTCACTTTGATTGCAAAATTCCATGTACACCTAAATGTAAGAATGTTAGAGAGATCACTTCTCCGCATTCTGCCAAAACCTGGTGTTCTCACAAAACATCAGCTAAATGCACTTCTAACATCAAACTCATACAATATGAATATCACTGTTTACCATGTCTTTTAAGCAAGTTCTAAAGGATAGAGTATACTGCAAAAATATGCATGTCCTGTAGGAGTCCTCTGCATATTTAGCCAGCAATTAAGTTTGAAGTTATCAAAACTGACCGATACAGATTTACTGAAGTGACTGTAGGTTTGATGGTGGCTCCCTCCCTGACTAACTAACCTTAGCCCTGACTGACCTGCCCTCCCTTCACTAGAATGACCCACATCTAGCCTCTAAAACATGAACATGAGACCAGTGGGAATCCTTAATTAGAACTAGCTGAGCTGTGGGTGTGGTCAAATGTAGCTGGGTAAACTTAATAGCACATGATGACCTATCAATTTACCAGTCTCCAATTGGGGTAGAGAGGGGAGGGGCGAGGGGGATCAGTCTGCCCCACAGCCTGATATACATTACTGACCTCTCTCACCTGGTCCTACTCTGAGGCTGTGAACTGGGAACCATCATGTAAGATGTTGCAAATAAAATCCACAATACCACTATGGCAGTGCAGCACAACCATCACAGCAATGTGTCATCAGCTGCAAATTCTTGAAAATAACATGAACTAAACTTGTCAATAATAAGATTAAAAAAAAAAATATTTCAAGACAAAATTCACAGAAACCAAAGCTAATAAAAATAAATGATTTGTATTAAATTGACAATGATGATATTTTCAAACTGAATATTATTTTCCTCCAAAAAAGAAAACAATATTAGTCAAATTTTTCCTCACTTGTCATTACTGTAGAAATCACTTGCACACTTTCAACTAATGTCAAGATTGTTTTCAGCAGTTGAAAAATGGAAGGACTCCTGATATTTTCTTTATCCACTATGTCTATCACATGAGCATGAGAGTTCCTCAGTAACAGCTACATGAGATATGTTACCACTAGACATGACTTCTCACTTCATTCTGGTTATACAACTTCCTCCACTATACAGCGCCACATCCCTAGTTCTGACACACTAGCATATTCACAAAAAGAGGCTTAGACCTTTCCTATATATTCTGAGTGGTACACCCATTTATGTATCACACTTAGTGGTCTCCTCGCCATCACAATTCAGATTTGTATCTCATGGTGTAGCAATACATGTGTTTCCAATTTTAGCCTCAATTTGTCCAGATGAGCATGTGCCAGGACAGATACTTTGCTCTTCACAGAGATTCCCCATAGTTTTTACACAGTGTTTATACACTTGTACAGTACATCAAATAGTACACAGTGTAAAACTGTAAAAGAAATGCACTTTATTTGATTATTTTGACAGGTGATCTTACACAAAAGGAAATACTTGTGAAACTTCCCGAATGTGTATGTGGCTAGAACACTTGGATTAACAATGGAGAAGTGTAAATGTTTTATGTAACCTTTGCTCCAGTCAAGGCGTATGGCTTGTTCCTTATTGTCAACACCTACTCGATTAACAATATACTACATGAACAGATCAAGTCACAAGAAATAATACACAATACAACAACCAAGTTATCAGGGAAGCATGGGCCTCTCATGTCAAGGAAAAGCTTAAATTATGCTCATGCTAAACTGCTCTAGATCGGCATGAAATTAACTCAGCTAATTAAACCTTGATGATCACAGCTCACGAGAAATCAGAAAATAGATCTTATGAGGTTATTTATCCTATAAATACTTGCATTTCACAAAGCCTCTTTGAAAAGCTGAGAGTGTAAATACCCACTTTGATTTAGTAACTCACAGTGGTTCAACATTCCACAAGTGAAAGAGTTGTGAGTCCATGTTCTGTTTCATACATTCCTCACATTTGCCACCTCAGGCAATGACCCGAGTAACGAGGCCAGCCAACTGCTTCAGCCAGCTCCAAGCCCTCACTGTTCACACCTACACAGTACAGGGGTCACCTTGTCCAACAGTCACCAGCTCTCGGTACCACATTACCCATTACCTCATACTCTATTTGATATCTCACAATCTAAGTAGAGCTTCAGTCTTCAAAATATGTATGCCATTCCACATCACACTGCATCACATGTCATCTGATGCAAAAGATGACTGTAATAGGGATCTGTTTTTACTCCTTTCAAGCACATCACTTAGAAATTATACACCACTTTCATAACAATCAAATGATAAGTTATTATCTGAAATGATTGTACACAAAGTGTTCCTCCTTGATATATACATGCAGAAGAAGAAGACTACAGGATTTTCCCATTGCAGAGAGAGGCTTTCTACATTCCCAGCAGTGTGAATAAGAGTAGTACTAGAGAATCACTAGCCTTATCCTGCATATACGTGTGGGAACTGTCATTCCATTATCTTATTGTCCTTGGTAAAATTGGATGGTGTATTAACAGTTTGATTACACAGTGAAAATCAGATAATACGCATACCACTTCATAACCTTGAACCATGTAAATAAATGTACACATAGCCCTTCTGAATACTCCAGGTTTCTGATGAGGCAGCATCCCAGTATTCACACAAGACTTCTATCTACAAATGTAGGAGAGAAGTTGCCTTTAGCCCACACTGATCCAGAATCCAGTCCACATTCCTATCAAACCAGTACTACAAGAAACAAAGACAGCAATACTTATAATTTCATCTATCACCTGGAAAGGCTGAGTTTTACAATTTTCAAAAAAGCCATCTACAAGGCCTGTATCCAAAAACGGAACCTAAGTGAAAGAAATGTACACTTATAAAATGCAATCAGTTATAAGTTTTTGACATGTCTAATAAGACAAGTGTATCAAAAATGATATCTGTAGGTGAAGTAGAACACAAAACTCAGCAGAGAGAGGGCAATGTTGTCAAAACTTGTTCTGTATTCCATGGCTACAAATACATCCTACCTCTCTGACTGTACACTCCATGATTTCTGTGACACAAAGATGTAACATCCACAAATAGAGTTTTAGATATCAGAATAATGATCCCGCATAAAGTACAATTGCTACTGTGGAATACTAAAAGAGTTATTATTGCATACAACAATACAAAACAATGATTACAACAGCTATGCTACCAGGTCCTTATTCCAGCTAAATTACTTGATATTCTGGACTTTATGCAAAGTTTCATCAAGAAAATTTACATTGAGGCAGTTCTGATATACTAAGGAAACAGAAATATCAAAGGTACATTTGTGCAAAACATCTCCTGGAGAAACCTCTATTTTAAGAAAACTGTGTACTGAAACTGATGGATTAAAGTTAAGCTTTTGTTAACATTCTCCAGCCTTTGATGTTGAGCAGTAACAAACTCCACTGGAATGTTAGTACCAGGGAGTAGAGAGAAACCAATCTGTGGGCTGAGTGGTTAAAGACTGGCCATGTGAAAAGCTTTCCATGTGATATTTTAACTGAACTTCCCAGCCACACTGAAGGAACACTGGTTGAGTAAAGTTCACTCCCACAGCTTGCTGTTCACAGGAAGTCAGCTGATCAGTCAGGCACGGGAAACAGTCAATTACCAGAGACGACCGTGTCCATAAGGGTAACGCAGCCCTGATCACCACTACACCCACCAAAGACAACCATTACCAACAAATTGACTTGACATTATCACCATTTCTGAGTGTTGCTGAATGAAGAGGTAACAGTGACAGCCTTATTCAGACCCAGACTTGCAACTGACACATGCTTATTCCCCTCTGTCCAACCAAATTGCCAAGTTTAAATTTCATATGAGACAAACAGTAACTGTTGCACACGTTTCACTGTTTGTGTGCGTGTATGAACCTAAATGTATGAATACTGATTTATATGATTCTTTTGTTAAGTGGTTCAAATGGTGTACATGTGAGAGGGATGTCGACGACACGATGAAGATGCCATTTTGAAGATGAAGAAAGATGTATGAACATTATAAGATGAAAATGGTAATGACAGTGTGAACATTATAAGATGAAAATGATGAGATGAGATGAAAATGATGAGATAAGATGAAAATAACAGGATGAAGATTAAAATGACAGGTGGGCTCTGCCTGGTTTCCCAACACCATAATGCTGGCTGCAGTAATATAAGTGAAATATTCTTGAGTATGTTGCATCAAATAAATAACTAAATAAATAAAAGATCATTTCATTTTGGTAACATTCATACAATAGTGCCTTCTTAGAATAAGTAAAACTGACTGAGTTCACGACACTTAGGGGCATCACTGGCTCAGATTGCTAAGGTGGTAGCTCGTGACTATTATGCCATTGATCACACATTTTCAAATCTAGCCCTTCCTGTTTCAGCAAGGGTTCAAAGTCAGAATGTTTGTCTGGTACTTGATGAAGGTTGGTGGTTTGCACTGGGCAATAGTTTGTTCCATAAAAATGACCACCATGATGAAGGTTGGTGGTTTGCACTGGACAATACAGTTTGTTCCATAAAAATGACCACCATGATGAAGGTTGGTGGTTTGCACTGGGCAATACAGTTTGTTCCATAAAACTGACCACCATCATGTGACCAATCAATAACAGGAATTAAGGCCTTTACTTTGCAATAAACAATGATTTGTCACCCCAACTAGTTGCACTTTTCTGCATTTTAAGTCATACTTTATACACATACATGTGATATAAGGTAAATGTTACATTGCTCCTGGTGAGACAGAATTATACATCAAACACCTGCATCCTCCAAACACACCTGTCCCTCATTATGCAGTTTTTTGTCAGGTCATACTTTCTGGGGCTGTTTTTGCTCATTTCTTTCATTCCAATCATTACAAAGTCTATAGCCCTGTATTATCCACACCAATGTTGTAGACATAACAGCTACGTTTTCAGCAACAGGGTCAACATTAGAATGAATTACACATGAATGGCCTACAAATTTGGAAGGTAACAATTTTGTGAATGTGACACCTCAGGCAAAGTTTGACTAGCTAGTGAAACAGACCGGACATTGCTGAATAAACAAGTGAGGACAGAGTTTGGGCATGTTGGGGGACAAGCAGAGGAGTGTGGAAGGCCGACTGGCTCAGTCCCCCATCCTCTCCATAGGCTGTGTGTGAGTGAGGACAGAATTGTCAATGAAACCAACCACTCAAACATCTGTCTCCCATTCTACCCTACCATGGGGGATCCACACCACTAAACAGCATTCCACTCCTCCCTTTTTTCTGTCAACTTTTTGTGCCACGACATAGAAAAACATGTATGAGAAACACTATCTAAGAGGAAGTTGCAGTGTGGGAACTTAGAGAAGGAAAGACTTTCTGACAAGACTATGAATAGGCCTAGCATACATGTAGCAGTAATCAGTCCTACACAGTAAGGATGGGGGAACTCCAAAGAGTGATACGGACCCATGTTCAGCATGAGATAGAGAGAGGGAGTTGCTCGTTACTGCAGGAAGGCAGATAAACCAGAAGTATGTGAGTGCATACATACCTCCCAACAAGATGACCACCTTTTCCTCTGCCCAACCTGGCCAGAAAGACATCTCAGCAATGACAGCTGCCCCACCAAGCTCTCTTTCAGCATCCACAATGTAACAGCACAGTAACATTTCTCCACAACTCCTGTGAGAGCCCAAATCCTTCAAAAAACTCCTCTCACAACCCCTGAAATGTGAAGGAGGCCTTCCAGGGGGATAGCCCAGAGAAGAAAGTTTGGTATGTGTGACTGTGAGCTGATCAACAAGTTACTTGTGGCTTTGTTTGCTCAGAGAATTTACTATTGACAGACAGCTCAGGGCTAGGCTCCTCCCCTCTGGCTGGTCAGCTGCACTTTGGGTCTCCTCCATTGGCTGAAAACAGTAAATATTGACATAACCCACATACCGGGCATTCCACAAGCGCATTAATAGGTTGAGAGGTGGGCTAGCCTACATAGGCCAATGTGGCTGGCTGTACAGATGAATGGAGGGCCATTCCCGCTCTGATGGCTTGTCTCTCTGCTGGGCGTGCTGGGATAGAACCAGAGCATGGTCCCTATCACATGTATCCACGCTGCAGCCAACACATACAGTCACAACTCCCACACATCTGCCTGTATCCAACAAGCCTCACTCTGTCTCCCCATACCCCTCCACACAGCTCAGTTGTCAAAATTACAACTCACAGAAAAAATGACCCATGTAGAACATCAAATTTTAATCCGTGTCTTCTGTTCACATGGTGACAAATAAATCTCAAATTTTTTTCTCAATCACAAAACGAGAACAGTTATACTCATTTCGTCAAAACCCGAGCCATAAGCAACTGTTTCACTGCTGCACACCGCAAAAAGTGCAGTATAAATTTTCCCACCATAGGCAACAGCCTGTTTCAGTGAAGATGTTGTCCTGTCTTCGGTTTTCCTTCATTTCTAACCCAGCAACACATCTTCTAGGCTTACTGTGAGCCGACTTGGGGTTTTTACCTGTCTGGAATCTCATGAATCAAGATGTTCGAAATTCCACATTAAAACACACAATGACATGCCTGTGGTTGACAGTTCACAGAGGACATGAAGACTGAAGTGTAGGCTTCAGCTGATGCCTGGCTGGCTGCCTGCCTTTCACAAAATGAGGAGGAGAGCTTCTTGTACATGTATATCATCCTCTTCCTACAGGTAGACATAAACTTTTTTAATGAGATATCTATCAAATAACATCATCAAAGCAGTTCTCAGGTCAACTCACTCAAACTATAAGACAAATGTACATTAAACATATATGTTGCAATGTGAATACTACTTAACTTACAGAACATCTAATCATGCGCATTTCTCTTGTGATGTCTAAACTGGCGACACCTTCAATGTAGCATGTTTCTAAAATATGTTATGATAGGTTAAGACAGCGCAATTACTATATTTTACTAGGAGAGAACAATTTTGAAGTAAATTAATTGTATGAAGGGAACATGTCAGGTTTGATTGTTTTAAAGGGTTAAAAAATAAGAATTTGATATTACCACATAAAAAATATACAATCTCATGATAGATTTAGTTGGAGTACATCGTGTGTGGCAAAAAAATGTTTCAAAGAAAGTTAAGAGAGCAGAGCTAAGAAAAAAGTTTAACTTGGTGAGGCTGAGGCACATTCCTCAAGTACTGGGACAAGTGTATCTTAGTGTGTCCCCTAATACAAACATGACCTGAGTCTACTTCACTTGTACAAAGGCCTCTCTGTATTCAGGTGACCTCAATGGCTGGAAATTGTGCAGCCTTATCATACCTCCTGCTCAAGTAGTGTGACCTGCCAGGGAGAGCCCTAGCCTGGACCACTACACTACACCATGCAACTGGCACTACTATCTCTTACACCTACTTGGATACAGTCAAACCCTTCATTTGCAGAACAAAGATGAAAGGAAATTGGTTGACCTGGTTTACAAGTTTATGTATGGATAAAACATTCCAGAATAACAGAAGAGCATCTGTCTGTGTGACAACACTGCATGCCTCACCTGTCATTACACAACAATGTATATACCTGTCCAACGTCGTCTCTCACCTGTACACTAACCTCACAGACCCCACACCTGACTTCACTGACCACTTTAGTCTCTTACCTGTACACCAGCCTCATAGACACCACACCAGGTTTCACTGAGCACTGTAGTTTTTCACCTGGACACCTGACTCACAGACTTGCACCTGACTTCACTGACCACTGTAGTCTCTCACATTTACAACAGCCTCACAGACTCGTGCCTGACACATGTAGTTTCTCAGCTGTACACCAGCCTCACGGATACCACACCTTACTTCACTGACCACTGTAGATTCTTACCTGTACACTTACCTCACACCTGATTTCACTGACCCTGTAGTACCTCATCTGTACCCCAAATACACAGACTCCATGAACAACTTTATTGACCATTGTAGTCTCTCACCTGTACGCTACAGATAAACACCTGACTTCAGTGACCACTGTAGTCTCTCATCTGAGCGCTAGCTTCACAAACCCACACCTGACTTCAGTGACCATTGCAGTTGATCACCTGTACATCAGCCTCACACATCTGATACCTGATTTCACTGACTACTGTAATTGCTCACCTGTACACAGCCCCACAAATCCCACCCCTGACTTCACGGGCCACTACAGTTTCCTACCTCTACACTGACCTCACGCCTGATTTCACTGACCACTGTAGTATCTCACCCCGACCCAAATTCAAAGACTCCATACATGACTACTGACCATGGTAGTCTGTCACCTGCACATTAGCCTAACAAACCCACACCTGACTTCACTGACTATTGTAGTTGCTCACCTGTACACTTGACCACTATAGTGCGCTGTAGTCTCTCACCTGCAGGCCAGCCTCATATATAGACCCACACCTGATCCCACTGTCTCTCACCTGTACATGAGCCCCACAGACCCTACAACTGACTTTACTGGCCACTACAGTCTCTCACATCTACAACAGCCTCACAGACCCCATGTATGATTTCACTGACCAATGTAGTCTCTTTCATCTACAACAGCCTCACAGATCTCACTTACTGTAGTCACTGTAGTCTACGTATTCCAAACCAGCTGAATCAAGCATAGTGCGCATGAAGAGCCACACATGTACATGTATATCAGACTTGTACACCCAACAGACCCTCCTTACATCCTTTTCGCATCTTATATCTTCTCTCTGGGCTTTTCGTATGTTATTTAAACATTTCATATTTCCTTGATTCATGGAATTCTGCTCCATTTCTTATTCCTTTTTATCTCCTTCTGCAAAACATTCCTCATCTCTATTCAACCATTCACATCATCCAAAATAATGACTTTCCAGTAATTTGCTCTTCTCCAAAAATAACAAGTTTTCTAATATACTGTATGAAATGTATATGCACAGAATTTGCAATACACACCCTCTTCACCCAAAATACTGCATTTACCATACATGAACTCCATAAATTCATATTTAACTGTTATTATATGTTATCTCAGTATACTACAGTCTTCTTATTTTGAGGACAGATATAGGTACCAGTGAAAGCCAGAAGTTGCATTTTTCTCCCAATTTTAATTTGACAAAAGAGTTACAATTCTCACTTGTTACAATTACATGTGTTTTGGCATATATATATATATATATTCTCACGTGTAATCTTCTCACTTGTCCCCTCAGTCATCTGCCCCCAATTTATCACACCCCAAAGCTCATCTTCTTGATTTCTACCTACCTATCCACTTCATCTACCCCTCCTCAATATTTACTTTTTATCTCTTTTTTTTTTCTCCCCTCACAACACAGAATTGTCGCTCTTCATGTAATATTACTTTTTTCACATGCTTTCTTTTCCAGATTTTCTTCTTAATTCATCCATCTTTAATATCAATCTTTATTCTTGGTGATTCTTGTATTCCTTTTAACTTCACTAACCAGGAATTGTCATATGCAGGGACTATTTCTTATCGTACTTCTACAGTATACTAGTATTACATTTTGAATCTTATGAGAAAAATTCCCAGCACTCCTCCAGATTCCATCAATAATCACCCTACTCCAAATTCCCAATGAGTTTGTCATAACACGTCCTTCGGTTTATCTTTCTTTTAGGGCTCAGAATGAATTACATGCATACCTCAATTATAAAAACAATCAGATTGTTTAAAGTTTTATTACAAACAGCTTGCCTTGAATCAAACAAAGAAATTTTGTTACAACATACAATATTATCTTATCACACTTACCGAAATCCACTTCTTATTTAAAATTTGATCAAAGTGAAAACAACCATGCGAATGCAGTTGGCGGAGGGGGGGACATGAAAAACCCGTTGAGAACTACAGCCCTTCCCGCTGGCAAACCTTATCAATGAGACAGAGAAGATATATGTGTAATTGCAAATAATGTAGGCCATCAGGCAAAGTATAATACCCATAGAACAGGATTTACACCACATGCAGTGAATTCCTGAGTAAGTACTTTGACACCCAGCCTGCAAGCTGATTGGACAGACCTAGCAGGAGAGGCTCTGTTAGGGTTCAGAATGGCTATAAATACAACTAAGTAAGGGCAAATAAATCTTGCTATACAAACTGAGATTATGATCCCAAAATCCAGATGACTTTATCAATAGATCAAAAACACAAAGGAACAGTTCTTTGAACAGTTGATAAAACTTCTTTACTTGTGTGATTACTGCAATGAGTACATTTACACTTCTAGTTACCATATGAGAAAAGTCACACAATTACACTTTTGATGGTGGGAAATATTTATTTATTCTATTCGCATGCATATCTTGGCCTTTCAGATTACATGTAGATGACAATCATGGCATAAATAAAAACATACAGCGGGGTCAGAAACTAGCTCGGTGCAGGCAATCTGGGCTGTGAGTTCAAGTCCAGCTCATGCTGGTTTCTTTAACAGCTGTGGCAATGTCTGCCACCAACAGATGGTCGTGGGTATCCCCTGCACTCTGCCCCGTTTCCTCCCACCATAATGCTGGAAGCTGTCGAATAAGTGAAATATTCTTGAGTATGGAGTAAAACACCAATCAAATAAAAAAATACAATCTGGGATCCACTCACCAAAGAATGTATCTTAAAAAATCAATAACCCAAATGTACACATAAATTTTCTCTTCTACAATGGCAGGCAGAAAGTGGAAGAAAAGTGGAAGGAGTGGATGAAAACTACAGACCCTTTGGCAGGTTAAAAACGAAGCTTCCCATGTGAAATGTACAGTAAGACTGTGCAGATAGTCCCACAAGTGCTGTAGATTGTTTGTTGTCACCAAGGACTCTCAACAAAGAGTGAGTGAGTGTGCTTAGAGTTTAACGTTGTACTTCACAATTTTTCAGTCACATAAGAAGACGAATGAGTCTTTAGAGTGTATGTAGGTGTAATGTGACTCCTTGTTGCAGGATGGATTTCCACCGCTCTTATCTAGTGCTGCTTCACCAAGACGACTTACCGAAGGCAAGTAAGCCGCCGCACCCGAGACATTATACAGATACAAGTCAACCAGGTCTATCCACTACTGCTGAACGCCAAGCAAGGAAGATACAACATCCTCTTTTAAGGTCTTAGGTGTGACCCGACCAAGAATTGACCCGAAAACTACTGTGCCCTTAAGAGGACCAACTGAACCACCCGGCTAACAGTGAGAAGAGGAAACTACTAATTCCCTGAGTTGATCCTCCACCTTTCTGAGTTCTTTTTGAATTACATCCCACTTCCTACCCTTGGCAAAAGAGTAATTCAATTTTATTGGTGTGTTACACCATATACAAGAATATTTAGCTTGTAAAATGGCGGTCAGCATTATGGTGGGAGAAAAACAGACAAAGCCCAGAGAAAATTCACGACCATCCTCAGGTTGTTGGCAGACCTTCCCACCTACAGCCAGAGAGGTAGCCAGTATGAGCTTGACAAAAGATTTGCGACAATGCAAACATACTGACTTTCGGAAAGGTGCCTACATAACGTAATACGCTTCTCACCCTAAGACCACACATACGTGAACATTTTATTACCATTCAGCTAAGATAACAAAGCTGGCCTTTATTTACAAACTAAATTACAGAACTTACCAGGTTTATCATTCAATAGTTATACAGTAACTCCACATCTTTGTAAGTTTTTTGTTTTCTTTTTGTTGTGTTTTTTTTTTCTGTGGTTTAAATTTCAGTAACCAATTACTTGTAACATTATCATTAATAATCGAGTTACTATTAATTATACTAGACCTTAATGAAAGATTGTGTCAGTTACTCATGAAATATGACAATAATGAGACAAAAATACACTTGCTGGGAGAAAAATCACTTTATTACCTTCATTCAATGTTTTAAATATTCTCCCTGAAGTAGATTCTCCAGCGCTGGACTTTTCAAACTGCAAATAGATGGTTTAATGTCCACTGAAGCAATTCCAATTGTTCAAAACGTCGAAAAATAAAAACTGTAGAATTTGGTGATCGAGCATCAGAATCATTGTCCTTGTGGCATCTTGACAGTAAATGTAGTTTACACTCTAACATAGCATAAATACTGTATCTAGGAAGCATTTTGTGCGAAAATTAAGTCATTGGGGATCTCCTTTAAAAAACTCTATCTGTACATTAATTCATTTACTTCAGTAATTTTTAGATGTGTCATTCATAAATTAAGTAAAAAGGTAAAATTGTGACGACCAAATTGGTAAATAGAAACATTCTTTTTAAATTCTCAAAACAGAACATCTAGCTGCACTAATGGCTACTTTACCAATAGGTACAGGATGCCACACTACGTCACGACAAATCAAACACTTCAGAGATAGAAAAATTACATCAAATTTTGATTGGCTGATATTAAGCCAACCCAAATTATTCTTATTACTTCTTCTACACTTGCTTCAATACAATCTACACATTAACTTCATGACTTTTAATTTTTCTAAATACTACACCTCCGCATAGACATTTTTTCCAACAATTTGAAAAACATTTCTTCACTTAAAAATAAATGTTTGTGCGTTTTATTTCATTAAGTACATTTGTATGTAGTACCTTCATAGCTTCAAAAGTCACTAGTTACATGCATGAATGGGTACCTAACAAATTAAATGTGCACCTATTTATACTTCAAACTAAATTTCTGAATGATCTACATTGCAAGAGGGTGTTATTACAGAACTCATGTACATGTCAAAATATGAGAAGTTGTCTCACTATGGATACAGAGACAGCGTGGGTCTAATGGCATCCGCCCCAGGGCTTGTGAGTGAGAGCAGCAAAAAAAAAAAAAAAAAACAGACAGAGAGGAGCTTGTGGGTGAGAGTTGACAGAGATAAGACAACTGGTTCAGGGTAAAATGCTGGATTAGACCACACACTAATCAAATTAGCAGGATTTAATCCTTCTCATCTGTGGACGGAATATGAATATCATACACAGCAATATCAGAACACAAAAAAACAACCATTAACGTTCAACAGGTGCAGTGAGAGTTCTTTACACTTCTATATGTAGTGTGATCACCTTCACTAATATGAGCTGAAAATAATGCCCTTCTCTCTTCTCAAAATCAATCTAAAATATGAAAAAACCAAACACTTAAACTTCTCTAAGCTGTCTGGCCCAAAACGCCTCTCCATAACCCAAAAATGGGGAAAAGTCCAGTTTCCATACCGACAGAAATTTACACACAGATGTGTATACCTGTCCCACCCAAGTTAACGCCTCAGTACAATTCAGTTTATCACTCAGTCCACAAGCATCCCAACCACTAACAAGGAAGGGAATACCACAACAACGTCATAGAGCTTTATTTTTACACAATGCACATGTAAGGACCAAGGCACGTTTTTGAAACAGTATCCATCTAAGTGTACACAATATATCAGCATGTGAAAGGGTCAGCCAGGACTGGGTGAAAACCCTGAGATACTGAATGAACTCTGACACAAAGCAATGAATTCCAAATAAATCCTCACCCCTAACATTCCATTACACATGTGTAACAAAATTCCGACCGTGTGACAAGTATCCCATACTTTATAACACACCAGTTCATCAAGGTGAGATATTGCCTAAAACAATGGAATTTCTTGCGGTGAACTTTTTAAAAATGTGTCTGCTCCATGTTAATTACTTGTCAGTTTTTGGACCTAGGTCTAGACACTGACACAATATATCAGCCTGTTAACTGGGGGAAATTAGGAAAACAATGGCTCAGATTTCAGCATTGGCAAGAACCTATCCAGGACACAATCTGCCCTGTCCCAACAAAACACACCTCAGACATCACTGCAGGTACAATGGAACTGAAGGGGTCTATAATAATCAAATCGTAGTCAAAACATGTGTGCAGCTTTGAACAAATACATACATAAATATATATGGGATAACTTTTATTTTGTATTGGTTTTGTTATTTTTTCCAATAAATCGAACTTAAAAGAACAAACTAATATTTAACATGGTAACAAGCACTTATGTCCCCAAATCATCCCCAGAAAGACCCTCAAGTCTTTGATGTTTGCAGAAACAAGTTGTTGAGAGTAAACCTCACAAAGAGAATTAAAACCTCTGATACTCACAGAGTCAGATTTCTATGCATTAACATTATGCATTAGTACGTGTCTAGTACATGACAGCAGACTTGTATGGTAAGGACATCAAATAGCACTTTAAATTGAAATGATTGGACTTGCCTTTGGACTGTAAACTACAAGCAATATGTATTTTCTGCATTGTGGAGCAGAAGTTAATATAATCTTATTGATATCTATCAATCATTTACTAAAGTTTATTGATCATTTACTGATATCAAATATCATGCTCTATTGACATGGATAAATAAATCAGATTCTGCAATGATAATATTTATTTATTTATTGGATAAGTGTTTCAGACCGTACTCAAGAACATTTCACTTCTATGATGGTGGCCAGCATTATGGTGGGAGGACACTACACAGAGCCTGAGGAAACCCACAACCATCCGCAGGTTGCTGCCAGACCTTCACACGTACTGTCAGCAATATAAATAATTCCAAATAGCTAGTCTGACAAATGTTTCTCAGATCTCATCACTTTTTGATTAGTTTTCAATGTTGATGTTTCCTATAATAATGGTGAAATAATTATCCCTATTAATTGTCAAAGCTTTCTGTCCAGAAAGCTCTCTTCTTCCAGCCTACCTTGAGACTACAGTGACCTGACACATCAACAACTTCACATTTTATGTTCATGTCCATCACTGTTAGACATATACATGAGGTAACACAACTGATTTCTCCACATGTTGATGGTTTGTCTGTGATTGTATCTCTACAGGTTTGTCCTGTACCTGACAATGTGTGCTGGGAATATCCAGGATTTGCCTAAATCTCTTCACATCACTGTGTAAATGTATCTCTACAGGTTTGCCCTGTACCTGACAATGTGTGCTGGGAATATCCAGGGTTTGTCTAAAACTCTTCACATCACTGTGTAAATGTATCTCTACAGGTTTGCCCTGTACCTGACAATGTGTGCTGGGAATATCCAGGATTTGCCTAAAACTCTTCACATCACTGTGTAAATGTATCTCTACAGGTTTGCCCTGTACCTGACAATGTGTGCTGGGAATATCCAGGGTTTCCCTAAAACTCTTCACATCACTGTGTAAATGTATCTCTACAGGTTTGCCCTGTACCTGACAATGTGTGCTGGGAATATCCAGGATTTGCCTAAAACTCTTCACATCACTGTGTAAATGTATCTCTACAGGTTTGTCCTGTACCTGACAATGTGTGCTGGGAATATCCAGGGTTTCCCTAAAACTCTTCACATCACTGTGTAAATGTATCTCTACAGGTTTGCCCTGTACCTGACAATGTGTGCTGGGAATATCCAGGGTTTCCCTAAAACTCTTCACATCACTGTGTAAATGAACTACATGTATTATATAGGGTAGAACTCCAATTTTATGCATTAAAAAAAACCAATCATCTTTCGAAAATTCAACTGGACAATCTTTTTATTGATTTTGATAAATCAGTCAGCAATACCAATATGTGAATTAATGATATCCAAAATCAACCCTTGTAATTGTTTATTTTCACTGATAAATTAATTTGGTGCCTCCTATCATTATTAAATATGTATAGTGCTCACTCCAACAAGTTTCCACAATAACAGAATCACAATATATGTACACATCTCCAAAACATTCCCTTCCACCTCTAGAATGACTGATTGCCCACTCTCAAACCTTGAGTCCCAAGCAGTATTTCCCTGATATCACAGCATTTTGTCGTTCTGCAAATGCTGAAGTGCACACCCTTTACAGTTTACTACTAGAATATAAGTGCACAGTTTTCTAAACCTAACCCAGGCCTGCAAGACATGTAACACACGTGTATGAAACTGGTATAACCATTCCAGCCAGTTTCAAACAAGTTATGGCACTAGATGCAAACTTGATGACATCCTTTCACTGCAGATGCTATCTGAACCTGTAAGCATGTGCCCTAAAAATAACAATGAAAAGGCTGAAAAAGCTTTGACACAAATAAGAAAGTGTTACAGGAAGAGTAGGTCTATATTTAGCGACTTGGTGCTATTTTAAGCCTGCTGGTATTAGACATTTCTCTGGATGGGTTGGTCTGTGAAGGTATGGTACATGGTACCACAGGGTCATGGCTAACCACCTGTAGAATTCCTCCCTTTTATCCCTGCCAACAAGAACAAGCAAACAACTGCTTGTATAGGTGCAGGAACAAACCAGTGCCAACTTAAATCCACCAACTTTAGTTCTCATGTATATGTGCTTATAACAATAATACCTGCCTAAAAAATCCAAACGTTTTTACACTTTTTGTACTTACACATATATATACCTGCATGCTCCAAATTATTCCTCTAGTTTTACCATTTTTTGAAATGTTACCTTTGGTGGTATTACTAATGGTCCAGAAGTAACTCCAAAAGAAATTTTCTCCAGGCATGCTGATTTACTGAATGACAGAACTTTGTAAAACTAATGAAAAAGCTCTTGCTAGTGAGGTATTTCTGTCACTCTGATCATGACAATCACACAGTCGGGTCTTGTATCTCAAAAATTGTAGAGAAAGTAAAAATTCTCCACAAAATCCTGAGATAAGGCCAATTAACATTTGTGAATGTTCTGACAATTAATCCATACACAGTATGCAGGGTGACATCAAACTACCCTGATGTTGCCAAGACAGTTTACTCATCACCCTAAATTCACACAAAAGACAAACAAAGTCATGTAAATTAAGTCACCTTTACTTTTTCAAGAACATACATAATGATTTACAATGTACAAACTAATGATACTGATAATAAAATAAATTGAATTTCTTTTACTTCATGCATCTGACATTCAAAGTACATTTACACTGCAATTAAAACATACCGAGAGAGGTACTTATAATTCAAGAGCAAGACTAGCATGTAATACCCAGCACACTGTGTAGTCCTGAATTAATACAATACATAATTAATGCATACCAGTCAAACAAGTACACAACTCTAAAGCATCATCAAGACAGTTAATGATATGGAATGTTGCATACTGATATGCATATATAGATGTATATATTTGTTTGGGTATATATGCATGACACTTCAATAAATTACTAGTATGCACTAAAGTTATATCAAAAAGTAACATATGTTTAGGTACTTCAACCATAGAATCTATGTTTCCAACTAGATGTTTTACTTCATAAATGCTCCTTTGCATCTTAACTAAAAAAATAAATAAATAAACAACTAGAAATTTTTTCTAAATTCATTTATTACACATTTAAGTTGGTAAATGTAGTTTCTCATATCATTATAGTATTCAAAATCCACAAAATATGATCAAAAGCTATTTGTCCACATTTCCAACAAGGATATAACCCAATGGCCTAAAATGAAACATGAATTTTCATTTACAAGATAAAAAAACAATACATGTATATTTAGAATTACACAATATTAGCACAGTATCAAATTTACAAGACCAATCAATCAAGACCAACTATAATTTATGAGCTGAAAACTGTCAGTATGTTGCATGGACAATATACTCCACACCAGTACTGTCTTAAAAATATTTCATCAATGACTTACTGACAACCATTTTCTATGACCATTCTAATTCAGCAGTTAAAACACATATCAAATGTACCTCAGTAACATTCTGTTTGTGAATTTATCACACAAATATACACTACAGTGAGAGATGCTCCAGGTTTTATTTGAGTCATCTTTACACTGCTCATTCTCTACTACCGTACAGTGAAGGTTGTATCTTGATAAATTCTTGCAATCTTCACTTGCAATCACACTTGCAATCTTTTTCACACATCTTAAATATGTCCTAATATGTCCTAAAATCACCCACATGAATGGCATGTAATGCAGTTACACAAATGTACATAGTACAGACAGGACACCAGAAAAAGACACAGGAATTTAGGTCTTGGAATTTGTGCAGGTAAAACAGAGGACAATAATCATGGTCAGAACATAAATATTTGTAAATATCTGTGCATTGGCAAGGCTCAATTAACAAAGGTGGTCTGTCACAAGAAAGATAATTACTAGGCCTTAACAACAAATAACTCAAGGACCTTCTCAAACACAATTTAATTATACAAAAACTTAATATTTGTTCATATCTCTTTTAACAAAGAAGAGCTTAACGAGTCATCGAAGCTAATTACATGTATTTCACACAGCCCTTCATACATTTGGCAGGGCACTGGGCTAAGTTTTATGGGAAGGATCCAAATGTCCCAAATGAAGAGGAGGATTGTACAGACATTACAGATGGAAAGTGAAACACAAGTTTCTGTCTAGACACTATCAGTATGAGTCCTTTTACAAGGAACATGTTTGTTTACTTCTTACTGACACATTTCATTTATCTCTCATTGAACCTGCTTAGACATGCTAGGTGTGGGCCAAGTTTTATACTGAGCGTTTCACACCAATTTACCAAGAAGCCGTCTGATCTCCAATATCATACTCTGGCAGTACTGGTAAATCAGGTGGAAGTGTCCACTTTTGACAGGTGCTGCAATTTGCCTGGAGTAATTGGTAATAGGGAGAGAGTAAGTGAGAAAGAGCAGGATGGTAGGGTGGAGAGGTGGTGATACACAGTGCTCTGTTCCCTGCTGGTTGGTTTTACACAGTTCAGTATCTCCACTAAAGGAACATAACCCAGTTCCAATCATCAACCTCTGCAGGTAGCTGAGCTAGCTGTTTACAGGGCCCTGCCTGGACTTGTGCCTTGGTACATTTGGTACAAGGGCAACCAGATTGGAGTATGTATGTCAATGGGTCAAAACACACAAGTGTCCAGGGTTGAATCATTTCTGTTGAATACATTATTTATAGCCTGAGCACATATACAGTATACTGTAAAGCTGGAGTTAGTAGGTACTGAGGCATATACACATGCAGCACAAAAATCTTCCAGAAAAACTTCACACACCTTGAAGGTTTACTTATCAATAACATATGTCCCACATGGTCCTTTTAACATCAATTTAATTCAAAATCCAGATTTCACTCTGGAATGTCTTAAGCTATGTATTAAGAAAGATTTGTGCCAAAAGAAGCTGAAGCTGTCAAGATTTACTTCACAGGCCATTCCTTGGTTTCTATGACAAAGACATCCTATAACTGGTGATTTCTATGCATTACTATAGAATATATTTGGTATTTGCTTATTACTTTTGCGTATTTCCTCAAATACCCTTATTCCTCAATTTTTTTTGCATATGAAAGAGTAACGTTCAGGGCAATTTATGCACATTTTTAATTTAATTTTGTAGACAAACCTATACTGATTAGATTGTATAATTTTATCAGTCAACACAGAATAATTCCTTCAGACTATCCTTGAATGAACACCTTTCAAACATGCGAAAGATTGAAGAATTACAGTACTTGAATTTTGTTCGTCAGGGTCTGAATATATGACACAACCATATTGAAATCAGAGATCTCTGAGATGACTTTCAGAAAATATAGATCTATACTCTGCCATTCAGTTACCGGAAAGTTGGTGTGCTTTACTGAAGAAGTCAAAGTTACATGCTTTAATATAGGTTACCTTTAACCTGAGGTAATTGTGACTTTTGTCTTACCTAGTTACTCTTGAATTATGATCAAAAACCATAATGCCGCAATTAACACAATTGTAATTGGCGTATCAATAGGAGCAAAATTTCATTAAATGCCATTTTCGATTCCAAAAGGCTTGACATGGACCAAAATAAACACAAATTTCTTAAAGTTGTGGATTAAAAAAATATAACATGTTTTGGAGTCTTAAACTTGACATAATAATGACCAGAAGCAACAAATAGCAACTATTATGAGGGAAAATATCGAAATATATCTGAATTTAGAGACAAGCAGCCCAGTCCATCCTTACAGCATACACAGTCACACAATACCAACAAGGTGGTTTGTGAAATCCAGATGGACCTGGATATAAGGTTAAATTAGAGTTAACGGCAACAGTCTAGTCTATATTATCTAAGGACGATGGAATCATATGAATTCCGAATTCCGAAACTTTAAGGACACAAGAAATTTTTTTTTAATGGCTTCCAGCATAGACACCTTGTGGAGAGTGCAGGCAACAGAACAAATTTCCAGGATAGTTAATGTAATGGTTCAGAGCAGATGATGTTGCAGATAATTTGGAAACAGCCAAACATTTATCTATTTCAGAGTAATCTCTCATGGCAGTGATGTTAACCTCACAGTTATAATTAAATACAACATAAAAATACATAAATAGTAACTTGACACTACTTGATGTTGTATGCTCACATTATATAAAAAGTTAACCTGATGCTGATGACCACACATGTACTTGAAAACATCAGTCAACAGCAAGTAAAACAATGGCAAACATAACCAATCTTTACATACAGCGTAACAATGCTAAAATCAACAATACTTTCAATATAACCAGAGTAAGTAAACATATTTCTAAAATATTTTTCAAAGAAAATAAATTTAAATGTATCAAAATTCAAGATAATTTGAACATTAGGCCTACATGTGTTGATCATCATAATGCAGAATTATATGCTTCACAATTAAGTGCAGAATTTGTGCTCTCCACACAAATTACCTGAACACAATCACTGATTTATTACCGATATTTCCCCCGCATGTACATTTGGCATGTTTACGAGTTGTCGCCCGGGTATCACAGCTAACATCACCCAAATTTCAAATCTAGAACAAAAAGAATGTACAAGTCAAATTGTAGACAGGTTCGAGCCTCCCATTCTGTCCACATTATTCACAAACCACTCGTAAGCCTGCATGCAATGTACAATAGAGAACATACTTCCTATCATTCTCAGGAAAATTAGCCCTGCAGTATGCTTCAAGAAAACATATGGAAAAGTACTCACACTTACTACCAATAAATGATGTAGTGTTATTCACGCATGTAGTTTACATAGGTTTAATACAGAATGCACACAAAAATTTTTGATGGTGTCTCACTGAAAAATAGTGACCTATGTAGAAAATAAACTGGTTTATTGAAAACTGGAACTGAATCAAAAGTATTATAGGAAATATTTTTTCTTTTTTTCACTTTAGGATTGGTCCTGTACATCAGGATTAATGATCAAGTCAGCATTTAGATTTTTGTTCATCTGTACATGTGCCTACTTGTACGTTGTTTTATAAGATCACATGACATACTTTCCATGTAAAATATAAAGTGATATTCAGCAACCAATTAGAAACAATAATGAATATAAGCAGCAGATAAAAGCACTACATACAAGTATGACACATCATTCCAGTATTAGCTGAAGAGAATATGATATTAGAGCTAAAGGCCTAAAAATAAGGAATGTGAATATGCATGGAGGAACATTTTAAGACAAGAATAACAGATGTAGGAACTGAGAGACACAAGAGAGAGAGCCACAATCAACAAGACAAAGCCAACATACAACAAGCATTACAAAGATACATGTACAACCAGCACAGAAGACAAAGGTACACCAATCAGAGCAGACAACTGGCAAGACACAGAAATGCACAACCAGCATGACGGACAAAGTGTACAAGGAACAAGACAATCAAAGGAACAACAAGCAAGGATTACAACTAGCATGATTGGCTGATGAGTAGCACAAGACAATAAAGATCCAGCACATTACCAAGGCTGTACACTGACATGCTATATACAAGTACTTGATAAATGTATTTCATATCATAAACATGTACACCAGAGAAGTTCTCCGACTGCATCAACTGCCAAATGCATTATCTTACACTTTATAAACTGACCATAAATTTATCAGTAAAGCACTTCACTAAGGAACAATTTACAAGTGTGGTAATTCAATTGTTCCCAATTAGCGTTATTAATGGAAAATTATCTCGAACTGGTGCAGATGCTTCAAATCTGTCATCTAGTGTTTCACCAATCTAGTGTTGCATGGGATGAGTAATATACATTTTTTCTTGTCTGGACATAACTTTTAAAGGCCAAAAATTCATTTCCAGACTGGAATGAGTTTAGCAAAGGAATTACAATTCAGACATATGAGCTTGACTTTTAGTGAGTGAGTGTTTGGGGTTTAACGTTGTACTTTTTTCAGTCATATGACAACGAAGGAATCCTTAGAGTGCATGTAATGTGCCTCCTTGTTGCAGGACGAATTTCCACCACTCTTTTATCTAGTGCTGCTTCACTGAGGCGCCTTACCGAAGGCAAGTAAGCTGCCCCGCCCGGGCCAATATACTGATACCGGTTAACCAGTCGTTGCACTATCCCCTTCATGCTGAACGCCAAGTGAGGAAGCTGTCACTCGAGGATTGACCCTGGATCTACCCCTCCCAAAGCGGACGGTCTACCAACTGTGCTAGCTGGGGCAGGTATCTTGACTTTTACTTTCAATTTTAAAAAATGAATGTAGGAGTATGTTTATTGATTTTTGTGGTATTTTCACACCCTACAAAAGTCCATGAAAAACATGCACTTGTATGCCGCTAGCTAGGTCTCCAAATTTTTCAGACAACAAATACACAAGAGCTTTCAGCCTGAACATCATACATGCCTCTCTTTCAGTTCCAGATATCCTAAACATTTTGCACTAAAGTCATTACAATTGCAATTATTTGTTTATTTATTTGACTGCTGTTTTATGCCGTACTCAAGAATATTTCAGTTATACGACGATGGCCAGCATTATAGTGGGTGGAACTCATAGCGACGGCATTGCTGAGGTTTCCTGGGTCATTACAATTGCAATTACAACATGGAGCAACCACACTCACAATGGATAATCTTTAGCAACTGCATCAGACCTTTCAACTATTTCAGGACATTCCAGATTGACATGTAGAACAAACTGTTCACAGAAGGCTACTTTATAGTCTAAGCCTCTCTGTACAGCATGTGCTAAAGACCACAGGATATCTGGTACGGTGGGACAACCTGCTCTCCCACCCTCCCATACACTGCTTATAGGTCACTGTGCTGCTCAACACGATTTCAATACACCAAAATAAGATAATTGCTATATCCTGTTAGCATGTGATTACCCTAGAATGATGATGGTTGAATCACTGCATGACAAATGTCAAGCAAAATTGCCAGGCCCCCTAATCTTTAAATTCTACCCATGGAGGCTGTAGGTATAATGAATGTTCTGTATGGACTTAGACCATGACTCTCAGCACTGTGCCAAATCTAGCACAACTGTCATGGCTGACCAGCACAAAACCTTGAGGATCACATATAACTGGGGTGATCAAGCCATTGAAGCTGCATACTATGTGATGTATGTATGTGTGTTTTGCATAAAACAGACTTGCTTACTGGTCATACTGATACACTGAAGATAAATCTAAAGCTGTCTATATAAAAAGTTGTTCACTATAGCACATGTTCACACTGCATATACCTTTCCCTCAAAATAAAGCATCTTACTTCAGCAGGTTTAATCAAAAGCTGAATTATAACCACAAGAAGTACAACACTGTGTTGACTATTTTACCATTAACATTTTAGTCAAGACTAAAAGTGAATCCCTCATTACACAAACAGTCAAAGTAAGTCTTGATCCTGTTCAGCTTAGACATCTGTCATATAAAGTTTCCCAGGTGAACATGCACGTAGTTTAAAAACACAATAATCAAAGCTTTATGAATTACAGCAAATTTGTACAGAAGAGCTCACAAACTCATCTTTAGGTAAGTAAGGATGAAAAATAGAATTACGGTGGGTAGTCACCATCAAATATGTATGTCCTAAAATACGGTCACAAATTTATCGTGAGTGAGTGAGTGATTGGGGTTTAACATCGTGCTCAACAGTTTTTCCGTCATATGACCACGACAAAAGAATACCAAATAGTACTAAATATATACTGTCGCAGATATCGTTTGTTCAACTATAGCAAAAGGGTTTGCACAATGTACCCCTGACAATAAACATTACTCAACTTTAGTAGTTTGCAAACTTTCCCAGATGGTGGTAGAATTAAGTACAGAAATATACATAATGAATATACAATGTATTGTAATTATGAGTGTTTTGGTGTATCTTCTATTGACAGTAAGCATAAAGAAACAACCACCTGCTGTAGCTCATCTTTCAGGAGCCGTTGGCTCTAATGCTAGAAACACTTGTGTATGTGCTGTGTGTACGCTTAACAGTGGGGGGTACACCAGCCAGGAATGGTTCAGGCCTGAAAATAAACCCAGACATACCAGGTTATGTAATATCTCTGCAAATACATGTCTGAGGAGGTACAGATTGTTGTCTAGAGGCCTATCTGAACCAGTCCACCCTCTAACAATTACTGGCTGTAGTACCCAAAGCACAAACACACAACACTACAGCACCAAAACTGTCAAGTACAGCAGAACTGCACCCAAGAACATCATAAACTGTGATGAAAGCCAGATTAGGGCAAAGATAACTATGGCAGCAACTGTCCTCACAGTTAGTATAGAGTTTTGGTTCATGGACAGCAAAACTGGGCCACACCTTAAGTTTGCAACAGATTGTAGGTCTGTGGGACTCCCACAGGAAAATAGGGTATACAGCTGGAGTCCCCAGTCATCAGAAGAAATATCAAATGACCCTCATACAAATCACATACTTGACGCAGCCAACAGAACAGGCACTGTCTAAATTTAATCCCCTCTTTCAAACCAAATCATATCAGGTACTAGAGGAAGTTCTAAAATAGCCATTTAATCACTAGTCACAGACAAACTAGACCAGTTTCTGGTGCCCTAAAGTAATTGGCCATTAGACAGCTTGAAGATAGAGTGCAGCCTTTAAACTATTCCCACAGACTCTGAGTAGAAAACCACTGGAGAAAGTGAGTCCCGATGTACTCATGAATGGACACCTACAACTAGTATTACTCTCAATATAAGCTGCCCACGCAAAAGCATAACCCATCACATACCGCAAGCTGAAACATGTACAATTATAACGGGACTCAAATTTCAAAACTTACTGCACCCATCCCTCAAATGAATAATTCTTTTAGTTGCACATTGTGGAGACTACAAAGATGTTCTACACGATAATACATGGGGACCATGTAAGTGAGGCAGTGTTTTGGATGACACAGTTATACACTGTGCCAGTTGCACATTTTAGTTGCAAGTGTTATATACATGTAGTAACGATGCTTTCTATCAGGTTCAGGAAGCGGCCATGGCAATTGGCCAGAATTCATGCAACCTTCTGCAGGTAACGGCATTCTTGCACTCTGCAGAGCCTTGACATAGTACAACCTTAAACGAAAACCACTGCACATGTATACTGGTATTTGTACTGGTGTCAGGAGCTAACTGGAAAAGGTTATAGCATCATTTTCAAAACCTTGTCAAGCATTTTCCCAACCTGCTCATTCCTCATCTACTGAGAAAAATTATCTTATTCATTCAATCCTTAATTACACAAGTATATTTTCAAACAACCATATTTCCAGGAAAGCTAACTCTTAAATCATCAAACCTATCCTCAAAATCTGAAAGATTTTATGACATCTATATCGAAACTCTGCTGATGGTGACCCAAGAAAATATTTGGTTTTCTTATTTGATTGTTGTTTAATGCAATACACAAAAATATATAACTGCACCAAGAAGCTCTCGATGTCTGCCAGTCAATCGGTCATATTTTTGAAATCTTATCTTTAACATCGTTTAACCATACACTTAAAAAGGCTCCTGAGTGCAAGATGACCACTGACCTCTTACTACATGTCTACAGGTACTACAAATCAGGAGATTACAATCGCCTTACAATTCCTTTATGCAAGCAGCATATTTTATTTTTGCAATCAATTGTAACCACAATTGTAGGTTTTACAATAGACTGTAGTTACAATCTCTTTGTGCAAGTGGGCCCTGGGTTTGTTCCCTTATCAGTTTACAGGCAGCCCAAGGCAATAAAGTGCACATTAATATACTACTTGGAACCTCTTAGGAAGTCCTTTATAAACACATTTTCTATACGTAAATATAAACTTAAAATTTGATGAAATGAATGAATGAGATGAAATTGAATGCAAAACCACGATGCCCAACATAATCTGGAATATTTTACAGGGTAATAAAACTACACGTAGTAGTAAAACGCAGCATACTATTTCATGGTCTAAAGAGACATTCAGCTTGCTTGAAGTCACAATGTTACCAAAAATAGTTTTCCGATAAAATAAACATGTAGTTGTTGACATCATGGATTTCCATGTTACTGATGCAAACAGTGGCATCTTACACAATTAAGGCTGAAAGCCCTCTCAAAGCCATATATAAAATTTAACTGGGCTTAAAGAAAAGTAGGTATAATGAACCTATGAAGTATAATGAACCTATGAAGTATAATGAACCTATGAAGTATATTCAACTACCCTAAAGGACCTAAAATTTCATCCATGACTGAGCTGCTCATTTTGTTGAACAAATATATTTATTTTATTTATTATTTGATTGGCGTTTCATGCAGTACTCAAGAATATTTCACTTATACGACAGCGGCCAGCATTATGGTGGGTAGAAACTGGGCACAGCCCGGGGGAAACCCACGACCATCCGCAGGTTGCTGAGGGACCATCCCAGGTACGGCCGGAGAGGACGCCAGAATGAGCTGGACATGAACTCACAGCGACCGCACTGGTGAGAGGTTTCTGGGTCATAACACTGCAGTAGCGCGCTAACCTAATGAGCCACTCAGGCCCTCTGAACAAATACAGATTAACACATTGTATATACATGTATATATACATATATACGGTATTACAATTACCTAGCAAATAACACGACATAATAAAAATAGAAATCTGGATATTAAAAGCTGCTTTTACACATCACTTCTAGGCTGGTCACCTTATTGATAATGTTTACTATTTAGTCCTTAATCTGGCTGATGTTTGGCACACCCAAGAATATTTCACAGTCAGTTTTATCAGTGTTTGCATTCTTTGAAGTTTATATATATATATATATACACATATATACACACACATATAAGTATGTATGAATGAACATGATTGCTATGGAAATGCTATGTCTTTGATGGCATAGTACACATACATACATACTGAGGACAGTTTGTGATACCATAACTACAGAAGATGTAGTCGCATTTTTGTCACATCAGCAGCTTGTCATATCAGACATGCTCTAATAAACACTCGTTTAATAAACTGCTTGCAGAGCTCAAAATAGCCTGACTGCATAACCTTTGTCACGAGTGAGTGAGTGAGTGAGTTCTTGGGGTTAACGTCGTACTCAACAATTTTTCAGTCATATCATGACAAAGGAATCCTTTCGGTGTAGGTGTGCCTCCTTGTTGCAGGACGGCTTTCCATCGCTCTTTGATGTAGTTCCGCTTCACTGAGACGACTTACCGCAGGCAAGTAAGCTGCCCCACCCGAGCCATTATACTGATACGGGTCAGCCAGGTAATGCACTATCCCCTTCATGCTGAATGCCAAGCGAGGCCCTTGTCATGAACTGTCATGAACTGTCATGAACAGCTTTATACCATCAGTGCATTAACTCCATCGAAAAGTTGTCACTGTGTCATACACACTGTTATATTTATGTCTGCATTTTGAGTGATATATTCCTAAACAAAACCTCTGTTCTCAAACAAACTGTTTTTATCTTTTTTCTTTTCTTTTTTTTTTTTTGTTGTTTTTCTTTTTTTTTTTTTTTGTTGTTTTTCTTTTTCTTTTTCTCTCTTCTTTACTACTTCAGAAAGTAAAAATTATTCTCGAGAGAGTAAAAATGACCAGGCAGGTCAAATTCTGATGCTCACATTTCAGAGTAAAGAAACACAACGTGTCTTTCTCCATTAATTACAACTAAATTATTTCCATTTGTTGTTTTCCATAACCCACTGAAATTCCACTGTATTTATTACAGTTTACACACGAGACGTTAGCATGCTGGACATTGAGTGAATGATTGAGGTTTAATGCCACATTGTCCTGTATATTGATTTTATTTATTTATTTACTTGATTGAGCCTTTTTTGATCTTGTGATCAAGAACATTTTACTTTACATGACGGTAGCCAGCATGATGGTGAAAGGAAACAGGGCAAAGCCTGGAGAAACCCACTCCCACCCACCGGTTGCTGCTCACCATTCCCATGTACAACTGGAAATGAAGCCAGCATGAGTTGGACTTGAACTCACAGTTGAGAGATCACATTGGGGAACGGTGTCTCAGGTCAATGTGCTGCACTAGCATGCTACCCACGAGGTGAGGGAGGCTGCTGCTTCATACTGAAAATCTCAACAAGAATTCACTGTAATGTATATTTAAGTATATTCTAAAGCCTATATCCACTATTAAAAAATAGAATTTGCAGACATGTATGTAGATGAATTGATACAGAATGCTGTTTACCCATAATTCTCCAACCAAGTTGAGAAAATAAATGAATTAACCACACTGACTATCATTGCTACTGAGTTCTCCATAGCAAGACAGGAATTAATGCATTTAACACGTAGCACAATCAACAGAAAACAGTACACTTTTGGCTTGAAGTAAACTGTGAAAAGGTGTGAAAGACGACCCGAACATGGGTATGTTTCCACTGTAGAAAACTGCTGAAATTAAACCCTTTGATGCATATTGCCAAGACTTGTCTGAAATACATTCATACAACAACACATCAAATGGCATTAAACTTTTTATGTAAAAAAACATTCTGATTGATGTAATGTCATCCATCAAGGTATGGATGTCATCTAAAAAATGTTGTACAGAAGTGTGAATGTCTCCTAAAGACCTCTATGGTTGAACTACACAAACCATACTGTATCGTACAGATGAACATGTAAATGTATGTGGCATCATACATCTGTTAAAGACCATTATAGCTGAAACATGCACAAACTTTATTACAGTACCGTACAAATCATACATGTACATGTTATGTATGTGGCAACTTGCATCTGCTAAAGACACAGAACTACTTGTGACAACTACGATCAAAGCCAATACTACCATACATATACAGCATGTTGCAAAAGTAAAATCTCTAATGGTAAGTTTCAAGAACATACCTTCAAAACAGATTTTAATTTTGTAAACTGGAAGCCCATGATAAAGATTCTATAAATTTTAAGCTATTTGGAGTAACTTTAAAAATGCCCAAATCACATTCATGTAGGTCTATGGTACAGTCTGTACTACTTCCACAACAGACATCTGCGGCAGGCGCTGTTAAAAATGCAGGCCTTAAAGGTGGAGAAAACTTTACATGAAGTTCAGATGAAAGGGTGAGAAAAATTGGTCTCCTACAATATATACCAAATTATGGTCCCAAATACCCACCACCCAAAATTTTTTCAAATACAATTTTCTTCTGAGAGGAAAAAATCAAAAAAAAAATATTAAAGGCCAGTTTTGCAAAGACGATTTAATGCTCTTTCATCTGATTTTGGCATCATTTTTAAGTTTTCTTCCCTTTTAAAACCCTACCTGAGCTGAAAAAACCTAGATACTTCAAAATGCCAGGTCCCACTTTCTGGTAGTTTAACATCTCAAAAATCCATTTCATGTGATAGCTGCTGTTTTATGACAAGGCAGGTAATACAGACGCAGCCTATTTGGTAATCACAAAGAAATGGATCAGTCATTTGATGTTTTGTTATCAAAGTGCAATCATCACAGGACACAAGTGTGTGTATATGCCACATGACAAGCTATGTCTATAAAACCATGAATTCATCAAAAATACTGCATCCAAAGCAAGAGGGTGACAAAGCCAAGCCAGGAACACACAACACAGGTTAATATCTTGCAGGTAATAACATGCACATATTATCAACTTTAATACACACAAGAAAATGAAAAATGAAAAAAACTATATATGTATATATTCCAAGAAACTGATCATAGCTAGATGACGATCTGCGATCGTTTACTTGCCAATGGTACAATGAAGCCCTTTCACCCAACTAAACACATCCAGAGTATACAATATCCTTTAATATCCTCAACAAGATGCTTTCCCAATGTCATACATGTATCGACAAGTGCCAGTTACACCTACATATATTATTCATATACTTGGTCAGTCTTCAGTGGTACATTTCAATAGAGAGTGAGTCATTCTAAGAAGACCCTTTTATGCAGTTAATGTTACAATATAAGTACTATAAATGTAGCTCCAACTATTAGAACACATGTAGTAATAGAACATCAGGTGAACACATGACTTTCGGTTTCTGTCTGAAGGGATCAAGCTTAGTCAAGATTGTTTCTATTGTCAATAACGTTCACAGACTAAGTATGATGCTTATACTTTTGAACTGCACTACATTACTGAAATAAAATGAGCTTATTTTCCATTTTTTCCATTTACCCAAATAAGACGATAACCATCTCACTATGAGAATAGCCAAGGAGTTGTGTCTTGGTGAATCAGACACATATTCCAGAAACATTAACATCTGAAAGATGGGTAAAACCGAAGAGTGTTCACCTTACATACTATTCTAGCTAGCTAGATAACCTTTGCAAAACAAAACCTTTTGCCCCTGAGAAAGACATCGCCCACAAAATGAGCATTAGTTTTCTCACGTGGGCTACCAAATGACAAGAAAACATGTTCTCTTATCCCAGATCATCATCCCGATTGTGATCATAAATTATGTGTTAATCAAAACAAATACTTTAACAAACACACCACCTACCAGTGCTTTATATAGTATGCTGCTGTCTATCTTCAGCACTATCCAAGTCCCACATCAAGTGACATCATTACAACAAAACCTGCTACAGCTCCCCAAGAGGCCAGTTTACCATTTCCACTGAAATGTAAGAAAGACACAAACCCCTAATCAAATTTCAATTAAATCAAATGGTAAAGTTTAGTGTCAAAAAATTTCTGATGGGTTAATTCACAGTTTTTTAGAACAATAAAACAGCTCAATTTTTAAATGAATTCATACTGCTTTTACATCAGCAATATCATCAGAGGTTGTTTAATTTACCTATTTATGAGGAGAGTGATTTACATGTTTGTTTATTTGAGCACTATAGATGAAGGGAGATAATTCACTGAAGATTTGATTTGATTTGATTGGTATTTTACGCCCTAATCAGGAATATTTCACTTATACGACGGCGACCAATATTATGTGAGTGGAAACAGGGCACAGCCCGCGGGAAACTCACAACCATCCACAGGTTGCCGACAGACCTTCCCACATACGGCCGGAGACGAAGCCAGCATGAGCTGGACTTGAACTCATAGCGACCGCATTGGTGAGAGACTCCTGGGTCATTACGCTGCGCTAGCACGCTAACCAACTGAGCCACGGAGGCCCCTCAATTCACTGAAAAACACCAGATGCTGTGGGACATAAACCTTTTCACATCACCATACACATTCATGATATCCCAATTTAATTTTCTGGTTTGTTTAGGTAAATACTTTCTATTGTCTATTAAAGAATTAAGTATTTATATCGATCGCTACCCTAATTCTTCATATGAAAAAGCAATTTTCAGTGGGGCTTATGCAACTTTATGGTAATTTGTTTTTGGAGATATAACATCACTGATTGGGCTGGCCAATTTCAGGGTTTCACTGAACTTCTTATTTATCAGTCTCAATAGAGTAATGCTCTGAATATATGCTTAAATAAACACCATGCAAAAATGCGAAAATAATGAAGTATTACAGTGACTATTTTTGTTTTTCTGTTTTCAATTATTAGTGCAGCATTATGTTAATGTACCATCATTAAGTGAACCTTGGTCTCCTCACTTGTGTTAAATCAATGATTACGTCCCTGTAGACTGATGCAGAGTTATGTCCCATCCAAAGGCATAACACAAAAACCCACAAGAGATTGCCTCCCTTGTTTCAGACATAGCACAAAATGTTTTCAAATCAATGAAGAATACAATGTTCCTTAAATTATTTATTTCAGTTGTGTTTAATGTTTTCTGAGTCATCAAGAACTGGACTTAGGAAAAAGATGACTAAACTTGGAACATAGCTCTCATGTCCAACCATGAGATAAGAAAGACTCAAAATATACATGTGGTAATTTTATGGTAGCTTGCTACAGTTAAAATCAGAAGATTCTGCACTGGTTTAGGTTCAGTTGTAATTTGGTCCTCACACTGCACTGTGTTCCACAACTGTCAAGCAATGAATGGCAAATCTATATGCCACAAACAAAAACTGCGAAGTCCATTTTACAAAAAAGTCATCAAATGTAACTGTAGAAATAGGACGATCTGTAAGCCCAATTCATCAGAAAATTTGTTTGCTCTCCTCTCAATGAAATTGTACATCACCAATTTTCAAATTATGCCCATATCAGTCCTAACGTTAGACAAAAAACTAACAATTTTTTCTAAGTTAACTTTAGCTAGCAAACATTGAGACAGTATTACATAAACATATCACATTCAAGATGTGCATGTGTCTGTCACAAATACAAGAAAATGCATGTTCAGAAAGTATACCCTGCAGTATCCCTGAATGAAAGGTCTCATTCATAGAACCCAAGAGGCTAGATTACAACTCATCTGCCAAACCCTTTGGTTTAACCACAGTGAACAAGTTCCTGATCAATAAGCTTGCAAGACTGAATCCAGCTGTTGCTATCTTGACTCCCGCTTTACATCAAGAGGATAACTTTTCTCAAATATGATATGAAGTTTAATCTAGACAGCATCTTTTATGAAAAAAGTTATGAGAAATAGGACTTAGCACAAAGTTTTATGAAAGTGGCCTCAGAAAAGCAGTACTTTCAGTCAAGTTTACCAATAAACCTGAATACCCTTGTAAATCATTTATAAATGTGAAGAATTAAATATTAATTATGTATTAATCTATGAAAATCTTATTGTTGAGTTATCTCAACTGCTTTGCTGCCTATATTGGTAATAACATACATGTACTTTTATAAACTTGCTATTGGTCACATGACTTTGAAGGTCCAAAACAGAAAAGATGATATTACCATGTTTGAGCCTCAGGCACAATATCATCCATCACAACATATATCATAGCCCCTGCAGCAAAGGCGAGTGCATATGGCAGCACAGGTTCTGCGATGACCACAGCAAAGGCCCCAAGGATTCCAGCTATAGGCTCCACCATCCCACTCAACTGCCCATACCTGATATACAAGTTACACAGAAAATACAGTATCCATGTGTAGAAAATACAGTATCCATGTGTAGAACACAACGCTACAGTTAATAATGCCCATAAACAACACATAAAACAAAAATCACGATATGGAAACACCAAAATTACCTCCCTTGAAAAGGCGCATTTTGAGAAGTTAGCCCTGCTTAATTGGGACCTCTGAAAATGGTTAATGGGGAGTTTCAATGGTAAAGCTGCATAAACTAGGTGAAGACATACCTTCAAGACTTTAATTTGTAAACTGATTTAAAACACCCAGGATAAGCATATATATAAAATTTAATATTTATAAGTAATGGAGAGGAAGTTTAAAACTCCTCGGATGAAACTGATGCAAATCTACAAAAACCAGCTTTGAAGAACTCAGTGAAATATGTATATTCCACCTGATCTTAAAAAACCTGGACTTTATTCAAGATCTGTCAACATTTCTGTGACTCAGCGACTGATGTCATGATCAGATAATAACTGTTAGTTTTAACATAACCTATACATTGTTTGCATAGGCCTATTCCATTAAGGTCACACTTTTCGTAGTTTCACGCTTCAAAATCTGACCTCCCATTACGTTATTGCTGCTGTCATGTTGACAAGGGAGGTAATTCAGAGGACAGCTATTTAAATACCTACACACTTACATGGACTTGATGAACAATCCAATAAATTTGACCTTAACCAGACTGGCCTCTGAACTGGCAGACTTTCAAATATAAAATCTGCAAATCAACCAGTTGATTTTAGAGATTTGTTCCTTTTTTGCTTTAATTTATTATTTGATATAGGTTTTACTCCAAACTCAGATATATGTCACTTAAATGACAGTCTACAGCTGTGAAAATGTCAAATCACGCACTTCTCTTACCAGAAACTCTTCCATACTGACATACCAGCCCCTCGCAATGGTAAACTAACAGCTAGGCCTTCTGGGAAATTCTGAATACCTATCCCAATTGCAAGATTTCTGTGGAAGATAAAAAATGAACATAAATGGTGATTAGTTAATATTGAATTAATATGCAAAAAAATAAACAAGTAAAATGACAATAAAGTGAGCATTAGACCATGCCAAGAATATTAATATGAAGGACTGTGTAAATGCTGAATGATTGTACCTGTAATAGAAGACTAGAGGATTATGTGTAAATGTTGAATGATAGTACATGTAATAGAAGACTAGAGGACTAGGTGTAAATGCTGAATGATGGTATATGTAATAGAAGACTAAAGGACTAGGTGTAAATGTTGAATGATGGTACATGTAATGGAAGACTAGAGGACTAGGTGTAAATGTTGAATGATGGTACATGTAATAGAAGATTAGAGGACTAGGTGTAAATGTTGAATGATGGTACATGTAATAGAAGACCAGAGGACTAGGTGCAAATGTTGAATGATGGTACATGTAATAGAAGACTAGAGGACTAGGTGTAAATAAGGAATGATGTTAACAGATGGCAAAGTCTGCTTGGTCCCAGTGACAACAGGTAAATGGTGAATGTTGGATGATGATTGGTGATGGAAGGCTAGATATGAAACTAAATGGTGATGAAGAACAGGGTGTAAAGCCTGATCAATAGTTACAAATACTTGTTGGATGCTGCTGATGAAAGGCTGGAAATAAATGTTTCAGTTACTGATGATGAAAGATTACATCTGATTCCTGGAAAATCATCATTGGTGATAAAAGCATACACCTGACAGCTCGATGATTATTAGTGATGAATTGGGTGTGATTGGGCACAAATGAATGAATGAATTAATACCATATACATGTAGGTGAGAATGTGGTCAGGTATGTTACAAACATTAAACTCCTTTGACGCGAACATGATAACATCATGAAAATCACAAAGAAAAGTAAGTAACCAACACGTTTAATATAGTTTGTCTTTAATACTGTATATAATATTTTAATGTGTAAAAATATATTTATATATTTAACAACAGCTGCATCAACAATAACACTGCCAAAACAAACTAAATTATATCATAAATGAGGAGAACCTGTTCTGTTTGCCGGTACCACATATAAGAGCTCTATGTTAGCTGCATGTCAAGCTTACCTACATGGCTGAGGTTTCCATTTTTTCTACCCCTAGACCCCATGCGCATAAGTGCAAAGGTATGACGGATGACAGCCACTGTCACAAAACTAAAAGACCGAGTGTGAATACTGGACCATGGTAGAGAGAGATTTGAGCCTTGACAGGCTACACAAAGATGTCATTTCTGCTTAAACACTGGCGACGTTGTGTATTACTTGTGTCTTGTGGAATGACCCAGGAGCCTGCCAACCATGCGGTCACTGCGAGTTCAAGTCCAGTTCATGCTGGCTTCCTCTCTGCCCATACATACGGAGGTCTATCAGCAACCTGCTGATGGTCATGGGTTTCCCTCAGGCTCTGCCTGGTTTCCAACCACCACAATGATAGCCGCCGTATAAGTGAAATATTCTTGAGAACAGCGTAAAACATCAATCAAATAAATAAAAGTTGATGACCTTTGGCAATGAAGTATTTGGTTTTAATGCTATATGATGGCCTTTGGCAATGAAATATTTGGTTTGAATGCTATGTGATGGCCTTTGGCAATGAAGTATTTGGTTTGAATGCTGTATGATGGTCTTGGTGATTGGTGTTGCAATACAATGAATGTGTCAGTCATGAATACTAGATGACTTCTACTTGTGAAGAACAACATGGGAATACTGGAGAGTGGTCATTGCATAATCAATACTCATTTCATAAATAATTAATCAGTAATTAAAATATTGGGTACAGATCCCCATAAGCCTGCAAACAAGTGGTCTAAAATGGATACTGTCTGCTACATGAACAGTCGATGTCCATCTCAAGTTTGTTTAGGCCTTTGGAGGTCATTTTGTCCAGTAAAGAGATCCATAAAAAGATGAGATATTCAGTTGTGTAGCTGTCTCTATCTACTCATGATCATACTTCTGCAAGCTTGTTTCAATACAAGAGCATTCAACTGTCAGCAGTACTATTTCATTGACATTTCCGAGTATAAGATAATGAAAAATCAACCTTTCAATGCCAAACAAAAATGTTTCTCACACAATTGGCCATTGTAGCATTATACATGGTCCATTTTCCGTTACCTAGTCTAGCCACTGCACACCCACACATGCTACATGGCCTCTTAACAGTAAACTGGGTCATCATGTATTGATCAAATAAAAACAAAACATAACTAATTCAAGTATGTAGAGGTGACACCACAGATGGCGCTGTTAGTAGTAGTTGTATGTTTGGTCTGTTTAGCTGTGTCATGTACCAGTAGACATAATATTCTAGTGTGAGTTCAAGTCCAGCTCAGGCTGGCTTCCTCTCCAGCCACATGTGGGAATGTCTGTCGGCAATCTATGGATGTTCATGGGTTCCTGACAGGCTCTGCCCGGCTCCCTCCTACCATAACGCTTGTCACTGTCGTACACATGTAAGTGAAATATTCTTGAGTACAGCATAAAACACCAATCAAATACTTTAAAAAACAGAAAAGATATCATTATAATGTTTTAACAACTTCACTTACACACACTTCATGAAAAAGGTATTAGATTATAATCAATTTTACTGATGTACAGCTATATTTCAACATCTAATAAGATCTATTCATGCTCACCTGGCATTTTCAAATGTTGCAGCTTTTGTTTTCCCTATGGCACCAAACCCAACACCCACAGCAAGGCCTTCTGTTTATTAAAAACAATACAGAAACATGTTAAATATCTCGCTTCTTCATCTTAAATACATTCATAATTAACTCAAATATTCAAATTAAATATCAAATCTAATTAAGTCCAAAATATTTGTGTTGAAAGATTTACACAGGCAATTACATATATGCAATTACCTCTATTTACATGTTGTTTGCAGCTTCTTACCTGGAATGTTATGAATTGTGATGGCTATAATTAACAAAAATATCCTTTTCCAGCTGACAGATTGACTGGTTGACAAAGTTTCTTGTTTGTCACCTATAGAATTTGACTCATCGTGATTTGAGGCTGCTTCTCGCCAGGACTGGGGGCGTCGTCGCTTAGTGCCACTGTAATCTTCTACTGAACAACTAACTGCCAGAGACGGAAACATAATAACAGATATTATTTATTTTAATAAAACAGATTTACATGTATTTGTCTGACTGGTGATTTAATTGTGCTCAAGAATGTTTCACTTATATGATGGCAGCTAGCATTACGATAAAAGGAAACAGAGCCTGGAACCTGACCTTCTAACTTAAAGCTGCAACCACCTGAACGTGAAAAATGGATTTTTGACATCAGCTTGATTGACCAAGTTTGGTTAATTTTCGAGTGTAATTCTGTAGATCTGCGCCAGAAAAAGTACATTTCATGACAAATACCCAATGGGATAGCACATACCTGTACAATCTTCTTAACAGTGAAAATTGGGAGTATATCAGTGAGTGAGTTCCCAAACAGTCAAACCACATCTGCATGTTTTTATTTCGTTAAAAAGATACATGAAAAGAAACTCTAAAACGAAGATTATTGCTTTACACAAATAAAGAAAGTTCATTAAAAATTAAGTCTTGTTTTTGAGGCATATTTTATATCTGTTAATAGACCCATCAATACGTATTAGAAATATTCTCCATCAAAGGTCGGAAATTTTCAGAAAACAAGACAACTTACTGGGAACACCATGCCAGCTTAGCACCCCACAAATAGGACTCCTCTGCACTTGGAGTTTTTTGTTTTTTATTCATCCTTACCCATTGTCTCTGATTCATCTCTCTGTACACACACCTCACTTCCCCTACCCACCTTCCCACCTCATCAGCCAGACTGAGAGTCACAACAATCCTTACCCACGATCTCTGGTTCATCCCCTTGTACACACACCTCATTTCCCCTACCCACCTTCCCACCTCATCAGCCAGACTGAGAGTCACAACAATCCTTACCCATGGTCTCTGGTTCATCGCCCTGCACACACACCTCACTTCCCCTACCCACACTCCCACCTCATCAGCCAGACTGAGGGTTCAGGGCCATCCTTACCCATGGTCTCCTGTTGCACCCTGCACACACACCTCATTTCCCCTACCCATATTCCCACCTCATCAGCCAGACTGAGGTTTCAGGGCCATCCTTACCTACGGTCTCTGATTCATCACCCTGTACACACACCTCACTTCCTCTACCCACATTCCCACCTCATCAGCCAGACTGAGGGTTCAGGGCCATCCTTACCCATGGTCTCTGGTTTATCGCCCTGTACACACACCTCACTTCCCCTACCAACATTCCCACCTCATCAGCCAGACTGAGGTTTCAGGGCCATCCTTACCCATGGTCTCTGGTTCATCACCCTGTACACACACCTCACTTCCCCTACCAACATTCCCATCTCATCAGCCAGACTGAGGGTTCCGGGCCATCCTTACCCATGGTCTCTGGTTCATCGCCCTGCACACACACCTCATTTCCCCTACCCATATTCCCATCTCATCAGCCAGACTGAGGGTCACAACAATCCTTACCCATGGTCTCTGGTTCATCGCCCTGCACACACACCTCACTTCCCCTACCCACACTCCCGCCTCATCAGCCAGACTGAGGGTTCAGGGCCATCCTTACCCATGGTCTCTGGTTCATCGCCCTGCACACACACCTCACTTCCCCTACCAACATTCCCACCTCATCAGCCAGACTGAGAGTCACAACAATCCTTACCCATGGTCTCTGGTTCATCGCCCTGCACACACACCTCACTTCCCCTACCCACACTCCCGCCTCATCAGCCAGACTGAGGGTTCAGGGCCATCCTTACCCATGGTCTCTGGTTCATCGCCCTGTACACACACCTCACTTCCCCTACCAACATTCCCACCTCATCAGCCAGACTGAGAGTTCAGGGCCATCCTTACCCATCGCCCCGTACACACACCTCACTTCCCCTACCCACCTTCCCACCTCATCAGCCAGACTGAGGGTTCAGGGCCATCCTTACCCATGGTCTCTGGTTCATCGCCCTGTACACACACCTCACTTCCCCTACCCACATTCCCACCTCATCAGCCAGACTGAGCGTTCAGGGCCATCCTTACCCATCGCCCTGCACACACACCTCATTTCCCCTACCCATATTCCCACCTCATCAGCCAGACTGACGGTCACAACAATCCTTACCCATGGTCTCTGGCTCATCGCCCTGCACACACACCTCACTTCCCCTACCAACATTCCCACCTCATCAGCCAGGCTGAGGTTTCAGGGCCATCCTTTCCTACGGTCTCTGGTTCATCACCCTGTACACACACCTCACTTCCCCTACCCACATTCCCACCTCATCAGCCAGACTGAGAGTCACAACAATCCTTACCCATGGTCTCTGGTTCATCACCCTGTACACACACCTCACTTCCCCTACCAACATTCCCACCTCATCAGCCAGACTGAGCGTTCAGGGCCATCCTTACCCATGGTCTCTGGTTCATCACCCTGTGCACACACCTCACTTCCCCTACCCACACTCCCACCTCATCAGCCAGACTGAGGGTTCAGGGCCATCCTTACCCATGGTCTCCTGTTGCACCCTGCACACACAACTCATTTCCCCTACCCATATTCCCACCTCATCAGCCAGACTGAGGTTTCAGGGCCATCCTTACCTACGGTCTCTGATTCATCACCCTGTACACACACCTCACTTCCTCTACCCACATTCCCACCTCATCAGCCAGACTGAGGGTTCAGGGCCATCCTTACCCATGGTCTCTGGTTTATCGCCCTGTACACACACCTCACTTCCCCTACCAACATTCCCACCTCATCAGCCAGACTGAGGTTTCAGGGCCATCCTTACCTACAGTCTCTGGTTCATCACCCTGTACACACACCTCACTTCCTCTACCCACATTCCCACCTCATCAGCTAGACTGAGGGTTCAGGGCTATCCTTACCAGTGGTGTCTGGTTCATCGCCCTGCACACACACCTCACTTCCTCTACCCACATTCCCACCTCATCAGCCAGACTGAGCGTTCAGGGCTATCCTTACCAGTGCTGTCTGGTCCATCGCCCTGTACAGACACCTCGTATGGAATGTCACCATCCTTCAGGAGCTTGGGATTATGTTCTACAGACAATGCCAGACTTGTCGGAGTGACTCCTGGGGACTGAAAGACAGCCACACATTATGGTCACAAGGCTGTCAAGTATTTTTTCAAGGTAAGATGCAATTTATCAGTATTTTGCAACTACAGATTAATTAAGCATTAAGCAGGTATGGCAGACTACATGTAGATTACACCTATCAATATATCAAGAAAAATGACTAAGTACAGTGATTCCCGGTCACAGTTTGACACAGCAGACTAATATCAAATCAACTACTTAGAGTTGGCTCTTACATTTCAACTTCATTAAAGGAAAAGGAGCGAAAAGGAGGATTTTCACTGGACAAGCCTAAAACATGCCGGGGCTTTCAATGTATTGTTCCCCAAACCGGAGCTTTCATTAGAAAATGACGATGTTAACAATGTTTGTGATGAAAACAAAAAGAAAATAGAATTATTTTCATACATATTGTAAAGCTCTTTCATTTAAGGCATAGGTTGAATAAATGTGTCTTTTAAACTATCTTCAGAGATGATGACGATTTATTAAAACTGAAATACTTACATGTGAACACAAGCAAGCAGAACATATCACTTTGCAGAATTGTGACAGTAGCTACCCACATGCTACATAAATTTACATGTGCATTTAGGTACATCTTGAAGCATCAAGGAAATGCAACTCCATGATGAAAGAACAAATCTCACTTCGAGCAAAGAAAGCCCACAAATTAATAAAACAAGTTTCCTATCTCAATCATCCTTACCAAGTAAGGCATTAAAATGTCTGCCATATAGACAAAAACTGCACCCAGGCTAAAGCCAACAGCCACTGGTAGAAAGGCCCACTGTCCCTCCTGGCCGTACAAACCAGAGTGCTCTGCCATTTCTATGGCTGGGGCCAGCAGGCTCCAGTAGGAGGCAGCAGTCATCACCTGTCAACAACAAAACATCTCAATGGACCTAATGAGTGCCACAGATAAGGAGCATACAGGTGTAAATACACTTATAAAAATCAGATAACACACTTCTAAAATTAAAACAGACCATACTGTATATGTCCAAAGATTTGTGTGTATGCCTATGTTCCTGAAAGCTAGCAAATATGCAAGATTTAAAAGACAGTCCTGTCAAAATCAAAAGCAAATCTCCACACTCCACAGTAGATGCTCTCCACCATGTGTTAGATTTTAGACACTATAGGCCATAACACATTCTTCTGTACCACCACTCAGTTATGGAGAATGCCTGCAGTGATATTCGTCTTTGTGACATTCTCTAGTGTTTGCCATGAAGAAGATGTAGCCAGAGCTAATAATGGTCATTTGGATTGCCATACGGCAATTTCTGCTGCTGTATTGCACAAAGTTAACCTAATATCACTCACTAATGCCTGGTTTCAATTCTACACAGATCATCTACAAAGTCAGCTATATTAAAGAGTCAACAAGGTTCCAGTTTCTGTAGTACACATGTATCTGTGATTTCATGAGGAGAGAAGCTAGTGCCAGGAAATACAACAATCATGAGAACAGCTGGCAACATGCACAGAAACACTTCAGACTTATACTACTACATACTGCTAGTAATTAAAGCACAAGATAAAAAACAGATGGGGGAGGGGAAATTCTTGTCTTCTGATTTAGATTTGGATTTAGTATATAGGCCTATATCAACAAGCCTTTTATCATGTTTTGATCCCATGACAGCAGTTGTTAACAAGTGTGTACAGGAAATGTTTGCTGCCTTTTTTTCATTCTATCATGCTTTTTTCATTCATTTGGTAGACAGTGTGCTTCTTCTTGGCCTGCTTAATATTTTCCTTTACCTTGGGGTTAGTGTCTTAAGCTTGGTATGGCTTGAGCTGTGTAAGTCAGTATAAATACTGCTTCAATTTCTCGTTCTTAGGGAGAGAAAATTATGTTCATGTTGAGCAATGACAAGTCATACTTACACCAGCTGCAAACCCTAGACTTCCATCAAGTATTTTTCGCTGAAATACAAAACAGCATCAACAATTATGTTTAACCTTAAACAAGGAACAGGCTCAATACAATTTACAAACTTTTCCTTCCAACATGTGCAGATCTTTACATAATATGCAACTATTTGATGCCGTCACAGGTTTAACCATATAAGGAATTACTGATGAAAAACGAAGTGGTTTTGATGGAGGTTGCTGGTGAATAGCCCAGCATAAACACACTCAAAATTTTTGAAATTAAACAGTGAATCTATTCAGATAGACTCCACTGATGGTTAACTTTACTTGTAATCTTGGAATGGTAATCCTATACAACATAACTCAAATTGTGTTTCTTTAGTTCTGACTTACCACCTGTAAATGGTAAAAAGCCACTTACTTATTAACAACAAACGTTAGCTCCAGAATTAACATCTAAATTTGGTGCTGAAGTGAAGCTAAATGACTAAGACATCCATCCTGTTTAGGCAGATCTCTCGCTAGAGCTCATCGCCATTGTACAAAGCCACTGAAGCAGCCTGATCAGAAAAAGCTCATTTGTTCTTAACATGCAATGAATAGGTGCTCTCACATAACCAAGCAGGAAGTGCAAATAGCCTGATGTGAAAAACCATGGTGACCTGGCTTATTCAAATCTCTTTCTATTCAAAGTTTGGAACAGCAATGCTTTGCCCTGAGCACTGGCTAACAGGGAATTGTATCAATGCCAATAACACCAATTTGGCATCACTCCTGGGCCAAATGTTGGTGGTGAGAATAATGTCCTGGTAGCATGCAGTTAATCTGAGACTGAGTGTTGACAGGTTGGTATCTAGATGTGTATGAGATCATACCATATTCATAGTTTTGTCATAGGTGCTCCGAGCTCATCATCAGCGTGCTCTTTGATCATGTGACCGAAGCACTGGAGGTGAAATTTAACCCAAGTGAGATAGGGATTAAAGGAGATTTTAGCAAAAAATTGAGAAAAAAAACTTGTTTCTTGAAATCAATGTTTATTCACAAATGTAAAATGTATGTACAATGAGAGATTATCTCATAATAAAAGGCAAGAAGTCTGAGGGACTGGTTCTATATTATGGCTTTTAGGTATAAAAGTCCTTCTGGAAAAGCGATAAGAATGTGTCCAGCCTTCAAATATGATAGTTTCAGTGTCATGTAGTGCTTTGAACTTTATGAATTGCCAAAAACCAGTACTTTGCCCATTTAGCTACATGTTATTTATCACCTCCTGCATGTAGCTCTGAGGGGCTCAGTGTCATATTAAAGTCGTCATTAAGATTTGCGAGTACCATTCACGAAGTTTTGCAGGACACTGTCCTCAATACAGTAAATTTCCTTCCAATAAAGGTAGTATGTCTACAATATTCCTTTTAAGCCACTTGCCTGAGTGATTGTCCCAAAGTAAATGTACATCTTTACTTCAGCAGGGTCTTACCTGTAGTCAGGTGAACATTCAGACAATTCAGGCGACCCTTGATCTTAAATGACCCCATCATGAGGCTTGTTTCTGACCAATACTCAACAATTTTATTTATATATTTGATTGGTGTTTTACGCTGTACTCAAGAATATTCCGTTACTCAACAAATCTGATTAGGTAAATCTTAACTATAGAGACAGCCAAGATCAAACTGACTATAACAGGGTGTTCACCACAATAAGAAACAATCAGAGAACTGAGTTTCCAGCACTGGCCATTTTTAATGAAATGAGCTTTTCATTTGACAAGAAGTGACAGCTATACATATATAATTAAGGCTTTACAGTTTGAAATGTCTTTAGGTGTGTTCAGCTGTAAACAAAATCTTTCAGCCCTTTATGCCACACTAGCACTTTTTTGATGTATTGTAACTGGTTGACACAAGTTTTAATAGCAGTGTTTACATTTAATGCTGTAAATGCTCAATCACAACATAAATAATTCCCTAAAAAAGCACTGAAAGCTATGATAAATCAGCCAGTCTGAGTGAAGACAAGTATTCATTTATTTATTTGATTAGCGTTTTTCTCCATACTCAATTACACGCCAGCAGCCAGCGGCATTATCATGATTATGGTGGGAGGAAACAGGGCACAGGAAAGATCTCAGGGAAACCCAAGGCCATTCCAGAATGGAAAAGTAAAGTAATTATCTCCATCTAGAATCCTTGCTTAAGGTTACATAACAGTCTAATAATGTCTGTCCCACTTTATCATAATGAACTATTTGAGCCGAGATTTATTAAGACCACGTTGTTATTTACGTGTTGATTTCCACGTCATTTTTTGGCCATGGTCAAATGTTTTTACTGAGTTTTCATTGGTTAAAAAATAAATGGGGAGATGTTTGATTTACAATACAAATACAGAATGAATACGACATTTTTTTACACCATCCTCTGTCACATGATATTGTCATCAAAGAGTGCTCTGCGCTCAAACATACTTTACTGTGTTAGTTTTTTGTCTGTTGTGAAAAGCTCTGGATTTGAGCTTCCATCAGACACCATATAGGGTCCACAGCCGAATGCTTATACCACTAGACCATTTGAGTTGTTGTGAAACAATGAACATGGTAAGGGTTGAATTGGTTCAAATTTTCTGGCTAGAACTTGCAGTAGATATTGTAAAAAGCTTAACGGCATGCAGCAGTTATAGTCAGAAGTGGCTCCACAAAAAATGATTAGGAGTTTCAGGGAGTGTGTATGACAAGTGTGCCAAAAAGCAGTCTGTCCGCACATAATAGCAGGTACAAGTGAAAGCCTGAACGGAGAAGAAGTGATGAAGACTCTGTTTGTCAAAATATTGTTCAAAATGAGCTTAAAAGCAGAAAACTACCTGCGGACGAGGAGAGAATGAATGTTAAGAGCTTGGATGTAGGTGAAACAAAAAGACAAGGTGGGTAATGTAGTGTTACCAATGTTGCTTGGAAACTCAATCTTTTTGAAGACAGCGAGTTCTGATAAGGGTTGAATGCACATGTGCATGTCATATACTTTTCATTCAGACGTGCACAACATCTGAAGATAGCTCTAGACAACTCTACACCTTCACTAGACCAGTGCTACAATCGCGGTGGCTTCGCCTTCATTTCTTAGGAGACTGCCAGGCTCGACCCACATTAAAGACCATCGCCCCACGTTAAAACGAAAACGATACCATGTTTATGGTGGCTTCCCATATTCTTCTACTACTAGCACTTTCAGTTGTGACGCAAATAATTAAATAACGAATCTGAACCAAAACCAAAACCAAAACAATACCAGCATGTCATGGAGTCACGCTGCTCCAAATGAAACTTTTGAAAGAAAAGAGAAAAGCTTTTGGCATCAAGTATAATAGACATCAAGTTCACAACCAGAAGTGATAGCATAAGAAGACAGGGAGCTGCCATAATCATCGCTTTGTTTTCGTTTTAACGTGGGGCGATGATCTTCGAGGCTGGTAATCTCCTAAGGATTGAAGGTGAGGCCGCCGCAATTGTAGCATGCATATCTGTGTTGGCCTGTAATTTCGTAGGAGACATGACAAAGTGCCTGAGGTGCAAGTTGGCAGAGCTCTGGCGCTACTGCAGGAGAATCAAAAGAACGTTCTATAGCTCTCCCCAGTAGTGTAGCACTATATAGAGCTAATTTGAAAAGATGCAGCATCATTCAGGAAAGTATGAATGAATTGACGTAAATAGCAGACCCCTCGCTTGCACAAAGCAGAGGAGCGCAGCACCCCGCCCCTTTCAACATGCGCCCTGTCCCTCTATAGGGCCATAAATATCTGCCCTGCCCCTCAGGGGAAGGGTTGCTTAGCCCTACAACCAGTGGCTCCTGTCTGGCCAGACTGTAGTAATCCTATCTGCATATTGTCAACTATACCGGAACCGAAAATCCACTTTCATGACATCTGTTTGTTTGAAGCACTGGTTCAGTTTACCAACTTCAACTTCGTTTTAAGCTTATTGAGGGATGTAGTTCACTGACACCTCTTTGAGCCGTCACATCTAATTTTCTGTCTTCTGGCCACCATAAATTTATTACCAAATCAATTCACGCTTGGCAGGTAGAGGTCAAAGGTATCCACCATTCTGCAAGACAGGTCGGAAGTCACGTGACCACCCTTTCGTGTCTAAAATAAAATGGCCGCCCAATGTTAAAGAGTTGAAGAAAAGGTCACTTTTTGCCACTTTGCTAGCGACCAGTAAGGCTTAGATGTACAAAATAATGTCACGAAAGCTCTGCAAAAATACTCAAGACTTTCTGGAAAACTTGAAATTATACAAATCCAACGCGACGCAAGATCGCTGACAGCGATTCAAAAAAAGACATTTTCCTATGCAATAACGTTGGGAGGACTGTTTTCTTCACCCACGCCATTTGTTACTCAGGAGATCACATGGTCTCTAGCTTCCGATCCGTCTTGCAGAATATTTTTTGATAGATGCAATTAGAACAGCGACGCTCATGGACAATTGCTTCAACTGGACCAATGAGTAAGCCCAATAGAAATGCGCCCACCACAACCTCGTTTTTACTACTTTCATTTTTCCATGCAGTCAGTCGAGTCTGTCAAACTGCTCCTAAAGTCAGACAATAAAATTTTCATGTGCTCATTGTTTGTTTAAAACTAAAACTAGAACAGACTGCAATTTACCACAAACGATTAAGATAAGGCAAGTCACGAGTATTTTCGATTTGTTGAGTTGTTTAAGCTCAGCTGTAAAAGATCAACCCCACCCAGTCGGGCCAGTGTCAATTCTCTGATTAGACTTTTTCGCTGCGAAAACACTCATACTTATAAATTATTGTTGTTTTCAAGTCAGAGACTTGATATGAACATAATACTTGAATACCAAGTGTTGTGAAAGAGGAAATTTTATCGCAATGTATCATATGTTCATTCTCCTTCATCTGCCAGGAGGGTATTCCATTATGGATTTGAATGGGCGAAAAAAAGGGCATACTTGACATTTTCATGATTTTTGTTAACTTTATACAGCGTTTTTATTAAACAATGATAAGTCTAGAAATATGAGTTATCATATATTTATATTTAGTAAATATTTTCCACTCTTGTACATTGTCTGCAGAAAAATTCTAAAGGTCAAAGTGCTCCTCTTGGATAATAGAAGAGTTGCCTTCATAACAAATTTTCAAGTTTGTGTGGAGTAAGCATACACACAGACATAGAGCAATTAGGTGTAATGTTTTACTGATAATTTTAAGCCAAAGGTATCTTATTTTGTCACTTACTACAACTAGCAACTGTAAATAATGTCTGTAATTTAAAATCAGAAGTAAAGCTCTTTTTTTCATTAGGTTTTCTTTCAAGGCTCTAAATAAAGCCCCACTAACGATCAGTAGTTTTATAAATTATTTGACCAGTTAGGATAATCCTCTAAAGCAGAGAACACTTGCTATGAACATACACTTTGCAATTCTTCTATTTTTGGGAAAATCTTGTTTGCTCTCTTTAACACTGTATCCACTGTAATTGTAACAGGGATAAATATTTTTTGCCACATGGTTAGTACATCCAAGGAACAACATATATAAATGTGAAAACTGAGAATTGCAAGTTTCTGTTTTAATTATTAAAGACACAAGCAGAAAATAGTGCCCTTTAAAGGTATTATTCGTGCTAAAAAGTGCCCTTCTGAGAAAAATTCCACCCTGCCCCTGTTTGTTTGAAGCTAAGGGTCTGAGTAGTGATGTAGAAAGCTACACGTAAATACAACAACCTAGTTTTGGGAGTTGTAAAGTCTAAGGTAATATTTACATGTTGATTTCCACGTGCATTTTGACATCATTTTTTTTTCCCACGGTCACAGGCTTTTACTGAATTTTCATACGTTAAAACTGAATGGGGAAATGTTCAATTTGCATACAAAGAAAAAACAGCATAAATACATGTAAGACGTTTATCAGTCTAGTTTCTGGCACGTGTCACTGTCACCTGTGAGATTTCTGAGCTGTAGTATTCGTGATTCATACATTTTTGAATGGATTTACTTTGTTTGTTGTGTAATGCTCTGGATTCAAACTTCAGACTTTAGGACAAATGAACATGGTAAGGGTTGAATGTGCATGTGCGTGTGTCACATGCATTGGTCATATAGACTACATTTGAAAAGAGTCTCTTTGGCCAGGCTTACTGAGGGAAGCTTGAAAGAATTGATGCAAGTAGTGATGTAGAAAGATGCACATAAATATTACCCTAGCCTTTACAACTGCCCTGGTTCTTACAACCGCCATTTGAGCCCTAAGATATACAGTAGATAAAGTTTCTGTCCAACAACTAACCCGAAACTTCGGTCTAAGGGTGGCTTATATACACTGAAACGCGGGGACCACTGGCCACCCTCAGCCCGAGAGCTATATGGACCCAACTGCGGTATAATGCTTACACACACAGTTACCCCCTCATTCAATTCTGATGCATGCGCGTTAGATTATTTCTGAATACACATGTATATATATCTACACACATTTTGCCACAATCGCTACTTGCCTTTACATCACCATTCTCCTGTAAATTTTACAGGAATTTGAAAATAGGCTCATATTTAGCAGGTCTCTGCACACTGCCATGTTTTAAAAATCAGGGTCAGTTAGGCGCACATGTGCAGCAGCGGTTGATCTTTCTGTGAAACCTTGAATGAACTGGGTCCCAAAAACCCCCCTTTCTTACTGCAAACTTAATTTGACAGATCGCACAAATTGTGGGGTCCATGCCAGGCCTGTGGGTAAGCAGACAAGGGGCAAGCAGCTAGCTCATTCATTGCATCCTACTTTGACTAATTTCACATCCACACATTTTCCGAAAGTAAAGGCTGGGAAATTTTCACTCACACATTTACACACTGCTCTTTCTCACTTTCACACAGGAACAATTCCAATACAACATTTGCACCTGTAAAAAAGACAACTCGCCCAGTGAAACAATCAACATGGATACATTTCCTTTATGTGCTCAAGGCACCAAAAAAACTCACACAAGTAGGTGGGGAATACCTCGCTACGGGTTCCACCTTTGTGACTAAGTTGACGCTCTTCTACCCTCAGGCCCCAAGAAAATGTGCTGCTCATTGGTGTTAGCCATGTGGCTAATTTTCTTTTGCTATGTTCTGAATGATTTTTCAAAACCTTACGGAGTTTAAAACATCTAAAGCCAACATAAACATGCAAATAACATGCTAAAATCTATAATTTAATTGGCTATTAAAGTTAACCTATTTAAAAAGCATCATACTACACAATATTGATAATGTTACCTTAATAGGACACCCAAGCTCACTCTGACGTTTAGCCATTTGACTAACAGTTCCATACAAACATAGTTTCATCTAATCACACTGTCCACACTACTTGCATATTCCTGTGGTTTCCATCATTGAATACTATCAAGCCCATCTCTTTTACCGTTCCATATCCTCATGATATAAAAGGTCAATACTGTCTTTATATTCACACCACACTCAAGACACTCAAGAAACCAACAGATCTGTGATACCTGGCTGCTGATCCAACATTCAATAGGACATTCAATGTCATGGCTAACAACAGTCTGCCTGCTGTTTTGGACTACAGATCTGACCAACTTTCAGCCATTTAAAATAGCCACCTTTGCTTTTCTGAATGGACTGCCACCATCTAAATATTTTATCAACGGGTGAAACTTATGCAGTTGACAACAGCAAGGCCCATTTACAATACCTGCTGCAGGCATTTCGGGGAGGCGGCTATGGGAACTGTTATTTTGCCTACAACACTGCCATGTGGGTGTACCAATGACTGAATGCCTAGCCAAAACACTGCTAATCTAAATGTACACTCCTCTGTCAACGACCGGCTACTACACAAATTCTCCATGGACAGTACGTGTCATCTTCGACAATGAGCGACTTCTCCCACTCACACAGAAAATGTACAGCCGTCCCAGCAGATGTTCAAATATAATTTTCAACGAAATTGATGTTCCAATAAATGTTCCTTAATTCCATCATTTTCACTGCACAGTCTGAAATTTTCCTCAGTCATCAACTATACTATAATAAAAGACTTACAGCATAGAGAGAAAAACCAGAGCAGCCACCACAGTTTGATAGTTTGCAAATGGTCATACATAACACATGATATATGGCCTCTCTTTTCAATTTACATTGAAGCTCAGTTATGGTTTTGTTCTTGTCAATCATCAAATAGTGCTTGTAACTCACAGCTGAAGTATAGAAATAACCTCACTGGAAGAGACTCTTTTCAAATACAGCCGAATATGCAGCATATACTTGCATTACACAGCGGAAGTATAGAAAGTACACTCATTTGGAAGAGACCCTTTCCAAATGTAGCTGAATATGCAGCGTATACCTACATTTACACAGCGGAAGTATAGAAAGTACACTCATTTGGAAGAGACCCTTTCCAAATGTAGCTGAATATGCAGCGTATACCTACATTACACAGCGGAAGTAAAGAAGTACACTCATTTGGAAGAGACCCTTTCCAAATGTAGCTGAATATGCAGCGTATACTTACATTACACAGCGAAAGTATAGAAATTAACCTTATGGGAGGAGACCCTTTTCAAATGTCGGTCGCCACGATATGGCTGAAATATTGCCGATGTGGCGTTAAGCCATAATCATTCATTCATTCAAATGTCGCCAAATATGCAGCATCTGTGTAGACGACATCAAGTGAAATATTCCTCAGTACTGTGTAAAACACCAATGAAATAAATAAATAAATAAACATTAATATACCACACAGAGTAAAAATATATCAGTGACAATCGTGTTAGTGTCATTCACCATATCTTTTTGTAATGATGTTCAAAATCCAGCATTTTATACTTAAATGCATAATAAACCACAAATCAGTATCACATGACTATACATGTAGAACGTACTACCATCACCACACAATCTTCTGTGCATGTCACGTGACATTTCTTCAGCGCACGTCACGTGACATGTCAAATGACATGTTTGCATTTCACATTCTGAATTTATCACATTCCATTACCGGTCATAAATACTTTGTTCTTCACAACCAGTCAAGTGCCGCAGCGGTATAGACATTGGGCTATGGATCAGAGATGCTATGTGACAAAAGTTTGATTCCGACAAATTTCCCAATGAAAAGGTGAGTGTCTTTGTAGACAGATATGCTTCATCCATGTACAAATACGCATAACTCACTGTATGACATCGCTTCACGGCAGGTACACAGGCAGGTATATGATACACTGGATGGGGGGATTATACTGGAATGTATGGTAATACCGACAATATCAATATCAACACCTAAAACTTTTAATCCCAAAAATAAAACATCTCCCCATTTTTTGGCTTCCCCCAAAAAACACACCCCTTTTAGACACTTGATCACATGAGATTTCTCAGGAAACGTGACCGAGGGAAAAAAACTCCCACAGAGAATGTTTTGGTGAACGTAATTTATCGGAGTTTCGCCTGGTAAATGCATGTATTGGTTCATTTCGCACAGATTTTTGTGGCGTGGAGTTTTTACGCGCTAAGCTGTTTTTAAATACCACTATTTTAACCTGAATGACTCCTCGGCTGTGATCTACGTCTAAACCCATATTAAAAGATCACAACCGATATCCTTGGCTATCCGACAACGTGTCACTGTCACAAGTGTCAGTAACAAGTGGTCAAGAGGGCACCGTTGTTGATGTTGTTAAACTCCACCAACACTCACCTGCCCACTCTGAAAAATGAACACAAATCCAGCACCTAAAGCTGTCAATCCCCACGTGAAAAGAGTCCCCAGCAATGTTTGTGTGACTGGTCCGTAACTCTCAATCATGATGTTGCTGTGATAGAGTAGATAGTGACATCCATTAATGGGGCAAATCTTTTTGTAGCTGTTGCATGCGAATCAATATTCACGCCTCCTTTCGCTGGAGAGTTCATAGTGCGCTTGGCTGTTCTTTACCCCTTACGTCAGATAACGCTAATCGCTTCAAGTCACATCAAAATACCGTATGTAACTGAACCAGACTAATCATGCGAATCGTTTGTCATTTAATTGGCGTCTTTGTTATACAGTCCTTGGAATCGTATTCCACGCCTGCAGGTCTATGTCTAAACGCTGCTCATTCAGAAGGCTGTGTGATCTTTACTTTTCCCTCGGTAATAATATAACAGAAGTTAACACTTTATAGCGGTCTAATTTCACGTAGCCTACCTCGATCTACACATTTACTAACACTACCGTAGTGTTATCGAAGGTATAGGGGTACGTGGAGCTACTGCTGGTTATAGTTGTATGCACAGAGGAAACCTAATTAATGTAGTGTCTGAGGCAAAACCACTCACATTTGGCAAATTACTCAAAGATGGCTTTTCCCATGTTTGACGTACAGGTAGGCCTATGTAGGCCTACACTACCACGGTGGACTTTAGAGCTTTAGGACTTCGCCATCAGCCTACGTACACCACAATCGATCGTTGACAGTTGAGCACTGCATGGCCACTTATTGTCACCATGAATAACGAAAGGCTGGGGAGTTCACAGATTCCGTGGCATCAAAACAGACATCGTATACCAGTTGTCAACCAAAATGGACGTTCCAGATCAGTAACCGCACGGCCAATTCTCAAAACAACCTTCAACACAAACTGCCAGAATTATAAAGAAGTATATAAAGTAGGATTACCGGTATGAAGTAAAGTCAGATTCGTGCAGCCCAGCAGTTCTCAATGATGTTGTAAGACGCACGGTATGTTCTAGACAAATGAGTGAAATCAGCATCCGAATATAGATTATAGGCCTATCAGTCTATAAGTTTGTCGATAATCAAACTTGTATCTCGGATGTGCTTTGATTGCAACTATTCATATCCAACAAGGCGATCTAATTCCACGCGGCTGAATATACGGGCCCCAAGCCACAGGTTAAGCGAAACCAGACGCAGTTATGAAGCAGAGTGCCAGAGATTCTAGATACTTACAAGAGAATTATACTCAATGTAAAACTTAGAGTGAGTGAGTGCTTGGCATTTAACGTCGTGCACAACAATTTTTTAGTCATATGACGACGAAGGAATCCTGAGGGCGTATGTAATGTACCTTCTTGTTACAGGACGGATTTCTACCGCTGTTTTATCTAGTGCTGCTTCACTGAGACGACTTACCGAAGGTAAGTAAGCCGCCCCGCCCGAGCCAGTATACTGATACGGGTCAACCAATCATTGCACTATCCCCTTCAAGCCGAACGCCAAGCGAGGGAAGTTACAACTTCCTCTTTTAAAGTCTTAGGTGTGACTGGACTCAGGATTGATCCCGGGTCTACCGCTCCCGAAGCGGATGCTCTAGTAAAACTTAGAATGAAGGCGTTTGATGAAATAACCTTGACATACCACTTTTTGCACTAATAGCTTAAGACGTGGTTGAAATCGTCAGGTATCATTCAAGATCTAACAAATACTACAAAGGCGAGATAGCATAAACCGTTTGGTTATTTATTTATTTATTTACTTGGTTGGTGTTTTTAACCCGTACTCAACAATATTTTACTTATACGGCAGGGCGGCCAGCATTATGTTGGGAGCAAACTGGACTGAGCCTGGGGAACCCTAACCTGGGGAACCCAGATAGGATGTAGGCCTACCATTTGGAGGACCATTAGGGACTGAGTTCTATATAGCGGTTGGAAACCGTTGTAAGCATGTTAATCAATCGACCACGACCCGCTGCCTCAAAACATAAAGAATCTAAATACATTAACTCTAAAACTGACGATTCGTGATGGATGTAGGCCTACAGATACATACACTCGAACTCAACGTCATCAGTGAATTTAATTTGAAGCACTTCAATTCATATTCAAATAACATTCCATCACATTGTCAACGTTCATCTCGGTGGGAAGAAGATTTTGCCTTTCATCTGTTGTTAGTGATTTGCTTTTCCCGTGGATGGCTGGGAAGAATAACAATGGACTCTGATTCTGTTTTTGTAGATGCCAGACTCATTTTGGTCTTCATTTTCTGACCAATTAAGCTCTAAACTTGAAACACGTCCAATACCTTATACCCTTGATTTAGCGTTTTTCAGGCAATTTTTCTGATCAAGAAGGGCGTGTATATATAGACTTACTATTTACTATCTTACCTATGTAGCGAAGGGAACTGTTCTTCTTAGGGCTCTACGCGGGCCTGTTTCCTCCGCCCAACATAATCCCAATAGAGATCCCACAACTGAAATATCCTTGAGTTTATCTGAAAAAAATATATATGAATAAATACCTAAAAACTTTCATAAATGATGTGTAATTTCACAGCCTTATACCGTGACGATCTATAACCGATTTACATTCTGGTGATGGAAAAGTAGTCGGCAGGGCCTATTTATTCATTTATTTGATTGTGCAAATGTTATGAATAAATAACTGTAACTTGACGCAATTTCAGTCTTATACCGTGGCCCTATAGACGATATACCCCTGATGATGGAAAGGTAGTCTAAAGGATTTATCTATCTATTTATTGATTTATTTAATTATGGTGCATATGTTTTTTTATGTCTTGGGTACGGGCGTAAAACATCAGTCATATAAATAAATACATTTTTACCCTAAAATATTAACACGTTACACAGTCATGCTTACCTGAAAATTTGTGTTACATGAAATATTCACCACATTACTATTTAAATATTTCACGTGTTTAGTATAAAATACATCTCTAGTTACTAAACATAGTTTCATGATAATATTTTTTTTCAAAATTTAGCACAAAAGTGTTTACAAACGGAACTCTAATTTTTACAGTATACATGACAAGCATACAAGAGTGGCAAAGACATCATTCAGCTGCAAAGTGAAGATAACAGGTAAGTTGTTCAATTATAAACGCAGATCAAGTTTCTGTGTAGATGTGCCCTACTTTCACTTTCGATGTAAATGGAAAAACCTGTTTAAGAATTTACAGGAAATAGCCTGGTAAGCACCTGTAGATGTCATATAGTTAGAGTCAGCATAGCTGTGCTTAAGTGAACGAAAAATGTCGCGTCTACGCCCATCTGAAATTCGGTATGTGCAGGATTCAATTAACACTGTATTTGATCAGAAAAGTAACCATAGAAATGTAATGATTGGACAAACTCTGGACAAATTATGTGAGGGTAAAACAACAGTAGACAGCATTCAAGGATAACAGTCTATACGCGAGATGAAAAAATACTGGAGTGCCGATAACCGACGTTTATGGGTGTTTCAGCAATACGAACGTCTGGGAGGCTGTCGTGATATTCCGTGACACTCTGTTCTCAGACTGTGAACATTCCAAGCAAGAAAATTCACCACTTACAATGAAGGTAAAAACAACACGTGTACGAGGAAACCCTGGTGGATCATGGCATCTGAAGCCGGATAATGCTCTGGCCGTAATCAATAACAACACAACATCTGAGCGCGATTCGAGCTTTGGGACAAGATATGAGACACCAAACCTCAACAACAGTAGGACTCTTTCGTCCAGACGACAGACCACCACTCCTGTAACTCCTGGAGTGTTTCGTCAGAAAACTCAACTCAACAGGCATGAACAACTTGATCACATCAAGAAATTCACCACTTACAATGAAGGTAAAACAACACGTGTACGAGGAAACCTTGGTGGATCATGGCATCTGAAGCCGGATAATGCTCTGGCCGTAATCAATAACAACACAACATCTCAGCGCGATTCGAGCTTTGGGACAAGATATGAGACACCAAACCTCAACAACAGTAGGACTCTTTCGTCCAGACGACAGACCACCACTCCTGTAACTCCTGGAGTGTTTCGTCAGAAAACTCAACTCAACAGGCATGAACAACTTGATCACATCAAGAAATTCACCACTTACAATGAAGGTAAAACAACACGTGTACGAGGAAACACTGGTGGATCATGGCATCTGAAGCGGGATAATGCTCTGGCCGTAATCAATAACAACACAACATCTCAGCGCGATTCGAGCTTTGGGACAAGATATGAGACACCAAACCTCAACAACAGTAGGACTCTTTCGTCCAGGCGACAGACCACCACTCCTGTAACTCCTGGAGTGTTTCGTCAGAAAACTCAACTCAACAGGCATGAACAACTTGATCACATCAAGAAATTCACCACTTACAATGAAGGTAAACAACACGTGTACGAGGAAAACCTTGGTGGATCATGGCATCTGAAGCGGGATAATGCTCTGGCCGTAATCAATAACAACACAACATCTCAGCGCGATTCGAGCTTTGGGACAAGATATGAGACACCAAACCTCAACAACAGTAGACTCTTTCGTCCAGACGACAAGACCACCACTCCTGTAACTCCTGGAGTGTTTCGTCAGAAAACTCAACTCAACAGGCATGAACAACTTGATCACATCAAGAAATTCACCACTTACAATGAAGGTAAAACAACACGTGTACGAGGAAACCCTGGTGGATCATGGCATCTGAAGCGGGATAATGCTCTGGCCGTAATCAATAACAACACAACATCTCAGCGCGATTCGAGCTTTGGGACAACAAACCTCAACAACAGCAGGACTCTTTCGTCCAGACGACAGACCACCACTCCTGTAACTCCTGGAGTGTTTCGTCAGAGGACTCAACTCAACAGGAATGAAGAATTTGGTGGCACTGAAGCAGGTGTTGGAAGCCTACAGATACCACGGGCAGCTTCTCGCACATACTTGGATCCAAACAACGTGAAGTACACCAAGAAATCCATCCCTTCCACATTTTCCGCGTCAACGCTGGCGTACGCTGACGAGTGTTGCTAGAGATTTGTGAACCAGTACGACACGCGAACAAATCAATATCCCGCCGGGCACAGTGTACAGGGTGAACGAGGAAGACAGAGTGGTGGATGGAAATCGTCGCCTGTGGGCCGGCCTATCGCCTGGCTAGATGACATTAAGTTTGAGAGATATCCTCCTGTTTGACGGTGAAGCCATAGAAATTGTAGAAGACTAAGACAGTTGTTCGACGTGTATTCACCATATCGTTGGACCTTAAGACCAGGAACCATATATTTTCCAGCAATGTTTTTGTATCTCACTATGTGTATAGCTGTTCTGGTACTTGCATGGCCACATCAACTGATATTCCATGGACTATGTTTAACTAAATACTGTGCTTTGTTTCTGTCTTAAAAAACGTTTTGCCGTGTGTTGGAATGTGTTTTCTATTTCCTATGACTGACGTATGTTTTATGTATACGACGTACATAGATCAGGGTGAGTATGTAATTTGTATAATGTACTATACAGATCTCGTATAGAAAATGAGTGAAAAATTCTACACGTCACTTATTTGAATTCGACATTATACACTTGAACTCTTGTAGACCTATATATCGTTTTGGCGTTGAATGGCATTTTATTAATGTCATAAAGGAATAGTCTCACTGGCATGAAGGTTTGATTACAGCTGGATGGTTCTGATTCCATTCAGATATATTTTGCGTATACACTGCATTACCAATTTAAATTCAAGTTAAGGTGTCACACTTACATGTTCAAAATTGCAGCTTGAAGATGGATGTTGTCACAACCCAAACACACCCTTGAGTAATGGTTGTCAAATCTGGTAAAATCCCATTACGACTTATACGACAACGTGTACTAACCCTAATTACCAAATCGTCAATTTAAACTATTTATTAAAGTGACATTTTTAAAACAACACTATATATGAGATCAATGACACGACACGCATGTGAAATGTAGGAGTGCATGGTGAATAATAAAGCATAATCCATTTCTTTAGGTATAGATGTCCGTACCGATAAAATCCGTGCATTTACCTTTCATTTTAAACTCAGCGTGTGATTTCTTTGTCTCAAGAGAAGTATAGAATACAGAATACAGACATGTGTAGAATATAAACATGTCCTTGATTACATTCCCTATAGTGAAGGTGTGATTGATCATGACAAAAGATATGTGCACCAATAGAAACTTTATAAATTAAACTGTATGGAGTTTGTTTAAATTCAGTTTGTTACATATAAAATTTACGAACTGTATAAGCGCACCTTTACTGTATATAATGGCTTAACATTCCCATCATTGGAATCGTATCATTTTATTTTGGTAGATAATACATGCGTATGTATCAAACGCCTGCGCTACGCAATGACATACAGCTGTTAGCCACTGTTATTAGTTCATTAGTGTATAAAAATACCCCTTTAATGTTAAATGTCATTGAATATATAGATAGGCCTATACACGTACAAGCCAAATGTTACATCTCCCGAAATGTCATGCTTACAAGCAATTATATTAATTTTGTGAAAGAGGGCAGTATTGTTATGCCTAATTTCGTTTTCGAACTCGGGCCAAGGTTTCATCTTACTTGTAATAGATATTATTATAGAAAGCTATACTCTGTACACTAAAACTAACATTGCACGATTTTTCTTTATATACACTACTCAGTGTAATTCGACTTTATTCCTGATGAGTCCATCTTGATATCAATCGAATAGACAGTTGTATAAATGTATTAGTATGAATGTAACTTTTATAATTAATATGTATTTTCACGGCCTTATGCTGTGGCGATCTATAGCCGATATTTCCTCGGTGATGGAAAAATAACAGGCAGAATCTATTTATTCATTTATTTGATTGTGCAAATGTTATGAATAAATAATTATAACTTGACACAGTTTCACAGCCTTGTACTGTTGCGATATAGATGATACACCCCTGATAATGGAAAGGTAGTCTGTAGGATTTATTTATCTATCTATTTATTGATTTATTTAATTAATTGATTGTGCATAGGCCTATGTTTTTAGCCGTACTCATGTTACATGGAATGAAACCACACAGAGCCCGAGCGGAACACACGACTCCGAGGGGAACACACGAACCCACGCAATTTCCCAGGTACAACTGGAAAGGAAGCAAGCATGATCTAGACTTGAGCTCACAAAGATCGCACTCGTGAGGCTCCGAGGTCATTGTGCTGCGCTTGCAAGTTAACTACCACAGGTCACGGATGGCACAGTAGACTGCAGGATTATGAATATGTATACATTGTTACGACCCAAACTGTCTGTATTATAAAGAGATGGCTTGTTCGAAATACACGACAGTTTAGCCGCACAAAAAAGTAACCAAAACCAGCAGATTTTATTTTACAACAATTTATTAGCTTAACAAGAACAGATAATAAGACTTATACAAATACGAAGGTATTTAAGTTTAACAAGAAAGGATAGCAGTATCTATACAAATACTAAAGTACTTACGGTGTCAAGTCCAAACGGACGCATATATTCCACAATATATATATCACACAGGCATAAATGCTCAGAGGCAAATTCACAAGAGGGAAAATCCACAGTATAACTGAGTGTATGACGAAATATACACAAAATTCCACAGACAGGGTCCGTGTACTAATAAGCACTGTGTATACAAGAGCACATATTAAACATACAAGTTCAGACTGAACAAGTGCTCGGTGGAGATAGGATATAACAAAGCCAGAGGCTATAGAGACACCAAAATTCAGCACAAATGGCCTACTAAAGTAATACACAGCAAAAGCATCCAAGCTCTCAATAATTCTCCTTTCTCCGTTCTCTGTTATCTCCGTTTGACCTGCTTTCATAGGTCTTATATAGCCTGGTGGAATTGTCTAGAATAGGAAAATTCCTCAACACTTGATGTAAACAAACAGGCACCGAAACACTGGAACACTCTAAGGCAGAGGCAGACAGCAGGCGCCGAACTCAGCGTATGTAAACAGTGGCAAGCTAAATTTAGAAACTGACGGCAGTCGTTCACATAACAACATTGTCCATATAGATGGTGATACAGCCTATAACTTTTTCAGACTGCTTTGCACCAAAGTTGGCCAGCTCGGCGCAGTTACCCAGCAGCCTCTCACCACTGCTGTCGCTGTAAATTCAAATCCAGTTCAGACTGGCTTCTCGTATCCAGCCGTATACGTGGGAAGGTCTGCCAGTAGCCTGCGGATGGGTCGTGGGTTTCACCCGGGCTCTGCTCGATTTCCTCCCAGCATAATGCTGGCGCGCCGTCGCATAAATGAAACATTCTTGAATACTGCGTAAAACATCAGTCATATAAATAAATAAATACATTTTTACACTAAATATTAACACGTTATACAGTCATGCTTACCTGAAAATTTGTTACAAGAAATATCCACCACATTACAATTAAACATTTAACATGTTTAGTATAAAAAAATACATCTCTAGTTAATGAACATAGTTCTATGATAATATTTTTTTCAAAATTTAGCACAAAAGTGTTTATAAACGAAAAACTAATTCTTACACACTATACATGACAAGCCTACAGGAGTCACGAAGACATCATTCAGCTGCAAGGTGAACATAACACAGATAAGTTGTTCAATATAAATGCAGATCACATGAGTCTGTGTAAACGTTCCCCACTTTCACTTTCGCTATAAATGGAAAAACCCGTTCGACAACTTATAGGAATAAGCCTGGTAAGCAATTGTAAGTTGCCATACAGTTAGAGTCAGCATAGGGGCAGTTAGGTGAGCGAAAAATGTCGCGTCTACGCCCATCTGAAATTCGCTACGTGCAGGATTCAATTAACAATGTATTTGATCAGAGAAGTAACCATAGGAATGTAATGATTGGACAAACTCTGGACAAATTATGTGAGGGTAAAACAACAGTAGACAGCATTCCAACGATAGCAGTCTATACGCGAGATGAAAAATACTGGAGTGCCGATAACCGACGTTTATGGGTGTTTCAGCAATACGAACGTCTGGGAGGCTGTCGTGATATTCCCGTGATACTGTCCTCATACTGGAACATTCCAAGCAATAAATTCACCACTTACAATGAAGGTAAAACAATACGTGTACGAGGAAACCCTGGTGGATCATGGCATCTGAAGCCGGATAATGCTCTGGCCGTAATCAATAACAACACAACATCTGAGCGCGATTCGAGCTTTGGGACAAGATATGAGACACTAAACCTCAACAACAGCAGGACTCTTTCGTTCAGACGACAGATCACCACTCCCGTAACTCCTGAAGTGTTTCGTCTGCTGGATCATCTTAACAGGAATGAACAACATGGTGACATTGTAGCAGGTGTTGGAAGCCTACATATACCACGGGCAGCTTCTCACACATACTTGGATCCAAACAACGTGAAGTACACCAAGAAATCCATCCCTTCCACATTATCCGGCGTCAACGCTGGCGTACCGCTGAGGAGCGTTGCTAGAGATTTGTTAACCAGTACGACACGCGAACAGATCAGTATCCCGCCGGTCACAGTGTACAGGGTGTACGAGGAAGACAGAGTGGTGGATGGAAATCGTCGCCTGTGGGCCTATCGCCTGGCTAGACGACAAGACTCTTCTATCAGGATACCGGCTGTGATCAAAACAGACGTAGAAGAATACAAGACTAAAATCCGGGAGAATAACAGTAAAATCACCCTAAGTTTGAGAGATATCCTCCTGTTTGACGGTGAAGCCATAGAAATTGTAGAAGACTAAGACAGTTGTTCGACGTGTATTCACCATATCGTTGGGCCTTAAGACCAGGAACCATATATTTTCCAGCAATTTTTTTGTATCTCACTATGTGTATAGCTGTTCTGGTACTTGCATGGCCACATCAACTGATATTCCATGGACTATGTTTAACTAAATACTGTGCTTTGTTTCTGTCTTAAAAAACGTTTTGCCGTGTGTTGGAATGTGTTTTCTATTTCCTATGACTGACGTATGTTTTATGTATACGACGTACATAGATCAGGGTGAGTATGTATTTGTATAATGTACTATACAGATCTCGTATTGAAAATGAGTGAAAAATTCTACACGCCACTTATTTGAATTCGACATACACTTGAACTCTTGTAGACCTATATATCGTTTTGGCGTTGAATGGCATTTTATTAATGTCATAAAGGAATAGTCTCACTGGCATGAAGGTTTGATTACAGCTGGATGGTTCTGATTCCATTCAGATATATTTTGCGTATACACTGCATTACCAATTTAAATTCAAATTAAGGTGTCACACTTACATGTTCAAAATTGCAGCTTGAAGATGGATGTTGTCACAACCCAAACACATCCTTGAGTAATGGTTGTCAAATCTGGTAAAATCCCATTACGACTTATACGACAACGTGTACTAACCCTAATTACCAAATCGTCAATTTAAACTATTTATTAAAGTGACATTTTTAAAACAACACTATATATGAGATCAATGACACGACACGCATGTGAAATGTAGGAGTGCATGGTGAATAATAAAGTATAATCCATTTCATCGCAAATAATGCGGACAGTATAATTTTGAGGTACTATAAAAATTTAGATGTCCATACCGGTAAAATCCATGTATGTACCCTTCATTTTAAACTCAGCGTGTTATTTCTTTGTCTCAAGAGAAGTATAGTATACAGAATACAGACATGTAGTGCATGTCGTTGACATTCCCTATAGTGATGGTGTGATTGATAATGACAAAAGATCTGTGCACCAGAAGAAACTTTATAAATTGAACTGTATGGAGTTTGTGAGAATACACGGTTTGTTACATATAAAATTTATGAACTGCACAAGTGCACCATTTTTACTGTATATAATGGCTTAACATTTTCCATTATAAGAGTCATATAATTTTATTGCTTACCAATGTATGTATCTAGATTATTTACTCTCAGTCTAATAAAACATAGGGTATATATACAAAAATTAAATGCATGTTTGCATTACTTCCAATATTCATGTTGAAACGCCCAAATATGGTTGAAATTGTGTTATAAAACGAATTTCGAAGCATGTACAAGTTTAGATCACAGCGAAGATGTATGCCAAGTCTTATGGAAATAGGTTCAGGACTTAGGAAAGAGTTGCACGGACAAAATCTGAATACATGGAAAAGCACTATTTCATAAATTTCTAAATGAAGTATAATTATGAAAATAATACTTACCCGATTGCCATTAAACTTAAGCATGCACAAGTTCAGATGGTAGGCAAGGTGTATGCCAAGGTGACGATTCACCTTGGGAGGACATGCATGGACAAAATCGTCCTTACAGACAGGAAGACATACGGACAGACACGGTGATTCCAGTATATCCCCATCCCTAACTTCGTTGAGGGGAAGAGTATAAAATTCAGAGCTTCCAATTACTCTTTACCTTATTCATTTTTATAACACTTTTGATATCGATCGATGTCGGTATATATTTTATGTAAATGGATGAACAAATGTGAATCTTCCAGATCGCAGTGAAATGCATGCACTCAGTGGCGTGTCATATGGGGGTAAAGGAGAAGTAAAAATGGTGTTTTGGAGTTTAAGATGGCTTTCATTTATTTTTTTGATTGGTGTTTTACGCCGTACTCAAGAATATTTCACTTATACGACGGCGGCCAGCATTATGGTGGGAGGAAACCAGACAGAGCCCGGGGGAAACGACCATCCGCAGGTTGCTGCCAGACCTTCCCACGTACGGTGAGGAAGACAGCATGAGCTGGACTTGAACTCACAGCGGCCGCATTGGTGAGAGGCTCCTGGGTCATTACGCTGCGCTAGCGCGCTAACCAACTGAGCCACGGAGGCCCCCAGGGTTGCTTTCAAACAATATTGATTTTAGTGTTGTATGGGTGGAACTTTCACGATTCCCATTGTGCTAAGCATGACACCCAACTGATAAATCGACCACCAGGCTTATACTTGGCCCATACAACTGCACTTATTTTGAGCACCAAGGAGGAACTATACGTACGGGCTATATGTATATGTGAGCACGCGTATAAGATACAACCTACTTAACTCAAGAGCGTATGCTCAATTGATTATACGTGTGGTAGATAATACATGCGCATGTATCAAACGCCTGCGTCACGCAATGACATACAGCTGTTAGCCACTGTTATTAGTTCATAGTGTATAAAAATACCCCTTTAAGGTTAAACGTCATTGAATATATATACACGTACAAGCCAAGCAATGTCATGCTTACAAGCAATTATATTAATTTTGTGAAAGAGGGTCACAGTATTGTTATGCGTAGTTTCGTTTTCGAACTCGGGCCAAGGTTTCATCTTACTTATAACAGACATTTTTGTACAAACCTATACATAGTACACTAAAACTAACATTGCACGATTTTTCTTTATATATACTACTCAATGTAAGTCGACTTTATTCCTGATAAGTTCGTGTTGATATTACTGGAAAACACATTGGTATAAATGTGTAAGTATGTATGTATGTAATGTATGTATGAGTGCTTGGGGTTTTACGTCAGATGACGACGAGGAGTCACTAGCTGTGTGTACATATACTGTGTCTTCTTGCTGTTCTAACCTCTCAGCACCTAGCGAGCCAGTAGCAAAGTGCCATTTTTAAAGCCTTTGGTATGACCTGACCCCCGTTTGATCCAAGGTCTCCAGGCTTAGAGTCAGGCGCTCTACAACCATTATTCCACCGAAGCGGCCTGTACAAATGTGGGTGAAGGACGGATTGCCAGCTCTTTAATCTAGAGCTGTTTCACCTGGATGACTTATCAAAGGCAAGAAAGCCGCCCCACCCAAGCCATTATACTGACACGGGTCAACCAGTCGTTGCACTATCCCCCTTCCTACTGAACGCCGAGGGAGGAAGTTACAATATCCTCTTTTGAGGAGCTACTTTGGTGTCAAAACATCTGTGTCTTAAAAGCAAGGTGAATTGATAAAGACTGGGATAGTCTGAATTGCTTCCCTAACTTTGCCTGGTGTTAGGAAATGCATTACTCAACGTCACATCTGCCTAATATGACGTCATACAGGGAATATTACCACGTCACATCAGAAAGTTATACGGGCACAGCCGAGAAGATTTTGTTTTTCAAGGAATCTTCAGTAATGTGGGTTAAATAGTGTTATTCATCAAAATCCTATTGAAACATAGTGTTAGGCTTACTCCGTAGGATTTCTTTCATATCATTGTCATATTTGTATTTTGACCAGAGTGGCACTTTCAGGTGTTAAGCGAGACCCAGTATTAACCCTGGATCCACCGCCCCTGACGGTAAAAGCAAAAAAAAACAAAAAAAAAACAACCAATTTCTCATTGTGAATGTAGTTTTACTCAACAGAATTCAGACAGAAATGCCTAACGTCTTCATTCATTTTGTCAAATCAACACGAAAGAAACCACTGTTAAAGCTCTATATATGTGTTCTGTAAAGAACCAAGCCAGGATTGTGTCGTCACAACCAGTCACGGCCTTTAATCACAGTAAGAGAGCCGAGGTAAGTATCGGCAGCGTCATGTTTAATTTCGGCTTCCCGAGAGACTAGAAAAGAAGCTGGCACTGACGTCACACCTCGAACTCGTCTGATCTGATAAACGCGGTGGACTTGTGAGTCATGCGCACTGCACCAAGGCGTTTTTACTGCACGCGTTTTGTGAAAGTTTGCAAAATCAACATTGGTGCAATCCTCGTGTTCAATAAAATCAAGCGGGATAAATCTATGCCCCCATGAAATGTCCCAAGGCAGGAATGAGACACAGGCCCGGAATGGATTGCCAGTGTTCGTGACGACGCCCTCTAAAATGACGAGTAGCTCAAAGTTCAGCTGAAGGAAATCATCTCTGGACATTTTCCACAAGGGACTTTGTTGATTTATCCTATGCACGATAACAGTCGGCCATGCAGTGAACAGAAAGGCTTGCCCATCTTCTCCTGTCATTTTGAGATTGTAAGACTTAACCGGCAGATGGCCGGAGGCGGAATACTGTTTCTTGATGAACTGGCCCCTGGCGTGTGCTTGTAACAGTGTTAGAGATCGGCGTATGTCCGCCAAACGAACTGCCAAGAGCAACTCACCGTCTTCCTCATATATACACGCATTGTTACTGAAGATCACTGTGCTGGCACTTTTCTTGCCCCGTTTTACTTTAGCGACGATAATTCCTGCCAAAGCAACTTGAGAACCTATTCCAAAAAGCGACTGTAACATGACGACGAGGAAGACAAGAGGACATGACTCCGTGACGTACCTAGACCCATAGCCAATCGTCGTCTGGGTCTCGATGGAAAAGAGTAAGGTGGATATAAAGGTGTTGACGTTAGTGATGCACGGTTGAGATCTACTAGAGTTGCTGTTGCGGCTCATGGCCCACTCCACGCTGTAGTAATAAGCCGCGAAGAGATGCCAGGAAATAACAAATCCCCCGATAAATAGGATCAAATTCCAACGCCACTGCGACTCTATCAGTGTAGTGAAAGTGTCTTTCAAAAATTTTTCCTTCTTGCCAGTTATAGCCTGAAATGCCAAGTTGGTCCTTCCGTTCCTCTGCACGAGGCGTTTCAGCTTGGGTAATGGCGGAAAAAAACCTTGAGGATTCCACATGACACCAATCTGAAAAAATAAACATAGCCATGGCCAAAGTGAGTAATTCGAAGTAATGCTTCTGTTGACTGATGCTTTGAATGTTTCGGGTTTACAAGAAGATATAAATGCCAGTTCACCTTCTCTTTCGAGGCTTTATGGAGTAAAATCTTCTCGTAAAGATCACTGTATATATGAGGACGGACAGTTATATGTATACAAAGAGTTGATCTGACCTTAAATAAATTGTTTGGAGCTGAAAAGAAAAGCCTGTGACGACATCAGCACCCAGCACTGTCAATACTGGTAGATTTCAAAAGTTTGCTGACGATTTCATTGTGGTTGTTGTATTTTAGTTTAAACACTCAGCAACCAAATACCCAGAAACTTGTCGTCATGTAAATAGACATAATGATTAAGTTTCAGAAGAATTTCACAATGTGGTGTTTGAAGAAAAAAATTAATGTGATAATTTAGACAGGATACAATGAACCCAGAAGATTAAATTTTTGCAATAGTTACATCATATATAAATGTAGTCACGTAAGAAGGAAAAGGAGGTCATAAAGACGACAATTATTGAGAAATGTAAACTATGTGCGAAACATTATGAAATGATCGTCATCTTTGAAATTGATATACGTGATAATTTTTTTTGTTTTTAATATAATAGCGAGTGGTAGCTCTACGTTGTAATTTGTACCGTTATACACACAATAGAAGTAGGCCTCTCCAACAAAACAACGTTCGACAAGGGTCCCGGTCCACATATATATTTTAGTGCAAAGACCCTCAGTGATGCAATCCCCACTCTGTGACACATGTTGAGTTTATATCGATGTGATTCTAGTGCACTACGAGCCTCGGTTTGACTTTGACTCGGCGGGAACACTGTCATGACTTGGGAAAAAAAATATGTAAGGTAACCCTTCAGAAGCTCTGAAGATTTCGTGTGAACATCTTCCCCAAAAGTTAACAAATTCCAAGACGAGATTTAAAAGGCTGGCGAAAAGAATTTTAGCATTGACAAATGAGATCTCATCTGGTACCGTTCAGTTTCTAACATGACCTTCTCTTTCGACAATGTTGCACGTCAGACACCAATAAAGGAAACAATGCAATGAAGCCTGTGTATACTTACATGTCTTACTTCTCTCACCAGTGAAATGCTCCTTATACTTGTTCCGTGTAGTCGCTCAATGTCGCCAAAAAGACAATGCGTTTTTAGTTAGCAAACTGCAGAAGTTGTAGACTTCCGTTTGCGGAGAGCAGTTAAATTTCGCGGGACAAGAATTTGAACTCTCCTCGAATAAAGGTAGGAAAGTCTAGGTTTTGAGTGACTGGTACTCTGCCTCGATAACTTGATATCGATAAGGACCCAGCGTCACTTGGAAGCTTCAAGTGGTGTCTCTGCTCGAAGTTTAGTGGACTTCCTTCGCGATTTTATTTGTATACTGGTTTGCACATTCGCCATAAAAAAAAAAAACAGAATATTATGTTCATGGCCCAGAGAAACTGAGACCATGTGGCATCAAAGGTTGTCTAGAGTACCCGTACATGATGTTATTTGTCCATCATGAGATGTCCAGAAACAGAACAAGCTCTCTGTGTCAACATAGAACAAAATGTTCTCAGCCCTTAAGCACCAGTAAATACAGACACTAGTACATGTATATACGCAGTTATCTTTCTTTCATTCTTACGACCTGGTAGAGTATAGCAAAAGTAAGGTTAAATATCTGTCATTTACGTTTTATACCCATCCATCTGAGGAAAGATGAACGAAATGTTTACGAATGAATGAAACGCTGATCTAAAATCAGAATCCTGTAAATTGCAGATCACAAACGATGGATTATTTTACAATGATAAAGGAAACCATCCTCCAAAATCTTGCTGTGGTCTAGTGCTGTTATCATGTTCTTTTGATAAAGAAAATTCTGATGAATTCATTCGAGAAGAGAATGAGGGGAAATAACCCAATTACATTCACCTGTCAATATCTGGCTTACAGAGTTATCTTTTCTTTGAATCAATTAAAGGGGAAAGCTGTGCAGTAAAACACACGGGGTTGACTCATTCGAGATCCTACAGTACCGAGACAAAGTTAACGGAGGCAGTAGGTACATGTCTCTTTTAGAATGGTCTATTTTAGAATGGGGGTTGAAATTCTACCCCGCTGTTAGTTGCGGGGCAGTGTGCAAATATACATATTAAATAGAGATGACCTTTCAAAACAACATCATGTGTGTCACGCAACACACCGGCTAATACGTTTACCTTCCAGAGTAATATCATTTTATGCTGTTTATGTCTACAAATAAAAGAATTTGAGCAATTTATATCTGGGACTATTATATAATAGCAATAGTGGTCAAAATGGGAGGCTCGAGAACGAGCAAATGGTCCAAATGGCAGTAGAACGCATCGTTCTCTCCTGTCACGTTGTAGTGCGTGTGTAGGCCTACGTCATGTATGTTTTATGATTACACGCGTACATCGATAATTGTCACGTAATAAAGGAAAGAACAAATGAGTTTACAGCTTTGGACCGTCTTGATGCAGGTGGAAAGGAGTTTTATGAGTTCCTCATTAAAAGATACTCAGAATAACTGGGTTCCTACTCATTTATTTGAGTGGATCAAATATAAAGTAATGAATGTTGCAATTAAGAGTTCTAGGGAAATGTCAGTTAACAGGGAAAAATGAGCAAGACTTAATGAATCAGCTGACGATTATTGATAGTCAGTTGGAGCAAATATTAGAGTAAATATATGAGAAAAAAGCTCAAGGTGCAATGGTTAGATCTAGAATGCGATGTGCAGAAAAACGAAAAAAATCCACGACATGCTTTTTTAATTTAGCAAAATCATGTGCCCACAAAAAAACAATTTTTAAGCTTATTGATGGTGTTGGTGTTCTAAAAACAAATCTCAATGAAATCCTGTTAGAATCATGCAAGTTTTATTCTAATTTATATTTTTCAAAACATGAGAGATACTTATTTTGATGATGACTTTGACTCTCTTATAGGAAATATAGATGCCCCTTTGATCTCGGCAGCTGAAACCCATGCCATTGATTCACCCTATTCACAGGATGAATTCCTTGATGTAGTAAAATCTCTCCAGGGGAACAAAAAAGAGCTGAAAATGACCCAAGTTATCTAAAGAATTAGCGCCCTATCACTTTGCCAAACACAGATTACAAGATACTTGCAAAAGTGTTAACAAACCGAATCAAAATGGTCATACTACATATTATACATGAAACACAAACTGGCTTTGTTAAAGGAAGATATATAGGTCAAAAGTTGCGATTCCTGTTGGATTTATCAGATAGCTATGAAGATGTAGTGAATTTTTGCCTTTTATTGACTTTGAAAAAGCGTTTGACTCTGAAGAATTTCAGTTACTGGAGAGACCCCTACAGGTATTCGATTTTAATGAAACATTTGCAAGTGGATAAGGCTTTTTTACAGTGGAACATGGAATTGTGTTGTTAATAAAGGTAGACCTACGAATTGGTTCAGTAATTCAAGAGGACTAAAACAAGACTGTCCATTATCACCTTACCTATTCATAATATGGAAACTGCTTCGACCAAAATCCCTCTCACTGATAAATTATCAGGAAATACAGATAGGCCAGAATTGTTGTTTGACATTCCAAAAATAAATGATACTAGCTTAAATAGTGGTAAAATGAAAACAAATTTTTTTTCCAGCTCCTTGTCGAAAAATATTCCACAAATGTTGATGTTAAGAATCTACTGATAATTTTCATGTTACTGACGATTTATTGTGGACTCTGCCTTACAAGGTTGGAGTAAATAACAAAGTTCAGTCTATGCAGTTTAAACTGTTACATTGTGTTTATCCCTGTAACAGTTATTTGTTTTCATCAACAGTTTTGGAAAACCTTACCTGTATCTGGTGTGACCAGATAGATAGTACTAAGCACAATACTGTTACTTGCTCAGCTAAACACAGTTTTTATTTCAGCAGTGGCTGTCTCAATGCCTTAACTTCAGTATAATGCTTTCTAAAGAGCAGAAGTTCTTATCCTTATGGTTAGTTCAGAGAGGATTTCTTTAGAGAAATTAACTTTTGCATCTGGTACGCTAAATACTTTATATATGCAAACAATATGGCACAGAAGCCAAAATATTTCATTTGTTTTCTAGCATTTTTTTCAAGCAGAAGTCACTACCCTTTTAAAAAGTAAGGGAAAACATGATTTTTTTGGCAAGTATTTGGGTAGTGTTAAGTTTTATGTTAACGTTCAATTTATATTCCTCCTTGTATATTGATAATTCAGTAGAATTTTTCCATTTTGTGTTCAATTATAAAATGATATAGTTGATAAAATAACATTATTTGTTGATGTCCCAATTTATAATAGTTTAAAAATACCATCACTATATACTAGATGTAAATTCTGATTGTATGTATGGGAGGGGGTGGGATACATTTGTGTATACTGTCCCCTGGTAAATGTTAACAAGTATCGCAGTTGATTTAAAATGTCTAAAATGGCTAAGAGAATGGCTGAAACGCTAACGGGACAGTTTGAACTCCTCATCGAGGACACCAACAAATTTGGAAAATTCATTTTGTACTTTTTTTTTTCTTCTATAATTTTTGTACAACCTTTCCTTACTGGAGTTTACTAATCTGGTAGATGTTAAATGAACAGAGATCATTTATCGATTTTTAATCGTGATCATAGCGCAACTGATTTTCCGGAGTGGACCCATCACTTTCTGAGCAAACCTCATCACCACTGGCTGCAAGGAAACAGCTTTGATTTCTTGTTTCACCGTATGGATATTACAAAAAGTATGTTACCGATACCAGCACGACTAAATTTTAATGTGATTAATGGATCTGATTGTCAGTGTACATAGGAAGAAACAGTTACGCCTACCGGTAAGTCTTTTGAATAACTGAATCTTCAGATAATGTGCAAATGATTGAAAAGTCGAAGTCCGTAAAACATACTCCAGGTATTTGATGAATGATGTCTGTGTGGACAAAATCCTTTACAAACCTTTAAAGGTGATCAAAAATTTTGTACTGGAAAAGAACTAAGGGGAAGTAACCCTAGTAACAACACTTATCAACATTTGGCCTTCAGAGTTATCTTTCCTTGAAATTGATTAAGGGGAGAATACTCTGCAGTAGAATCGAACAAAGGATAAATAGTTATCAGTTATCGTTCTTGGCAGGTGTGATTTTTTTTTTTGCGTTAGAATTTTAAATTTGTAAAATTAAAAGTAAGTTGTAAAATCAATTCAAACTTAAATCAAGTGCAATCCACAGTCGAAGGAATATGTGTGTCAAATCTAGACCTCGATTGTCTGAGGGGTATGGAGGTTTGGTGGTGGAGGTGGATTTAATTATACACTTGAGACAATATAAAGATCTTAAATTGTTTTCGTTCCAAATTTTGGCAATTATCAACGCTTTTAAAAAATGTCAATTCAAAAAATCATTGTATATTTATTAGTTTATTTACGCCTCACACAAACATTTTATCCAAGTAACAATTAGAAATACTGGTAGCCTGTCTGGATTGAATACGTTAAGTTTTTTTTCCATATCCACGCTGTAGGCCTATAGGTTTCCATGTAGTACAAAAGATGCTATACCAGGGTAAAATAAGAAATACTAAATGTTTAGTGTTTCTCAAGAACAGAATACTTTGTTCACATAGTGTTGTTCTTGGTATCAAAGTAGCCGCCACATTGGGAAGAAGACATTACCATATAAACATGCATATATTTTTAAGCCCTGGACAAACCATTAAGTTGGTATTTATTCGTCTGCGTCAGTTTCTACAACTTATCTGTACCATAAACATCCAGGTAGCCTTCCGGTTACATTGATCAAAGAAATGAATAAACAAATAATTAACCCGCCCTCGATTATACTGACCTCGTTATGCCTTATATAAAAGATCTATAGCTTCCAGCGCGAATTCCAGGTTGTACATGTGTCTTTCCCTAGCCTTTTTTTTAGCCTGGCAAGGCGTTTGAAACTTATCCAAACATTTCCAAATATTTGAACGAAGTTGTTACACTGAGAGAAAAGTTTGGGTCAACTGTCTCAAAGTCGCAGTTACACAATTCAGCTAATTCTACTCAGAAAACTGAGTCTTACTACCGGATAAGCTGAGTCACGAAAGAATCACGTGAGTTTTCAGGGTCGACAATATCTCATTGAGTTGCATTAGCTGAGTTGCATAACTCCGAGTTTTGAATCAGTTGACCCAAACTTTTCTCTCAGTGTAGGATTATCCATGCACCTCATCTAAATGGACATACATCTGGACTAATATGTCTTCACACATAATTAATTCTTAACAGTTAAAACCCTTTGACTGCATTATTTGGTTTAATATTCATCTCCCTGGTAGATATTCATGTCTTACCAGACCGCATAGCCGATATAGTACACTTTACTCCACTGCATGGCCTGAGTATGGTAATAAAATGGAGGATACTGCACAGTGAAGATTGTATATGACGAATATTTTTCTCGTGAAAGGTGGAAATGATATCCCATTCAAATGATTCGTGTCGAGTGGGTTATCATTTCCACCTTTCACGAGAAAATATTTATGATATTCAACCTTCACTGTGCAATGTTCTGTTTATTATTTATATTTTGACAATATCGTGATTCTGTGTATTTGAACAAGTTTAAACAATGCTTTTAGCTGTAGGCCGTCACAGACGTGTGTATATAGTGTGACGTCGCACATGACGTCTTGTGTGACGTCGTGTCTTGTTGCGTGACGTAAGAAATGTTAAAGTTGACTGAACCTGTATTATGACGTCATTCTGCTAAGCTCGGATTGAAACGTCATAAAACAAACTGTTTCTGTGTGACGTCATGGCGTCGGGGTGTGTTATAACGAAAATGTTATTTAACTCTAACCAGTGAGATATCACTTTTATCAGTGAAGGAAATCCTGACATTTCACCTTTATATTAATAATAAATGCCAGTAAACTTTCACTTCCGTAGATTATAACGTTTATCATGTCTTTGGACAATCACAAAGACAATTCATCCGCGCAGACTGACACAACGCACATAACTGTCCGTGTCTTTCTCTCTCTAAGATTACTAAGCCGTATGTGACCTGGAGCAGCCATGAATGTGGCGTATCCAACTCTTCCTCAACCAACAGTCCAACTGTAGCCCTACTCGGAATAGACCCTCTGACAAAACGTCACTACTTCTTTCAACTGCATGCTGAGAGTTGTCTCCCTTTAGCTGTTTCTCCATTCAGCTTCCTGTTCTGGTGACACAGATCGAACTAAGCCGACTGTTAAGCCTATAAAAGTCCAAGACAGGTGAAAACCTATGTTTATTTAAGACTAAGGAACTATACATCAATTAATCCCTTAAAAAAAAACGGGACGTTGAATCTTAATAACACTTATCAAAGAGTATATTACATTAAATTGATAAAAACTGATACAGTGTATTTCATTGGTGAAAATTGGTGAAAACTGATCTCATTCATAGAGGTTATTATGAAAGCCACATGAGGACATCCGGATGAGAAGCCAGATGAGGACATCCTGATGAGAAGTCGGATGAGGACATTCGGATGAGAAGCCGGATGAAGACAACCTGATGACAAGCCGGATGAAGACATCCGGATGAGAAGCCGGATGAAGACATCCTGATGAGAAGCCGGGTAAGGACATCCTGATGAGAAGCCGGGTAAGGACATCCTGATGAGAAGCCGGATGAGGACATTCGGATGAGAATCCGTATGAAGACAACCTGATGAGAAGCCAGATGAGGACATCCTGATGGGAAGCCGGATGAGGACATTCGGATGAGAAGCCGGATGAAGACAACCTGATGACAAGCCGGATGAGGACAAGCTGATGAGAAACCGGGTGAGAATGGTCACCAAGGCGCGAGTAAAGGTAACCACTAATTCTTCAATCATCGTATACATTGTATACTAGAGTAACTGCGTCATCCTTCAAGCAACGACAAATTTGTAACTTGTAAACAGTTCATGGTTTGTGGAATTGTGGAACAAGATAGCAAACATGGTCAAGCGGTGACCCGACGGACATGCAGGTAATTAGGTAGCGAGTTCGTATCGAGCCCATGCTGGTTTCGTGGCGGTAGTTTAAGTGAGGAGGTGGGTTGGGTATACTCCCAACATTTCGGTTTCTTCCATCCATAAAAAGGTGGCCGCCGTCATATAAGTGGCAATTCTTAACACACACAACTGGTACAAAAGACCATTTAAAATTACACTTAAAGGTGTGTTTTTTCACATTTTATTGCAAACAGTATTTGTCTGCACACAGACTAACTAAAAACTTTTTGAAAACTGGTCAGAATATCGTATACACGGTTTTATCAAGTCTGCGTATCTTCTGTGGCTGTTTGGTTAAGGCTCCGGACTTCGTCACCCCTCATACCCAGAAGCTCCGCGGTGATGCCCTCTGGTAAACTATCCACTGATACAGACCTCCGTAAGTCACAGCTAAGGAAACCACTGGCAGTGATTTGTCTTCTGAGATCATCAATGTCTTCCTCTCGGTCACTGTCCTCTGTCTGACAGCCACGTGACTCCAGGATAGGAGGCCCCTGACGATCTCCTGATACCTGTCGAAGAAAATGCTGCTGTATCACGACATTGAAATCCATATAACTAATCCGGAATAGACCATCATGCTTTACAAGTGGAGCAATACACTTAAAGCGGTATCCATACAATATTTCTTCTGGCAAATATGATGTCCTAGCTTGAAATGTCCGGCTTGTCGAGTCAACTACACCTTCTAATACAACCACGAGCTCTGAGTACCGCGCCAGAACTGCTCTCGAGCTCACGTTCTTCAGAGGACTGTTCTCGTCTATGGTGTGATAGAGGACAGCTGGCCAAAGCAAATTTATGTTGTCACCGTCACTCTCTGATCTGAAGTCTAGAAACTGTTGGTGGAAAGGAATTTCGTCCCCTTCGTCAGTTGTCTTTTTCTTCACCAACATTCCCATGGCGGTCACTTCGAGCAGATGAGAAGGTCGAAGATTGCCCACGCGGATGGACAGTCGGAGTTTACCATTAAAGTAACAGACACATGCCAGACTGCTAAACAGGACGGTCTCCGAGCGTTTTTTGGCTCGCTGGAGTTTAGCAAAGACCAGACCTGCTATAAGACACTGGACGCCAAGACCGATGATGAACTGGAAGAAGACGGCCGTGATGATGTGGGGACACTCGTCTGTGACTGCTCGGTAGCCGTAACCAATGGTGTGCTGAGACTCCACAGAGAAGAGAACGGCCGTCGTGAAGGAGTGAACATTGGCTACACACGGGGTAAAGTTCCCGGGGTGACCCTCATCAACGATATCCCCGTGAACGTGGCCGAAGGCGAAGTAATAACAGGCGAAGCTTATCCAGGTTAGCAAATATCCCATACAGAAGATGAGCAGAGCCCAACGCCACTGTATGTCCAGAAACGTGGTGACTCCATCGCCAGTATATTTCCTCATCTTCTCCAGAAGACTGATTTTGTCTAGATTCACGTAAAACTGGCCATGTTTACTCACCAGACGTTTATGATTTCGTTTGGTTTTCGTCGACGAACAAAGCCTGTTTGATAAGCACTGGAATTTCTTCTTCTTCCCATCAGCAGCCTCCGCCATAGTGATAGTAGGTTTCCGGAGAGAAGCATTGACCTTGCACTGGTAATGTCAAGCGATGTTTCTCTGGTCCGCTTCACATGGCTATGTCCCCGTGTAGTCTGCGTTATAGCTGAGCGTTGGTGTCACTGTTGACTTGATATCTCGTTAGTACTAATTGCGGGGTAGAGCTGTTGACTCGATCGGTTCACGTCCGGACACACACACGTACTACGTACTACAACGAGAACATAAATAAGGCGAGTCTATAAGCACCACAGTGAAACGTGCTAAAGCAGGATTTAAATAGATGACCTTTAACCTTGTTGACATGCTCACTGGCTTAGTTTATTGTACACGGACACATCCTGCAGTGACGCTGTCTAGATATACTTTTAGTTTTGCCTATAGGGCTGATGTAACTGTGCGTATCTGGTATTCACATCTTAACATGTTTATAAGTGCAGATTTCAACGGACAACGGACAGCTTATTCTCACACTGCTGATGGTGTGGACCTACAACTAAGATAAACTTCGGACAACCACGGAAAGATGTCACAAGTTCTTCGTGTTACAAGTTCTACTATATTCCTAAACTAAATCAACATGTTTTACTCTAAACCCCTGGCGTTATAATAGCGTGTTGATGCCGGCATTATACTATATGCGATGGATATTATTGCTGTATTTATTTAGACTAAAACTGTCGACTTAAAAAGAATTTAAGTAAGGTAAGAATGATGAATACTAATAGGCATATAAGACAGCAATAATGGGCAAATAACTCAGAGCTAAACCTAAAACTCTGCAGCATCAGTCTAAGATATTTCTATACAGCGGATTATACAGTAATTCAAACACTCAGGCTGACAAAGCAATATGTGCTTCAAACGTTTATTGAAGTTTTTTTTTTGTAAAAGAAAAAAGACCTTAATATAATTGGTGGTTTAGAGATAAGTAGAAATCATACATGCATCAGACACAAGCACGTTTCAGATAGGAACGATTTATTGTGACAGATATAAAAATAACAGTGCAATTTAAAGTCTATACTTTAATGTAAAAAAGCAGATAATTGAGAATAAAGGGCCTAGAAGGATGCCTTTAAAACAGTCATGTTCAGATGTGAATATAGGCGGTTGTTCATCACTTGAGAAACTAACAGGGTCAGGGCAATAGGCTGCTCGGCGGGTGAATTAATTCTTGTTGTCTGTGTTCAATATAATATGTACATGTATGTGCACATGTATCAAACTATGGTGAGATGTCTACATGTGTGGACGCCTGTCGTTTTCTCCTTGAATGATGAAATACTCAAGCTAATGTACGTGAATTCACTGCACTATACAGACTTAAAAGGGCTTAGCAATAATTGAGAATAGCCTCTGTAAAACATCCTTGTATAGACATTTGTGTAAACATTACCACATTATAGAGGTTTATAATATGTGGAACCGTGGAATAGTTACAAAAAAGTGATATTGTAGAGTGAATTATCGGATATCAGCCCAGGCGCACTGCTCTGTAATACGGAAACTGTCCCTTCCCTAAATTTCAAAGCCATTAATGGGTACAGCATTAAATACAGACAAGTACAATCATGTTCGTAAATTAGATCCTGTACATCCTGTACTGATCCGCATGTATGTCGCCTGGTGTATTACATGGTTACATCAGGCACAAGTGAACAACACACCAACTGTATAATCACGCAATGTAACCGCTGTACTCATGACGATATAGGCCTCATGGATGATGAATAATCAGGACTTTGTCTTTTGTATACACAGGACATTTTTCTTTAAACCAAAGAATAGTTTTCATAGCATTTTCAGTTTTCATAACATTTTCATTCTTATTGGCGTCATAATATGTTTATTGAATTATACAGCAACAAAGACCATGAAATGTTGTGGTTTGTTCTTAACACAAATATACTTGACTGACGTTTTAAGTTCTACTAAAGCTCCAGTTGAAGACATCTGAAAGAGACGGACGGAAACCAGCCTACCGCTCTTATTTCCTATAAAACGTTCTGGCAGCATTTTAGTTGTAAAGTTCTCTTAATTGTATCAGGTTATTAGTATATATACACCAGTAACCTCACTGCATAAATACACCAGCATTTATATATACCCATATAGAGCAAGTTATCCCAGCAAAACTAGAAATCACCATACTAAATCACCGGCTAAAACTGTTATGAAATATGTAATAAAAAAACAATGGTATTTAATTCATGGACGTTTTTTTTTTAATTATTTAAAGCTGGAATGTATTTTATGAAGTTTTAGGGTTGGATTACAAGGTTGTATCCCGAACGCAGTCCCTCCCAGATGGATCCTGGTTATTAGGATCAGTGTTTCCTGCGGCCACCGACCGCAGGTCCATCCGTCCGACTGCTAAACCATTTTCAAAGTCATGTCTACCGCCGCTTGAAGTAAAGCCACTCTCACTGGTGGAATCACTGCGGTCAAAGGATACCTGCTCCTCTAAAAGGTCGTCTGATTGATCGACTACAGCCATCTTCTCCAGTCTGGCAGAAGCACTGCTGAGTCTATTCCTGGTTTGCGAAGAACGCGATTCCAGCGCAAGCTGCCTGGACAGATCACGATCTACTTCACGTCTCACGTGGGCGGGAGCAATGGCGTTAAAATCAAAATAACTGATCTGGTACAGACCATCATATCGCAGCCGAGGGGAAATCGATTTAAATCTATAACCGTAAAGGATTTCAGCGGGTAAATACGATGTCCTAGCCTGAAATGTCCGGCTTGTCGAGTCGACTACACCTTCTAACACAACCACGAGCTCTGAGTACCTCGCCAGAACCGCTCTCGAGCTCACATTCTTCAGCGGACTGTTCTCGTCTACAGTGTGATAGAGGACAGCTGGCCAAAGCAAATTTATGTTGTCACCGTCACTCTCAGATCTGAAGTCTAGGAACTCTTGGTGGAAAGGAATTTCGTCCCCTTCGTCAGTTGTCTTTTTCTTCACCAACATTCCCATGGCGGTCACTTCCAGCAGATGAGAAGGTCGAAGATTGCCCACGCGGATGGACAGTCGGAGTTTACCATTGAAGTAACAGACACATGCCAGACTGCTAAACAGGACGGTCTCCGAGCGTTTTTTGGCTCGCTGGAGTTTAGCAAAGACCAGACCTGCTATAAGACACTGGACGCCAAGCCCGATGATGAACTGGAAGAAGACAGCCATGATGATGTGGGGACACTCGTCTGTGACTGCTCGGTAGCCGTAACCAATGGTGTGCTGAGACTCCACAGAGAAGAGAACGGCCGTCGTGAAGGAGTGAACATTGGCTACACACGGGGTAAAGTTCCCGGGGTGACCCTCATCAACGATATCCCCGTGAACGTGGCCGAAGGCGAAGTAATAACAGGCGAAGCTTATCCAGGTTAGCAAATATCCCATACAGAAGGTGAGCAGAGTCCAGCGCCACTTGATGTCCAGAAACGTAGTGAATCCATCGCCAATATATTTTCTTAGTTTCTCCAGAAAACTGATTTTGTCTAGATTCACGTAAAACTGGCCGTGTTTACTCACCAGGCGTTTCTGGCCCCTGATTTCCAGATCCTCTGGGCCTGGGACCGGCTGTTCCAACCCAAGGGTAGGGATCTGGTCTCCCATCTCATGTATGTGAACAGGCGTAAAAGCTGTGTACACTGTCTGCCCGTCTCTCCTTATCTACCTGTTAGTGTGATAAACCAGCTAATGTAACCTACATACAACTCCTACCTCTACTGCTCGGTCATAAATATTCATATACACCGGGTCTGGGCTAGGGATGAAAACAGTATCTAAGTTTTATTTACCGACGGACTTGTAGAGTTGCAATATACACGGTTGATAGTTATTATGGAGGTAGCTGCAACAAAGTCACCGGCCACAGCTACAAGGTCACGAGTTGGTTTACTTTTATATATTTATGAAGCTATTGGTGATTAAACCATTAAAGTTGCGTGTTTACCAACTATATAAGTTTTATATAGTATACATCTGGTAGCTTGCATGTATGTAACTCAGTCACAGTAAGAACAACAACTAATCGTACTATAATCGACACATATAAAACTATGAGATTTTGTTAAACACGATGTCATCTCTGCATCCACGTGACCGGTAGTGGCTAGATCCATTTTTCCCGATTATTATGTAATATCTTGTCATAACCATACTGTAAAACTTCTACCGACATACACGGGAATAGTTAATGAAATCAGTATTTAAGCGACAAATATATGTACGTTACCTGAAATGATTTCCCCCAAAATTTGGTGACAATTGTTGATAGAGGAGTATCAGATATTTAATAAGTATTTTTAGATTCCTTGAGTCTAAAGCTGTATCAGTGATATAACATCAAGCAACTACCCGAGCATGGTAAACGTCTTGTATATCAGTTTATGCCTTGGGTCATCCAGAGTCGAGAACACAGTGAGGAACTGACGATAACTATTGTTGTATCCCCTGTGAATTCTGTTATGCAAAATCAAGTGGAAAGTATGTAAATATATTTAAATTGCCATGCTCGAGCACGGACGGAGGTGTTAATAATACCCACAAAGCCTGTAAATAGCGCACTGCTCAAAAGTTCGATACGTTCGCCATCGCGGGCAGTTGTTTACATAAGGCGAAAGTAGTCATCTCAGATCAAGTGACGTAATGCACGAGCCTCGCTTTGGACGTTGCTGTTGTAAAAAGTATGGCGCCCAGGTCTATGACTCTCACCCCTGACAATCGTGGATTCTAGCCATATTTTAAAGTGGACTCGTTGTAGATCTTTTCTGCCGCTGTTCGTGCTAATTTGTTCCTTGTGGTATAAGCTTGTGCAAAGCGGGTAAAGTGGTCAGTGATTACTAAAATATACTCACAGCCACAGGCACATCTCTCCAGATGTAGAAAGTCTGCTGATATAAGCTCAAAAGGTGCTGTAGTTATGATGTTATTCATTGGAGCTCTGCTGTAGATGTTTGCTCGCTTACTCTTGACACAGTCACACTCATTATTGGAATGTTTAGTGCCAGTCCTCATTTTAGGCCAAGAAAATCTGTTCCTTATTAGGTCCTCTGTCCGATCAGTGCCTAAATGACCGATGTCATCATGGAGTTCCTTGAGCACTCTTACGTGACACAATAGCGGTAATAAGCCTACTAGTTGAGTACGTTCTGTGTTCCCAGGCAAGGTGGTTTTCCGACAGAGCACACCATCATCATTAAAGAAGAGCTTTGACCATTCACGTCTAAGGAATTCAGCCCTTTCCCGAAGTTTACCCTTAAAATGTCCTGGCAAAATGTCCGAATCTTTCTCTTGAGCTGCTCTTGAACTCGTCTGAAGATATAACTTGGGCAACAGTATCTTCGTCCGGGAACACACTCACGTTCTCGTCTGTCAGGACCTGTTTCGAGGATACCAAAAGAAACCATCTCTTTGTCGAACGGAGTTGGCAAAGGGTCGATTGTGTCAGGCAATGCCTCTTCTGTACACTGTTCTTCCAACAAATCAATGGGTAATGGCATCCTAGAGAGTAAATCCGCGTCTTCTTGCCCGGTCTGTACATGATGGTAAAGTTAAAATCTGCAAGGTGGAAGACCCAGTGATGATGGGTGGCATCCAGGCGAGCTGTGGTCAGGATGTACGTTAAGGGATTATTATCTGTGTAGACTATGAATGAGGGGCATAGAAGAGATAATCCCGAAATCGCTTACAGACAGCCCACCTCAGGACTAGAAATTCAGGCTTACCCTAATGAAGGTGACAACGCTTTTCAGCCCTGATAACGTCAAGGATTCTGAATCGCGCGCAATAACCCTCATGACTCCATTTTGTTTCTGGCACAGGGCTGCGCCAAGTCCCTCGTTGCAGGCATCAGTGTGAAGCACATAGGGTGCATCATAATCTGGGTAGGCCATTACTCCCGAAGTACATACATGTCCAACAGTGTCTCTAGGGCATTTTGATTTTTCAACCCTCACTCTATCGTCTCGCTGAAAGAACGCTGTATTCTGTTGGTTTTATTCTTTTTCTTTATTTATGACAGTTGGGAAACTTTCAGGAGATCGTACAGAACAGCAGCTTTGCACGAGTCCTGGGCTGTATCTCCGTTAGTAACTCAACAACCCCATAAGCTTCATCAGATCTCCGACTGTCTCTGGTTTCTTATCCTTTAGGGCTGATACTGCTTCCTTCTCCTAAGGGTCAAAGATAACGGACTTCCTTCCTGGAAAGCTCACGCTTGCGAGAATTCCCTTTGCTTTCAAACTTTTCAAGTCTGCTGTGACATCGTCTAAGTGTTTCTCAAATGAAGGACTGTATGTCAGCACATCACCCATATAAGGAATGCATATATCATCCCTCAGGTTCTCCAGGCACTCATTCGTGTATTACTGGAAGACGGCCGGTGCGTTGGTCAAAACGAAAGGAATGCGCTTAAACTCATACAATCCCCACGGTGTGATAAATGTCGTAAGTGGTCCACTACTCTCTGATACAAGCCCTTGATGATAGGCCTTAACATGATCTAAAAGGCTAAACCACTTGTTACTTGCAAAGCCGTCCAAGATGTCTTGAATCTTGGGAAGTGACTGACGGTTCTGGACAGTCTTTTGGTTAAGCTGGCGGTAATCTGTACACAGGCGTAAACCCCCGTCCCTTTTCAGACACACACTATCGGAGAATAATCCTTAAATTTCGACTTGGTGATCCAGTGATCCAGTGATCCAAAAAAGGTCAGGTAAGTAGATCTCGACTTCCGTATACAGAGGGCGGGGAATGGACACATAGTTCTTCTGTACTGGCATATCATCAGTCAGCTGTATGTCCATTTGCAAACCTGGTGCACAGCCGATGTCATTATCATCCTTAGCGAAGGCATCTGCTTCTTCTCTCAACATTTTCCGGACGACTGATTCTTGTTCCGGGCTTAATCTGTTTCTATCCGCTTCAGTCTTATCGGCACTAGTGACGCCTTCATCTGATGGTCTCCATGTAAGAGAGAAAACAGTTCGCACGGGTTCGATATATCCAGGAACCGTCATCCGACTGAGGTAAATTGGATGCTTTGTCGTGTTTACAGTTGAAACACTCAGATGTCTATTGGATTTGTAAACTTCAATCAAAGTCTGTTGGATTTCTATTCCTTCGGGGAGATTCGTTGCTGGTTCAAAAAGTATGCACATACCCTCAGCTTCCTCTCCTATCCTCTGAGATTAACATGACCTTGCTGTGGTATCATAATGTGTTTCCTCCCGCTTTTGAGCTCTCCAAAAGTCTCCAAATCACTGTTCTGAATAAAACTCACTGCAACTTTTGCTTTTTCTGGGGATCCTCCCTTGGAAGTTGAGCTATTGTGCACAGCTCTTGATACAACTCGGTTGCTGATTTTTCACAGTAATGGTGGCACAATGTCTGCATTAAACCTGACAGAGTGAGGTTATCCATACGCTCCAGTTACCCCTTAAATCCAAGGCCAGGACTAAATGTTTGAATGACAAACTCCACTATTTCTTCTTTTCAGCAGCCTCTTTGTAACCCACGATTTACTTCACCTGACAAACTGCTAATTGTCAAGTTGGTTTTTTTTTCACTAGGATGTCCTATTTCGCCACTGATATTAAATTCCTTTTTCCACAGAAAAGGTGTGGAAGCTGATCTTCTGTCAATAACTGTAATCTTATGACTTTCATCTCCACTTTCCTTGTCCTTTATATCATCACGAATAAATGTCAGGAGATTCGAATACATGTCTTGTCCAGTGTTATCTCCTTTCTTCTATTTCCAGCAATAGGGCAATGTTGTCTATTATTTGTAGTTTTGTTTCTTCAGACTCTATTGGGATATGCAAGTGATTGCAAATTTTTTCTAACTGCTGGACATTGGACTGGTACAATGAAGCTAAAATCTGGCACTTAACTTCTTCCATTATGAATCAATCAATTCTGATAAACATATACACATGTGAGTATGCAATCTTGTCACATACGACAAACATGTATCTATCACAGAACAGTTGTTATGGTATGCATAAACCACAAGACAGCACACTTCACTCATTTATGACAGACATGAACCATGCACTATATACCTATTAGCAGAAAAGATTTGGTCTCACTAGTAACCGTAGATACTTTTAATGGAATCTCAAACCAGTCCTTGTAAGTCCTTTTATTCAAGTGAGTCACCGTCCTTGTACCACTGTATTTTGTTTATTGTCTGTTGTCTCAGTTCAATGTGTCCACCAGAGTTCATTGTCAGTTTCCTGTCTTGTCCGGATAAAGTTTATTGTTCAAACTGTCCACCATAGTTTATTGTCAGATGTTCTGTTTTACCCACATGAAAACGTTTATTGTTCAATTTCTCCATGAACTCTAGGATCTATGCAACAAAACCGGAATACAGAATGATGATATGGCTGAATGTCTGTCCCCAGCCCGCATACGATACAGAAAGAGGAGTTTCAACACACTCAGGAGACGATGATGATAAAAAGGGAAAGTGTATTTTTCAGAGCATTCTCTGCATCACAGGGTGTAGTTATCGGTGTTGTGACATCATCTTGACATTAAGAACAGAATATTCACGGCTAAGAGTTGCTTTACACACTTTATCTGAAAATATTTTAAAACATGATGAGCCTTTTTGGCTTCCATACTTTCATACATCAAGAAGTTATGTGTGAATTTATATGAATTTAGAATTACATGCTTACTGAGGTTTTAAGCGCTCTTTCATAATCCATGAGTGAGCATATCTAAACACGATGGTACCTCTGGCCTTCCATACTTCTATACATTTAGGAAACTCTTCGTGATTAAACCATCAAAGTTACGTGTTTTAACGACTATTTAACAGTCATATAATCTCGTAGCACGCATGTATGTAACTTGGTCACTATAAGAACAAGAATTAATCCTACTATGATCGTACTGGCTTCCTCTCCGGGGCAGAGGCCGGTGGAAACCCACGGCCATCCGGAGGTTGGTGACAGATCTTATACGTTTTCACAGGGCTCTGCCCCGTTTCCCCCAGCCATAATGCTGGTCGCCGTCGTATAAGTGAAATATTCTTTAGTACGTCGTAAAACACCAATCAGATAAATAAATAAACATTATAATCAGCACAGATAAAACTATGAGATATTGTTACACATATCTCTAAGTTACGATGCCATCTCGGCATCCACGTTACAGGTAGTGGCTAGATCCACTTTTTCCCAACTGTTATGCAATATCTTGTAATAACCATGCTATAAAACTTCTACCGACATACACGGGAATAGTTCATGAAATAATTAGTTAAGCGACATATATATGTACGTTACCTGAAATGAACATAAAAAGGGAAAATGTATTTTTCAGGGCATTCACTGCATCGCTGGATGTAAAGATCGGGTTTGTGACGTCATCGATCGAAAATACACTTTATCACACAATCAGTTTTACATACTGTTTCACAAACTGTCTAATTTGTTATGATTTATCATGATTGTGGTAATTTGGAGAGGTTTTTTCCATAAATCTAGTAACTATTAAAAACTTTAATCGCTCAAAGACAGCGCTCACAACTAACGAATTTTGGGATCTCAGTGATGTCTAAGTCATATTAGTTTCGTACTTGAAAAAAAATCAAGGTAATCCTTATACAGAAATGAATAAAATGACCCTGTTACGCTAAAACAATGTTCGTTTTTATCAGCTAGGACAATGGTCGTTTTCCTCAACTAGGACAATGTTCGTTTTCCTAAGCTAGGACAAAGTTCTTTTTTCCCCAGCTAGGGCAATGTTCACTTTCCCGCAATCTTAAACATGTTTGTAGGAGTCTTAGCTTTAATTGTATATTCCTGTGCCGTGACCACCCCCCTCCCCCAACATCTTAACAAAGAAAACAAGTAACTGTACTATGTTGTTAGGGACCACCTTCCTTGTTATGTAGTGCTGGATGGCCAATGTTCGTTTTCCTCAGCTGGAACAATGTTCGTTTTCCTCAGCTAGGACAATGTTCGATTTCCTCAGCCAGGACAATGTTCGTTTTCCTCAGCTAGGACAATGTTCGTTTTCCTCAGCTAGAACAGTGTTCGTTTCCCTCAACTAAAACAATGTTAATTCTCCCCCCATTCCTGAACATGTCTGTAGGAGAAATAAGAATGGGCTGAAATAATGCGTGAAACACCCGTCAATCGTCATTTTTTAAGCTGGTGGCTGGTGGAAACGATAAGAATGGGGGTTTCCTGCATAGATATAGGGATCCAGCATCACATACTAGGTAAAACCGCCATGCACTGCATCATATGCAATTTAGTGTTCATCTGGGGTGAAGAAACCTTCCGTATGTAAAGGAAATGCGACTCTCAAACAAAGATATTTTGTTGATAATAATATTAAGCCATTAATTTTGCATGCTTACTTTTGTAATTACATTACGCTTGTTTTCGTATCAATTTCGTGATGTTAGCGTATCTATTGATGCTTGCTGAACTTGTCCATAATTGGGTGGATATGTATGTATTCTTGCATTGTTGAAATCGTATCATTCCTTTGCATTTAAACCATTAGACTGTCGTGTTGTGCAGTATAAGATAGAAGCAAACCAGCCCTGCGCTCCCACACAGATTTAGATGGGTAAGAGGAAGTCTTCACAATTCCATACAAGATGTTGCAGCCACAAATTTCTCAAAAACAGTCTGTGAACGGCGCGCAATGTTTAGAATTAATGCCAAACTGTGAGCTCTTCACGGTAATCTACGACCACTGGCGCCCACCGATGATCAAACAACCAAGGTGTACGCTTGCTGACCACGTGCAGGCATAGATGTAATCAGTTACTGGCGATAATGGGTAAACTACGTCATTACAGTATGTCGTCAGAATTGCCACTCACACAGCAAAATACACGGCCGAAGAACTTTAGAATAAACGTAGAAGTAGGGGACAACATCTTTCCTCGAGAATAAGTATTCTGTAAGAAACCTCACTCTGTGTAATAGAGTAGGATTGCAGTGAATATTGATATGGATGCCGGCTGAAAGGTGTTAACGATGCACATATATAATATTAAAGCAGTAACAAAGAATGTATATAATACTTGTCTTATATAATATTATATAAATAATGCATATCATTCATCTGCCCTGGAGATATAGTTATTAGCTATAATTAGCTTTAGGATACATGCACTATACATTGAACTTTCACATAGATTCTGTGAAATAGGTGAGCGTGTTTGGAACTGTAGTTTCCTCAGGTGAATCACAGTATCATACTCATGCCTGACACTGCTTGGGCTCTCACTTTATGCCAGTCAAAAAAAGAGGTAGTATACTCAGATTACCAAATTTCAGTCTGACAACTCACAACATTCTCCGTTACTGGTAGTCAGGCTGTCTTGTATTTTCTTGTGTAATATCAAGTATCGGTCTGTACGTCTCGCAGATAAATAACCGACATAACCCATGCAGTTTGGTCATCTCAGGTGCATGACCCGTTTGAACCGGATCGTGTCTTTCATGTGCACTTCAATAAACCACAGGCGCATGTTAAGTCCTCGTCAGACAAAGTCAGGCCCAATCGTTGTACCTAGCTCATGTAATGTAAACAAGAAGTAAATCCCACCTCAGTGGCAGCGTTCGTCATCTTTGTACATGAAAATAAACAATTGTGGACGGAACATTTTGTTGTACTTATTGTGATCAAATTTGGAAATTTTATCCGGAGTTTATGCCTCAGAATTCAGTTAGCGTCTTAGTTCAGCTTCGGTCAGAATCGTGCCATTTGGTCGTTGTCACTAATCCACTCGCACATAATATTAGTAAAACTGAATAAAAGTAAATCAGATTACTGCCTGTAATAACTGGCAATGTAATGCTGACAAAATTCCCAGTGTTACAACCTAAGCAGGTTGTGCAGCGTACCTTTGATGATTGAAGGGTCTCCATGGCCAAGGTGTGTAGCGTTCCAGCGCCGTGCAATGACCCATACAGGAACCTGTCACCAATGCAGTCGATGTGAGGTCAAGTTCAGCTCATGCTCGCTTTCTCTCCCGTCGTAAATTAGAAGGTCTGAAGGCAGCCTGCGGGTGGCCGTGTGTTTCCCCTTGGCTATACACGGTCCTATGTACGAGAGGGGTCAATATACATAACATCAAACACCGACACAATTGGCCAATCATAACGGTCAAGCTATAATCTGATTTATATATAGGGTGCTACTGCCTTATCGTCAGTTCCACTATGCTTTTGCAAATTAGCTTTGTTGTTGCAAATTTTACATTCTCAGTTCCGAAATGTTCTTTTAGAGGAAGAGAAACGCCAACACGATTTATACTATAACCTCCAACAATCTGGGATTATTATTAATAAGTAAACACTCAACCAAATAATACGTTAAGATTTGAGCTTGTCACACTTGTCCTCAGACATGTATGTGACAGGAAGTAAAGGCCTTTGGCCCTATTGTATGTATAGCTTGCCTTAGTTCCCCCATGGCTGGATCAAGTACGTGTATAGCCCACATATAGCTGTTGCAGCTGAGAATAAGAACTCAGCTGGGCTATATAAAGACGGGGCTGCACGTTGTATTTTGTAGTTTATTTTTATTTATAGTTCATATATGTCTCTTTGAAATCTGTTTTGTAATAAGCTGCCTCATTGATTTTAGGAAAATGCATTGCTGCCTAAAACATGTCGGTCTAAAGCGATGTTCTCTTTTATTCTTTCGGCACGTCACTGTTTCTGCATAGACCTAGTCGTGCCTGTCAAGCAAAGTCGTACATGTACAAGAAGTTCACAAGCACTGTAGCTTAGCAGCTGAGAATATGTGTTTTTAAACAGATTGAAATAGACTTGTGCAGGCGATCATGTCCATTGTAATCCTTGTTCTTGATGTAAAATACAAGTTATTCATCTCATGTTAAGACCCTAGTCAAAACATGTAGTTGTCAGTGAGAGATGCTCATCTGTGGCTGCCATATTGGCTCTGTGATGGCAAACGACCTGTGATTGGCCAATTAAGTCGGGGATTAAATAAAGATTTTCTCTCCCCCAATTTTTTTTGACCATATCATTTTCTTTTATCTTCCAAAAAAGATGTTTTCTCTTGCAAAAATATTATTTTCACCATGTCACTTTTACGGTTTTGTAGATAAAGAATAAAACTGTGAAGATATTTGAAATTGAACAACGGCAGAGACGTTGCTGAGTGAATGACACCGCCGTCATAATAGACGTATGCTCAGTGTATCCAAAAGTTTCTAACACTGTATACTTCTGTCTGCTCTGTATAATGTTTCACAAAAGTTGAGGCAGTCAAACATTTGATTTCTTTGTCCTTCGTTGGACAGTATGAACATATGTAGTAAAAGTGTTGGACAGTAATGACGGCTAGACATGGCACTTTTATAAATATCTAAGAATTTTAGAAGTGACTCATTTGTTAATCATATTCTGGCCAAAAGCACTCCATTTATACTGGAGAAAAGCTTATTTCCGTTTAGAATTAACTCACACAATTAACGGCCTAACTGAAAGAGAATCAGGAAAGGTATTTCAGTCGTCTATCAGGTAATGAATATAGAGGAATAAAGCGTAAAGTAAAATACATTGTAACCGAAAGACAGCTGAGTTTGTTCTCTTAAAATTAGACAGAATAGATTTTAAAACATTTTTTTCTAATCTCACATAGTACAAATGAAATATATGCTCACTTATATGCAATAAGATGTTGAAATAGTGTGCTGATGACAGAGGAAATAAGCGAATTTAACATTAATTTAGTGTAAAACACATAAAACTGATTTGATTTTTAAAGCGTAGAAGTAAATATGTCGTTACACGACGGGATTGGCAATAGCTTCATTTTTAAAGCTCTCACATGAATACATTACCCTAAATCCCGTGGGTGTTTAGTTCAAAAAGATAAAGCCTTAACAAAAAGTTAAAGTTCTCGGCATAAGTTCGGGGTGTTGATTTCGCACGTCTTAAAAATCTGACGACAAATGTAGGTGGAACATCTACATGGTTAAAGAATAACACGGTTTAGAGATTGCAGGCTGTGACCCTCAGTGTATTCATTTACATAGCAGTGAGCTTAAAAATGCGATTTAAAAGATATCGCTGGGAAAACCTGGCATTTTTGGTTACCTTGGTACTTGAAATTGGTGTACTAGATATCATATTCTGGATACTCCTTTGCCCCATCACTTCGTGATTATTGGGTTAAAGCTTTGAAGGTCTTGAAGAGAGCAAGCAATCAGTGTATCACATGACCGAAAATAAAAGAAAATGTTAGAAACGTACAGGTGGCAATTAAAGGATGAAACCATGCACTATATCTAGAACAGATAACATGTGGATAATACGCAAAGAGGCAATGGTTGTTTTTGTCTGGGTGTTGATTCTACTGATAACATGATGATGTAGATGTGACTGATGGGGCTTTGGCATAAACAGTCTATGTAGGCCATCTACCCATTGTCACTATGGAATTAGTGTCATGGTGTTTTGAAGTGGAATGACATTGTTCATAATTTGACGTCAAATGAGATGGATGACATAGCAACACGCCAAGTCGCAGAAATGTTTCAGTGCGTATGCCCTTTAAATGAGTTAAGCCGACGTATAGAGCGAGGCATATGGCTAAGATTATGTTACCCCCTTGGTTGTATTCAAAGCACACAAATATTTTTTGAGAAGGCCCTTTGTAGAAAATCTAATCCTATCGTTTGAGCAACGTGTTGTCTGAAAGTATAGCTGAAATGGGCGACCTTATACATAATAAGACTTCATGTATATGGTCAAAGATGCATCTCACGTTACACCAGAACGGTGGAATCTGAAAGAAAGGTAACTGTCTTACTACGGAATCGAGAATTTCCCGTCACGATACAAAATGTACACGGCACAAAGTTAAACCGTATTTTGTAAAAACTTTATGTTCAGTGTGTGCACATCATTATACCACATTATTTGCCGACTTGAAAAGTGCATGTGACGTTTCTGCATGTGATTAATACATGTAATAGCCTGGGTTCACATGTAATCATGATTGAACTACATGTATATACTCTACAATAATCAAAGTTCAGTACATATCGCTCTACTTAAAAAAGTTATAGTGTTTACTACCTGAACTTTCGAACTCACAACTAGGGAAAATTCTACAACTGCACAAATACTGCAATCTTCACTATGTCGCCCCAATTCATGTTTTCTCGGTTGTTTTATTTTCGTGCACGACACAAGATAAAAACTTATGTGTGTTTTTTATTATTATTAAGCCTTTAACCAAGGCAGAGATAACACGAGGATATACATGTAGTAATGACATAAACGTGGATTTCAAGAGAAAGCTGCGATTTTCGATCACTAAGGACCGGTTGATTATCCTCCATACTCGAAATTCTATGTAGTCGACACTGTACAAAATGTATGGTTTACACATCAAAAGTTTTTCTTCATATTTAATGTTTCACAATTTTTACGATACACAGATCACGTGTGTATATACATTCTGTATGTTTGTGTTTTGATCAAAAATGAATTTATTTGTATATAACATTAAGTTTTACATATCACGGACTTTTTACTTATACCGCAGCATTACTCACTCTCTCTCTCTCTCTCTCTCTCTCTCTCTCTCTCTCTCTCTCTCTCTCTCTCTCTCTCTATCTATATATATATATATATATATATATATATATATATATATATATATATATACCCTTACTAATCAGACCATAGTAACTTATACTGAACTTATTCTGAATTATATATATATATATATATATATATATATATATATATATATATATATATATATATATATATATATTCTTTTTTTTTTAATTCAGAATAAGTTCGATATAAGTTACTATGGTCTGATTATTAAGGATTTCGTCCCATTTTCTGAATTTAATCTTCTAATTTATTTATATATAGGTCTGCCTTATTGGTGAATGTTTCCCATACATGAACAATATGAAGTGTAACTTATGAACAATATAAAGCTTAGCATTGTCAATCAAGCTAGTCTCAGTCAATATCGGGCGATATGAGCAAAAACAGAATTCATGAAGTGCGGCATGTTGGGTTAATATCTGATCTGTTTCACTTAAATGCAGATACTGTGGCGAAGTGAACAAGATTTCTCGTGCCAAGGACCGCGTATATATTTCGTCTTACGCACATTTTATACGCACAACTTTGCCCCTCATTCTGCTGTTGTAATATATTTCACTATGACAAGCCGTTTCGATATTTATTCTCTGTTTACACGTATGCCCAAAAGAATTGTCCATCTGTCCAATTGTACGTGTATGCACACATATTCTACATATATAGATATGCATGCAGATATGTCTAAAATATGGGGTTTATTTTTTTATGTGTGCATTTCTTTTATACATGGAAATCTTTTGCATACAGATGTAAAAATAAGTATTCGTTTACTCTACAGACACATGAAGTTTCAAAAGGTATGGCTTATCGCTAAATATACATTGGTGAGTGAGTGAGTGAGTGTTTGGGGTTTAACGTCGTGCTCAACAAGTTTTCAGCCTCCTTGTTACAGATTTCCACCGCTCTTTTATCTAGTGCTGCTTCACTGAGACGACTTACTGAAGGCAAGTAAGCGGCCGCGCCCGAGCCATTACACTGATACTGGTCAACCAGTCCTTGCGCTATCCACTTCAAAGCAAGGAAGTTACAACTTCCTCTTTTAAAGTCTTAGGTGTGACTCGACCCAGGATTGACCCTGGATCTACATCTCCCGAAGCGGACCCTCTACCAACTGTGCTATTCGGGCCGGCATATACACATGAGGCTTCGTGTATCCCTCAGGAATTTTCTTCAGTGCCAATTAGCGCTTGCACCTGCATTTCACGCTGTACATGATGGTGTGGCGCCAAAATCGAGACTCAGCCAAATGTTCGTTGTGTACAGAATAGATCAAATTAGACGAATTTGTATTTAGGTTGGTCAAAGGTCAAGGTCATCGTTTACAGAGCTGAGGGCAAGAATGAATCCGAGGTCACATTCCCACATCATTCCGTATGCCTTATTTTGGCATATTATAGATACATTACTTTTGAAAATAATGTATGAATTTCTTCTAATGTTCCAGTTGGCAAAATTGGTACCAACATCGGAGGATATAATATTACTTTTTTATCAATAGTATTTTCGTTTAAGTTACGGTAAAGCCACAGCTGTGTTCAAATATTAGACGAAAGACATGCCAATTTTGATAAATGAGCCTCAACATTGTCCAGCGCAACGCGAAAACCTGTAAATTAGGCTGTATGTTCTCTATGTATATATACTATGCAAGTGTTACAGGTAAGCTAGAATGCTCCTCAAAAACAAAACTTTCCTTGTAACACTACAGCACTAATAAATCTGTTTAACGGAATAATTTATAAACGTGTGAGGTGTGTCAAGTCCGTAAGATGTTTATAAAGCAGAGCAAAGGTTAACAGGGTGGAATAAATCCATCACAATGAAACGGTTGTATACAGAACGATCCACATGAAGTAAAATAACATAACAAAATGCCTTGTGAACAAACAGATCAGAATTTTGTCTTTACTGATAAACCACATCAGAGAGGCTGTGCGATTGTTTACTATTATTTACGGCTTTGCGAGTATTGACCTGGAACGTTAATCTTGTTTGACGTCTGTCATATGAATATCTGTTTCGTAGTTTCAGGAATCAATGTTGGTGTATAAGTTCTTGACGGTATCTGCCTGTAAACACGATATGAATTTAACCCATCTGGAAAAGTAAATGTATACCCGCTGGCTGAAAGCGTAAAACTTTTTGACATATTCATCTGCGTGTTCAGTAAATATTCACAGAAAACTCAGTCAAAACCTTTGGGGAAAATGTATGTTTTTTTTTTAATAGGAAAAATACGAAAGGTCGATTCTGTAACAACAAATGCATAAAACTTCCATTCCAGCTATGACAACGCCTATGAGATAATGTGCTCGATAAATATCACAAACAGTATAGTCTTTTTACAAACATTTTACTTTCACGTGACATTCTCTATGTCACCATTGGGACTGACAGACTCAACATTTACACGTATACACAGAAATTTATATTGCATGTTTATGATTTGGTGTTATTTACAAGCCTATAGAATTTATAAATTTATGCTACAGATAGCACAGGCTCTTGTATTGATAACTGTAAAGACATAGAGGATGGAATACATGTCGACTGCTTCATAATTTGTCTTGTATTGAAATTGGACCATGTATGCAAGTCATCTGGACAGATTCTTGAGCCTAAGTGGTCAGAATTCGGGCTTTTTGGGCTAATGTTCATGTCATTAGTACTTTTTCATGCTGAAAATCATCTACACATACTTCGGAATTTAGCAATTTCGACAAAGTAAACCTGCTACGACGTATCGCTTTGTTTTCCAATTTCCGCATTAACCAAAGAGGCTGAGATTCGTCGCACAGAGTACGTTGAACTGATCTTATTAAGAGATCTTACGCGAGAGAGTATTGTGGAGCAGATTTTTGACACCAGCTCGAGTATAATTTGTAGTTAATATAGCAATATACATTGCTCTTTTAGGACATACACAAATATTGAGCACCAATCAGTCTATAAACACCTGGTAACCCACGTAAAAATAAGACTTCGTTGCAACTGATGGACCTGACTCTTATATATATGGTGGACACATGGAATGATTGCAAATATAATGCACATTTAAGTTTCTCAATACATGATTACAACGGACTGGGTAGCATGTGGCTCATTATAAAATAGAACAATAGAAATTATACACCGAGTGGGAAAAAAAGTCTACTTAACATTTAAATAAATGACGTAATCCAAATTAGCATAGGTATTGTCAGGCGAAGGTTGATGACTCTATATATCAGGATGACCAGCTGGAGTTCAACATATGACAATCATAATATTATTATTATTGTGAGTTGTAACTTTATCGGTAAACCATTTCCATTTAGCAGTCAATAGCTTTATCATCCATCAACATTCAAGAGACAGTGTTACCACCAAGTAGTAACGAGTTTGTATGATTGCGCATGTGTGTGAGGCGTGGGGCATGGGAGAGGCAGTGAGGTATATCGGTTTATGGTTTGCTTAAGCTCTGTTCTGTGTTTCTAATGAGTGATCCTTCAAACACACTGCTGTACCCTGTAACTTGACCATCTACGGTCAAAATTAGGCTGGACCATACTATGTCACATGTTCACTGTTACTTGAGTTCCCCTTCCACGGCTCCCAGTTTTCTTGTGAAATGACCACCGTCTTGTTCACATTTGCAAGGGGCACATCCTGGCGCGACTCACCCAGATTCCCAACCTGACGTAACATATCTTGGCGTCAAAACATGACGCGTCGTCCATATTGCCAGAACGAGACAGTCAGTCACTGAGAATTTCCCATATGGCTGTACGGCACTTCATCCTGAAATAAACATATTTAAAAAAAATAGATGAATGAAAACAAATAAATAGCTATAACAAATAAACAAAAGCAGTATGCCAAGGCAGCTTAACAACTTGTTTCACGCCAGAACTGGTTTATATTTGTTTCCATGAAGATAGCTTCTAGAACTCACACCACCAATGAATATGTGCATAACAGTGATCCGGGTGACTGGCCTCGCGGTCAACCGGATGGAGAGACATTACCGTTCACAACAACACTGTTTAATGTGTGAGATGAACCAGGGCCCTGTGAAGATGTGTTATTGCCATGTTCACTGCCGGCACATGGCCATATTCACACTGTGGTGTACAGATATTCACATCATGTCTGTTATCAACAGCCGGTCAGCTTTATCCTAAATAGATATTGCCGACACTATCCAGCCAGGTCAGGTATTGTGGACATAATAACATATACTACATTCTGAAATATCACAGCTAACTTTTCACTGAACTGTTCACGTGACAGCTTCCAACAATTTGCATTTAGCTGATTAAATATCATATATGTAGACACGCACACCTGATATTGTCAGACAGCGGATTAATAAATCATACATTTCATTTCTACATGACTTTATCTGCGCCTATTTCGATCAAATTTGACAGGTTTACATTGCTTAACACACATGAAGTTGCTGTTATGACCATGACTGTAATCGTTGCCGTTTATATCGTATATAGCTGTGAATTCTTTTCTGTTAAATACAAAAGTAATTGAAAGTTTTGTCCGATTGACAGGACACCGTTTCTACATTTCGAGCACAAATAAACTCTACATGTTCAAGGTAAATTTTATGTGTTGTTTAACCGATCCAGTGATGTGAAAAGAAACTGCCTTCACTCCCGTAGCAGGGAATATAACCAAATGCACAGAAATACATTTAAACTTACAGATATGATTTAATGTCTCCATAAACAAAACTATTGGCCTCCCCAGTTCTCCTCAGCACATTTATGTATAGTTGCATGCACATATCTTGGGATCTATCTATGTTATATAGGATTCAGGAATCTTAAACCCGGTTTTGTTTAAGAGCCCGTCATCCCGGGTGCTTTATACCAAAATCGTCTGATTTCCGTGTTTCTCATGAAACACGTCAGATCTCAAGTGTATACTGTCTGGGGACAGCTAATGTCTGCTTCCTCTTATTCCCCCCCCCCCCCCCCCCCCCCACCACAACCACCACCGCCGCCCCGTTGAGGCGGTTGCAAAGGCCACTTAGTACGTACGTTGTAGGATTTGTACGTATTCTCCATTGTCAGTTGAAGATACACTGTTGTATGATACATTCGAGGCTTTTTAGTAGACCTGCATCACTTAATGCACTGAACAGAACTGCAGATGGATGTCTCAATGTGTGTCAAGGAGCTGCGTGTGCAAGACTGCATGTTTTTGTGCTTGATTCGTCTAACTTAACTGAATACAAGAGAGACTGTGTATTGGCGATTACTTTATGTGCACGTGCAATAAGCGTACCATTTAGTAGATGGAATCAGTCTCCTCTGGGAGGTTGTCGTTGACACTGTTGCGCTGACGGGACAGTTGTCTGGCGTAATCCTTGATGCTTCTCAGGAATCTCTGACCGGTGTAGACAGTGAGGGTGGGTTCCGGACTCTCGGAGTTGATGGAGAAGTTGTCCGAGGGATCCTCTAGAGCTGGATCAACCACTGGTTTGGACATACGCCGCTGAAGAAGGTCCTTGGCACTCCAGGCCGGTGTGTGTGTGGATGGAATGGTCGTGTTAAAGTCTGCATAGTTAAAATGAAAGTCCCCCGAGGACGTAACCACCGGTGTCATGGCTTTGAACCTCCGGCCCCACTGTATCTCCTCGGGTAAATAAGACGTCCTCACTTGCACCGTCATACTGGTCGACTCCATCACTCCTTCAAGAACCACGATCAGCTCAAAATGGCTCTTTCTAATGTTATCTGGAGATAATTCCCAAAAAGGACTGTCTGGAGTGATTTTATGTTTGATTATAACGGGCCAAACCAAAAACAACCTGTCACTACCTTCGTTAACACCGAACTCCAAATCATAGCGGTAACAGGGCACATAATCCCCCCTCACTTGTCATTCTGTCCATGACGCACACGGCGCTGGCATGGCCCTTAATCATGTGAGATTTCCTCATGTCCCCCACCCTTATCATCAGCCACAGAAAGCCGTCTTGTTTACATATGCAGGCGGTCTTACTGAACAACAGGGTCTGCGCCCGTTTCTTGGGCCTCTGGACTTTGGAGAAGATGAGTCCCGTGAGTAGAGCCTGTAGCAGTGCTCCGAAGACGGACTGGAACATGACGAGAAAGACGCCTTCTGGACAGCTGTCGGTGACGAAGCGTGTACCGTAACCTATTGTGGTCTGTGTCTCCATCGAGAAGAGCAGAACCGTCGTGTAGTCGTGGATGTTCTCGATACATGGATGCCATTCCTCGTGGTTCATGTGATCGAAGTCGCCATGGACATAGCACATCAGGTACCAAATAGCACCGAACACCAGCCAGGTTATCAAAAAACCAGACACAAACATGAGTATTAAATATCGCCATTGAATATCTATCAAAGTTGTGAAGATATCGGCTAAGTAGCGACGCTTTCGTTTGCTGATATTTTTAGGAGCGATGTTGACGGTTCCTGTTTTGCCCACGAGTCGTGACTTAAGAGTACGAACCTCCGTCTCCTCTAACAGAGTCATGGCCGTGCTCTGGAATCCGGCTATCTTCTGATATTTACCCGAATCCATGACACCTGTCTGGTCGCAGCTTTATATATGGCGGGCCAAAGGTAAGCAGCGAAGATAAGCGAGCGGTTTGTAAACCAATGACAAGTGTCCTATATCATCCAGTGAGAAGGCAGACGAACAGTTTGTGCCTGTCTCAGTGGAGCTGGGGCACAGAACAACAGTCCTTCTCGGGGACAGGAGATGACGAGGCTGCTCTGGGAAAACTTCCGACACTTACCCGACTTATCACCCTCAAAAATGTCACCCTCTTGCTGACTTGTCGGAGTGTTATTTAACACATTGAGTGGTCAGTGTAGAGTCTCTCTCACCGCGGTGGATCAGAAAGTTGACAGTCTAAAGTCGCTCTTGGCATTATCGGCTAGGACAGGTCAGCTCGGCCCTGTTATAATACCATCACAATCTCATCGTCAAACTTTACCGTATTTCTTCTAAACTCAACCTGAAATAAATCAAAATTTACACGCATAATGTCTTATATGATACCAAACAAAAAGATCAAGGACGTGTGTTGACTGTTAAAAAAATTATCAGTGCATTAAGATAAACAGAGCTCACCCAATTTATCTACAATGTTTCGTTTCGGAATACACGAGTGTAGTGGTACTTTATTTACCCAGCTGATACTCTTCCCTGTGATACCATAAAGTATACATAGACATATGTACGCATGCATGACATTACATGCATTATTGTCTCTTAGCCTTTTTAACGTCTCCAACGTATACTCACTTATCTGTATGGACTCATTGTGCGCACCTTTCAGCTTTTGTGCACGCTCTGAAAAAGTGTACCTGGTATATGTACATGTATCCGTGTATATAGCGGTGAAACATGCGCGCAATGTGTTCATAGGGCAAGATTTTCTACACTTCTTCAGTATGTGCATACGCATGGGAAACGTCTAAAATTATGACACGGAGCAATGATGGGTAAGCAACAGAAGAGTGAAGATCAAACAGAGTGCATTTGTTAAAGACATTCAAGGATATAGAAACATCAAGTCATATAATAAAGGGGAGGAGAGAACGTATGGACGACCAAAAGGTGACAAATATGCTTTTGTATGGGTGCTTTGGGGTTTATTCGAATGGAGTGGGTCTAGAACAGAAGTCTTCGCGGAGACGTGCATAGAATGATAGTAATCAGAAACTATGCCTACTGTTGCTGATTTTGGTCATGACTCACAATACACGCACATGTGTGTGTTAATCTACTCCACAAATAACGTGCTCAACACTTACATCGGCCACTCGCCTGCTTTTAAGAGTTAGTTATTTTGTATTTAGTGCGACTGTGTCAGACAGGCAGGGTGAACCAGTTGGTGTCAAAATTAGAACAGTTAGAAAGGCTATCCATGTGTCATAAATACTGAGGGGTGGTAGGCGTACAGTATAAAATATTATAAACATTTAAAGCAAATGTATGTCGCATGGTGTTTGAAACCAGATACTTCGCCTATGTATCATTTAAACGAGTGATCTTTGCACTCATGTTAAGTTGAATCCCATTAATCGAGAGGCTGTCACTATGAACCGCTTGTAAACCGAAAGTATTAAACAGCTATGTGTCTTCATATAAAGATAAAAGTTGCCATGAATTATTTCTGAACTGAGAGGAAAGCAGCGTCTGCAACCATGTACAATCACACAGAGTTTGTCTTAATCTTTGTTTTCACAATTAGATTAAAGAAATGAAGTAACAAATGGACAGTAACAAAGGTCTCTATTCACCGGACGTAACTACACATAACTACTACATACACGTTACTACGCAATGTCCAACATACCCATTTCCTAACTTTCAACTTCTATCAATCGGATCAAAGGCAAAAACAATGCCTTCTCTGGTGAAAATAGAGCACAGAGTAATACCACATAGCTGTACTGGAGCATGGTTGCCATGGAGTCAGTGAAAGGCCTTCGCGCAGGCCTGCATCTGAATGGACAAACACGAACTTCAAAAAATATAATATGTGGTGGTGAAGACGGCCACTTCAGAGTTCACTTACTGCAACTTTTTAGCGATGGTTTTAAAATTTACTGTCTCAAACTTGTCAGTTTTCGGAAAGTGTCACACGCACCATAAACGTTTAGGTAGGGGCAACAAATCAAAAGCGTAGACATTTTTTGAAGGGGTGTAAAGAATCAAACAGAGTACAAACTTTTAGGGAGTTGTAGAGAACGGTCAGTTTTGGGGAGGTGTGAATAACCAAACATACGGTAGATTTTAACAAAGGTGTAATGAATCAAAAAGAGTAGATATTTTGGGGGTGATGTACATGTATATAATCAAACTCAGCATACACTTTTAGGGAAGAGTGAGGAATTAAACACAACTCACAATATTTCTAAAAAAGCTTACATAAACACATAACCTATATACTCTTACACAAGCAATTGTCTTCTTTACATTGTTAGGGCTGATTTTCACTTTTACTCTTTTAAATGTATTTATTTGTTTTTCTTTGATAAATTCGACCACCATACCTCAATTGTCAAGGGCCTCACAGCCAAAGCGCGTCAGTGGTTTGAAGCCCGTGAGTCAGTGAGGGCTCCGGCCTCTCCAGCTATATATTAAAGTATATACATGTAGAGAAGATGCACTTGCATGCTATCTGGGATTAAGATAGAAGTCCATCTTAATCCCAGATACTGTGATGTACAATGTTGCTACATATAAGGAGATGAAAAGCTTCTCATAAAATAGTTAATTAAATGTTGGCTTAAGTAGGTTTATTGCGGCATAGGCCCTATATATATATATTTAAAGAAATAGAGAAAGATTCCCTGGTGAGGAGAATTTACATAGGTAAAAAATAATAAAACGCCTTCTCAACTTTCTACATTCTGTTATATTCCACCTGCAGTTTCAAACTTCATGTTATTTTCAAGGAATATTCTTGAATATATTCAAACTTCATGTTATTTTCAAGGAATATGCTTGAATATATTCCTTGAAAATAACATTAAGTTTGAAACTGTAGTTGGAATATAACAGGATGTAGGAAATTGAGAAGGCGTCTTTTTTCATATATATATATATATATATATATATATATATATATATATATATATATATATATATATATATATATATATATATATATATATATATAATGCCTCAGGTGAAAAAAAAATTTATTCAATAACTAAAAAAAATTTATTCAATAACTTAGTTACTAGGATTTTTAAAATTTCATCCTGCAAAAAAATGACATATCTGCGCCTCTGTCACTCTTTGGGTTGCATGTATCAAGTGGTAAGCTTTGTTAAAGACAATCTTTTCTTACCGTTTCACTGACCGGGCTACACCTATACTGCAACATTCGTGTGAAAGTGTCTAGCTACCGTTACACTTGAAACTCAGGAATTGAGAGTGATCTCCCTTGGACTATGTCACTCTTGAGAGTCTGAAACCAATCGCAATCCCGAAATTTAGCTTCAACCTATATGTCTATACGAGAATTTATGTACAAAACACTGCTAATTAAACCGTTGACAACGGGGCAATGAAGTAAATATACACATACAAATGGAGGCTCACCTGCTCTGTTATGTTCTGTTCTGTTCTTCAAGTTTACATTTCAGAAAGTCACAAGTTTACCTTCACCAAGATCGCCGGCCACACGGTTATCCAGTATACACGGGTTAACTCGACTTATATGCGGGTGTAATTGAGGTCTTGAAGAGAGGCAGACCGAATTCAGCCCCAATAAAAGTCAATTCGTCACAGAAGAGGCCTAACACCGCTGTATGCCCCAGATGTATGACTACAGAGAAGAAGAGAATGAGGCCGATATAGGTACGGCCAGGTGCTGAAAAAAGCAGACCTTTTCGATTTTAGTAAGATAAAATACATATATGGCCGTGCATGGTGTAATGTTGTTTTTTCTCTTACAGCAAGACTCAGGTAGGCCTGTTTTTGAATGAATGAATGCTTGGGGTTCATTCATTAACGCCGTACTTTGGGGTTTAACGCCGTAATGTTTCAGTCATACGACGGCGAAGAGTCATTAGGAGTGTATACAGCTATGGTGTCTTCTTTTGGCGGTGTGAGTCCATGCCGCCAAAGTGCGGCCGCCACTGAAGTGTCACGCCAAAACATGACACCCTACCCAGTCACATCATACCGACACCGTGCACACCAGCCCGGCAGTCTTAGGTATGACCCGAACCGGGTTTGATCCCAGGTCTCCCGACTTCGAGGCGAGCGCTCTACTGAAGTGGCCTGACGTATTTATGGCATTGCGGTTTGACGTTGCTTGACGCCAATGAGATTATTTATTTAGGGGATTGGACTTTTAAGCCGTACTTAAAGATATTTCTCTTATACAACTGCGGCTAGCATTATGATGCTTACATAGTGGGAGAAAAGCGGACACACCAAAGACATTATATATACGTATATACTTTTAATAAAGTGACATCAATACATTGATCATAAGAAGTTATGTTCGAATTAACTGCTTACAGACATACAGAGCTAACTTGAGTCTCGTTGCATCAGCTTTTCTCGGCAGACATATAGTATACTACAGTACAAACCTGTTGCGATCACGCCGTACACTGCACGGACAGCACATAAAGATCACGACTACACTTAAAGAACGTGGCAGCTGTTTTCACTTTTACCTCACCTGTGACCCATCTCTGCAATATTTAAGTAACAGTTTGACCTGTCGTCAGGGATACGATAATGATAGTGTTATTTATCTGACGGACATTTCCAGTTAGTGAGCTGAATATTTTACTTATTACATCGATAACAAAGGAGATAAGAGATAACAGTGTTTTATGAAGTTTTAGGTGTCAAAATATGAAACATGCGCATAGTTTGGGTGTGCTGTCATATAACTGATTTTATCACATCGGTGTTAGCCAGCACACACTCGTACAAGGCGCATAAAACTTACACTTCAGCGTCTATAAACTCACTGAAATACCCCTTTAATAGCCGATGTGGACTGGATAGACTAACATTAACTTCGTAGTGGCTTTGTGGCAAGTCTCAACTACCATACTGTCAAAATGGAATTTGACTGCATGCATATGCATATATAAAGAATAGTATGTGAAGTCACGAGTGGCAAACCACAGACCCATATGTAGAGAGGTGTGCATGGCTAACCCTGATTTCATCTTCAGCTGTACGTGAGAAGGTCTTGCAGCAACCTGCGAATGGCCGTGGCTTTTCCTCATGCAGGCTCTGCCCGGTTTTCTCTCACCATAATGCCGCAGGGCCGTCGTTTGTATTAGTGAACTATTCTTAATTTTGTACCGCGTAAAACACCAATCAAATAAATCAAATAAGATAAAGACATATAATACAGAGGCTTGTCGAAAATACACACTTTTTTTGTGCCATTATTTGACATATCCGACATTTTCGAGGTCAGTTCTTGCGGATGTAATCCATCCCAAAAGTCATAACCCAACGCCATTAACACAACTGACAGTTCTTTTGCAGAGCGTCTAATGTCTTGGCAACACTGGATATATGTGGCCATGCATATTTTCCATGTCAAGGCGGCATGATTGCATGACATTCCTCTGTTCCAGAATATACACATAGATTTCATTTATCAGCAGAAATACGTTAAAGACAATCATGCTGTCTTTATTACACCAACGGTTACCGTATGAAGCCACAGAAGAGTGAGGAGCGTGTATGTATGTGTAAGGAACAGAAAAACAGCATATGTACATGCACTTCATACCCGCTAAAAGAAAAGACACCAAATAAGGAAACCCTCGGAATCAGAGACACCAATGTCTTCAATTGAACTAATTTCATAAAAATATCTGAATTCTAAAGTGCAGTAGGATCTATGTAGTGTTGAACACAGATGGCTTCTTGTGCTTAAGTGTATGCAGCGAGCTTTCGAAAGTTATGTGCCTGAAAGACCGATTCGAACGTGCGCCGTCTGGATAAACAGCCATCTATAGCAGCTTTGAGAGGAGTTAAAACTCCAGAGATTGCTCGCACTGTTGAGCATGGGTGTACTTCTTGTACAATCAACCAGTGTTCTACAATCTTGAGGGGAGGGTGTGGAAGGTGTGGAGTAGCCTCCCCTGAACCTATCAGATTGGATTATTTCAGAAGGGCAGGCATGACGAAGTGCCAATATTCCATGTGGACGTGCAGCACAGTCAGACTCTGAAAAGTTCTCCGTAAAGTCTGTATACAGGTCAACCATATGTATACCTCCGATTTAGGGTGGTTTGTAAATAATGGCTGAAGATAACTGGGCAGAGCCTAGTACTTTAAAATGATACTTTAAAATGGTTTAACACAACGATGTAAAGTCTGCAAGTGAAAATAACAAAAAGGACATATAATTGTTGCAGCTTTCAGAAAGTAAGATGTATTTCATATACAATGACACTGAATCCATGTTTCCTCACATATACATAAACATGCAGGACCTGTTTAAACTTTCCCACGCGACTTTTTTTTTTTTTTTATTGTAGTTGACAAACCTCAGAAACGGAAAGACTCTATTACGCGCGTCATAAATGGGCTACAGTGTATCCGGCATGTCCTATCGAAGTGCAGTACATAGTATGTCAGACTCGGGAGAATAATTTCGCTGCATGATGATATTTACAATGTACACGGCATACTGATGATATGCTATAGTTTAAATAAACCGTACTGTATATATACTATCTAATGTGTACAAATTTGAATATCCACAATGGTATTTATATATCAGTGGTACAATAATTGTTTATCATATATGTCATTGTGCATAGAAAATTTACACAAATTATACAGTTTTCTTTTCTTTTTTTTTTCCTGCTCGCATAATAAGCAGTATGGGTGTACAATTTGTCAGAATATGCAGTGTGCTGCTGGGAGCAGGTTTTAGAGAGTATAACATGACGGAAACTGAAGACTGCTGTATCTGTACAGACCGACAATGGTTTCCTGCCATGCTGCATGAGTTTATGTTAGTCAGTATCAATATCTATCCTTAAGCATTTGCTTGATCTTCAGTGCCGTCTGACAATTTCAATCAACGTTTCAAAACTGACGCATTAAAAAGATTCTATAGTAAACTCATTACATTTTCTTAAATTTTGTGTATGTCTTTTGAGGCAAAATGAACGGAGTGTCCAGAATGACTGGAACTGCAATGAAAGCCAAACTTAGACAAACATACATCTGTGATATTAATAACAACTTCCGTTGATGAACCACTGACCCTCTTAGCTCTGACTACTTAAAGCGTACTGAACATTTTTGCCAGGTACACAAATACTGAAGTGAAATTCCGCGTGGCGTGATTACTTTCGAGCAACTCAGGATCTAAATGTACTGAGTTCATAATAGCATTTCAGCGGGCAAACTTTCAAATCTGGAGCCTGTCATGCAGAACCCTTCCGTTACAACATGCATTGTAAACAGCATGTGGATTAGGTGAAGTTCCCTTCAAAACAATTATTTCGCTTGATTTACGCTGCTAGGTTATCATGGTAAGTTTTTGCCAAATATGGACAAAATCCAATTATCTCAAGTTCGAGTGTGAATTAATATACTTTTTCGATGTTCAATTCCCAAGAAATCCTGACATGAATGGACTTGAGTTGCTGATCACTCTATACGTAAATTCTTTATTTATTTTTAGGCCTTTAAGTACAGACCTTGCACCATGCAAATGTTTCATGTACCATTTAATTCGGTTCAACATGGGTGGCCCTAATCATGAAACCTTTATGCCCGTCCACTTTCAACGTTTAATCCTCCAGCTGAAAAATCTGACATCAGACAAACAAAATGTCCCTTTAATCCACCTTGAACCAGCAGCATGGGTCACCTTTTTGACCACTCCAGCAAGGTTAATCCTTCCATCTTTGACAAATATTCTCTAGTAGAGATGTCTTTGTGCAACTCATGGAGCTTTGGGTTTAGTTTTTCAGTTTGAGGATTGAACATTACATATCAAAAATTGTTGAAAACAGGCCTCAACGTTTCAGTTAATTGACCTACTGTTGTCGAGAAAAAACACTGCATTATACCATGTATGGTAGTCGACATACAGGATTAGAGCAGGGCCATTCTTGGGAAGCAATCAAGTCCTTTCGTCTGGGTGTAATTTCTGAATTTCAAATGCAAGTACTATCGATATAAGTATTATTTCACAAACATCTTCAGTATCACCTAGATTATTCAGTCTGACACCATCCTTGGACGCAACAATCTACGCACCTCAGGTAAACCCAAACTAAGCATTTATACAATGTTTGCAACTAGCCCTACAAAAGATATCCTCTTGGTATGCCAATCGAGACAGAAGACTTTCGAAAGTTTTTTGTCAATAATACAGCACTAATTGATCAATCTAAATAAAGGGTTCCAAAAAAAAGAACATGTAAATTTTCAGGTGATCAACCTGCTTAAAATCAAAGTATGATAATTACTTTAATAAGCTGCCATTTTCAACCAAAGTAAAACCAGAATGTCAGTAGTCTTCAATGAACAGAAGAAGCTCATTCAGCAATGACACCATATATACTGGTCACAAGTGGACCTTCACCTCAGTATTCGGTGTCACCATATAGTGCATGCGTTTCCTTTTTGGGAGAGGATAACAACAAAAAACAACAATAAATAGTGAAAATAATTCTTTATTTCTCTAAAACTCGGGACAGATTTTACTGTCCAAACATTACATCAGAAGTTTAAAAATACACAAACCAGATTCCCTAATGATTTGGTTGGGGTGGGGTTAACATGATACTGCTAACTGTATTGTCTGCTGAAATGGTGCATTATAAACCTTACAAACTTAGACTGATGTTTCAGTAAGTGATCAACACATCAGCATTGGGCAATAATAGATGATCTACCTTTCAACCATAGCCTAGTGCACTAGTAAGTGATTAAAACTTTAACCTCTGCATGTTTGCGAAGTCATCACACCCTCAACCTCAGTACAGTACAAGAGTTACAGATATTATTCACATCAATGTGGTGTACCATGAACTTCTGCACAAAAGGTGCACCCTTCAATGATCAAGCAGAGATATCAGCGTGATAAAAACTTAACAATTTAGATGATTATGGGAAATGCAGCATGTTATAAGTGAATCATATTAAACATGTACATGTATCATGTATGGTACACCACTGCAATGAGTTCAATCGCAACATGAAATGCCAACAGGTCTGCCACCTGGAGTTTTAATGTATACATGAACCTTTCACTATGAATACTGCTAAATTCCATGTTAATCTGCTAAGTGAACGCAACATAGGTATACATGTGCATGTAATGGTTACCTTGTTCCACAATTCATGTATTCCACTGGCGATACTGGGGCATAAGTTCAATCTGTACACTACCGGAGAGGGTCAGGCATGTGCATAGCTACTTCATGTTGCATAGGGTGCAGTGGGCAATCCATGATAAACAGGGAGAACAATGACAGAAAACAGTCATACTGCATTGACCATGTATTTTTTTTTTTTTTTTTACATCCGAATGCACTGACTCAATATATCAACCTCATACTGTCATCACTGTGAACATGAATACAGGAAAATAAACTTTCTTTACTGTTTCTCACATTCCAGGTAACCATAGGTGATAAAGTTGCAATAAAAATGCAAATCAAAATAACTAGAGCCGGATAAAATCAAACACTTTAAGCAAAGTGTTGAAGTGCACTGAATATAACTGATTCAGGAAAACTATTTATGTAACAAATCTGATACAGTGTTGTCAGGTAGTCAAATCAAAACCAGGCAGAAAGTAATGTTAGTGAAAGGATTAATTCTGACTGTGATGTGAATCAAATGAAACCAATTAACTGATATTAAATCCAATAAAAACCAACTACCACACATTACATGTAACAATGATGAACGCACATTTATATCCTGGTTTGTTCATTGCCCTTCTGTGACCTGAAGAAAACTCAGCCTTGAAGGGTCAGTAAACTTCGTTAACAACTAATCAGTTCACATCAGTGGAATTTTGATCAACAAAATGGGAATACCCAGTCAGAGTGCTGCCTTCACCTACAGGACTGAACATACTTAATACTGGAACAATTTTGGATTGTTTTCAGCATAGTGGTTTGCATCCCATCTGGGTCTTCTTTGATTGAAGAGCACAGATATAGCCATTCCCAATTCAATCTGATGCTATGACACTGTGAACTGCATTACTTGTTGAGTGTTCCTCAATGCAGCTGAAACCTTACCATTATAAATTTGACCACATAAAATGTTATGGCTACTCTGAGAAACAGCCTGTTAGCATTACGAACATAGGCCTACAGCGTGTTTATGGTGAATAATAATGAGTATGAAATAGATCTCAAGAGATCCATACGTCAGGCAAACAGATCATACTTTACTCACCAGTCATGTATCTCAAATAAAACATATTTATTTTCTGATCTTTATTTATCATACATTATAGTTGCATTACTGTGTACTCAATGCTATAAATGTGTATATTTCCTGTGGACAGACTGGCAAGAATTAATGGTTCATAATGTGTGGGTTTTTTTTTTTTTTCAGAACCAACTTCACTTCCTCCCTCAGTAGCTCCAGTTCCAGGTACTTGTAATATTGTCAAGTTGATGAAATGTCAGTTAAAATCTCCCTACATATACACTGTATAGTGGTAAATGAGTAATATACCCTTCCGAATACATGGTGACTATATGACAAGGTTTAGCTAGAAGCCGCTTGTGACCTCAAAAACGGGTTGCTGACAACAGCTTTAGATAACACTCTGCATATATATACACACACATTAATATATTCACATACAAGTATGTACTGCTGCATCATACATGCACGTAGCATGAATGTATCTGGTGGAATTATCATGACTGATAATAGAGTAGAAAAAAGCCGTTTACCTTTCTTGTATTGCTGGAGGTGTCTGTAAACTGACAGAAGCCATCCTTACACGTATGGCATGCAAAGCCCAGACAGTGATGGTCTTAAATAATCTGTTTCAGGTCAGAAAGTTCCATAAACATGATAAAACTTTAGCTTCAGGCTTTGAATATTGTAAATGTACATGTAGAACATATAAAACAAAAAGCCATCAGGTTAACATGGGTACAAGGCACAGGTGAAAAGTGACAGGTGTTTGACAAAACTGCCAGTAGACTGGCAAAAAGAATACAGGTTGTGATCTATACTTGTGAGATTCCTCTTGTATAAGGATATTAAGTAAGGTGCAGAGTAAAACTAAATGCTGTACACTGAGGTTTATATGTCTGTGGAGTTTTAAAGTTCATATAGCAATATGACCATACACATTTTCAGGTTAACAGCAACTGACATATAACTGGGAAATAGTGTGAATGTGTTGCCCAGTAACTGTTTTCAAATATCAGACAATACTGAAACAAGTCTATGATGAAAACTACGGTTTCTGATTAAAATAGAGCTATAAAAATCAACAAAACAAAAGTAATAACCTAATTAACAAACACAATGTTATATATACACATAAAGTGAATATATCTGGACATAAAAAGCATGTATGTGAAACTGCCATTGACTCAGTAATACAGATATAAACACAAAAGTAAAGTAGTAATTATTGAATACAACTTATACACTCAACATAGTTAGTGAGCTAAAAGATATCATGCATTAAAATGAAAATAAATGATGTAAATGGCTTTGTAAATTGTCAACACGCAGCACTGAATCTCACTTGTGGAACGTTTATAAATCTAAATGATGGAGATAGCAAAAAAGCCATATTAGATTATTACTGATAACCAATAATTTTGTAAGGAAAACATGTTGATGCACCCGGTCCGATATGACATAGATGTACTCAACAGTTTATGATGAAGGTTTTGATTGTCAGGTTTTGTAATATAACATTAAAAGTCAGTCTCCTGTAGGACATACACATAATTGTACCTAACTACAAACCCGGGTTAAACAGGGCTACTGTTAAATCAGGAATGTCTTCACAGATAGGGTTCTCCAAATGTGGTGTGGTGATTAAACATAAATGTATTTACACCTTCAATCTCTTAAAATCTCATCAGGTGCTTTATTATACAGATACATTAAGGACAAGACCCTGGGATGTGCACTTCCTATTCAAACAGATCTCTCTGCTGCAAAGTTAACAGCACATGATTTACCACAAATCATGTGAAATATTTACACTGCAGAGCAAATTTTCAAGTTTTCTTCCCATGACTTAATTCTGTGTTTTCTGAGCAACCTAATACAGCAACAAATTAAACGCCAGGGCTGAAATTCACTCATTGTTTATAAAATACAGCTTCCTAGGGTACACCTAGTCTGCATGATAAATGAAAAGTGTTAGCACATAGAGCACATAGATGAACAGTGCACACACTTCTAGTCATTCAAATTCCAAATGTGGAGACATTAAAAATCTACACAAAACCAGCAAATCTCCTCACAAAGGTTTACACTGTTACTGTTTACAGACAACAGATATTTTTCCACCATGTACGTATTATTCAGATAGGATATTACATTCTACTCTGGGCATCAACTTTTCATTACACAATAACTTGACTAATAATTCAGGCTACTTGGTTGATATGTAAGTAACATACACACCAATACATACACATGTGCAACCAAATTTACCCCACTATTTATAACACATGTACAGCCCAGGCTACAGAAACCAATAAAAACTTTTCACATTTTACATGTAAAATACTGTATTCTTGATTTATTAAAATATATCTGTGTCAAAAGTATAAATGTACAAATTAGCATATGATGACATATACATCTATACATGTACATGTATGTATATACAATATTGGTCAATCACAACCAATTCTACATATACAATACCATGTACTGTCCATGTAACGATATCTATCCTCATTACCTGGCACAACACAAAGTCAGGTAGTTCACATCATAGAATACAGAACTCAGCACCTCACATAACACTGAGAATAAACAGCAAAAAATTTGAATAATTAAACGCAGCTCGCATGTGATCACCATACCCTCTCAGCAGCTTCTCACAATTTCTTGTTCCTGTCCACTCTCTACAGAAAACAATTATTGGACACTTTTGACACAGCTCTGTTGTCTTAATAAAATCGCATCACATAAGCCTACATTTACAATGTAACAATTATCAAACACATTTAATACAGTAAATGTGCTGGTAACACAAACACTTGATAGTCAGGCCTTGAACTCATTCACAAAGAAGTCCTGAACAAGGGGAACAACTCCTGATGCAAAAGCACAAAATCCATGCAGTGCAAAAAAATATCCAGCTGATCAGTCAGCATCAATATCAGAAAAGATTTGTTGGTCTTGTATATGTAGACTTCTCACAAAAGGCTGCAATATTGAAAAGAAAACTTGAAAAGAACAAGTAATATTCTGTCAGACGCTCTATTCCTGCTGTGTGATGATGAGAGTTGTGCTCTTGAACGAGACATCCAGCGGCCTGCAGTGTAACTCTTCTGCCAGTTCCAGTATTAACTCGCAGAGTATTGTACAGAATGTCCTTGAACTAAATCACACCAATCGTGGAACATTTACAGCGCACAGATGGTCAGGTAAGGTTCCAACATCAGAGCCAGGACAGAATTCTAGCCTACAAATAGAAAATAATCAATTCAATACTGCAATTCAAAAACAACCCATACATATCCTTAGGAACACAAGCCAGTTACAAAGGCCATCAGGAACATGAGTTTGCTCACCAAGGATCAAATATTTGTCTCTGACCCATTAAACATGACCTCCCTGACAGAAATTATTGTCAATTGTTGTTATTCCACTGATTCAATCATTATATGTAAGTATACATCTTCATAGGCAAGATGCCACCATAAACTAAAGAAATGCAAAATGTTTCAGGGCAAGGTTTTGAAGGCATACGCATGGAGAGAAATAGCACTGAATTATCCTAATACCGTTCCCAAATGTCTTCTTTCAATTTTACACGGATCATCTGCAAAGTTTGCTATGTTAGAGTATCATCGAGGGTCCAGTTTCTGACGTATACATGTACCTGTGACTTCATGAAGAGAAAAGCTAATGCACTGAAATGAAACGATCATGAGAACAGGTAGCAACATATTCACAGAGACACTTCAGATTTATACATTATACTGCCAATAATTAAAACACAAAATAATAAATTAAGACAATAACTGGCTGTTTTCTTATGTTTTGATCCCAAAATGGCAATTGTTAACAAGTGTGTACAGTCAAGAAATGGTCAGACCAGTAAAATAAAACATTAGGCATTAGGCAGGTTACCACAGAAAAAATAATACTCCAACCCCTGCTATCAAAACACGAGTGAAAACGTTAAAGTTGTTTGTGAGTGAGTTCTTATAAATAAATCCACCATAGGTAGATGCAAAATCAAATGTTTTGATTTTCTCCACCCCATTTCACTCAATCAGCTTCACCCTTTCCAGGTGTATTGCTGGGGACCCAAAATAGCGCAGCCAATACTGAGTATTTGAAACAATGTGTACTGTGGTATCCCGTACTCAACATGCCTGATCACAGAATACCAGTTACATGTACGCACTATAATGAGAGGATTTCAAATAATCAAAGGTGATCATACCCTGTTTCTTTTAATTTCTGGTACGCCTGGTCTGCTCATTTTAACCAATATATATGTAATTGTAGCAGGAATGTTGAGTTTCTTTTTTCTCACATGGTTAAACCATTCTAATGAACAATATACACACATCCTGAAACCTTTGATAACAGACAATACTGATCAGATGTCCATTGTAGTAGATACATGTAGTAGAGCACGGTGTGCTCGTGGTCCGTGCACACTAGACAGTTAATGACCTACCTATTGTGCCCTGAACAATTCACTATGGGCTGTATACAATGGAGCTATGAACAATTCCCTCATGGTCAGAACAAAGATTGTGAAATTAGGGAGACAGGCTCTGTGGTTTCCCACAATGAGGCTAACTTATCCATTACTACAGATAAACAGCCATGAAAAGACTTCTCCAGGATTAGAACAAACTATGTTTGTGTCTATTAATATCCTAAACTAAGAGAAACAGATCCCCATCTATGTATCTGAATTATTTATTTGGGTACAAAGAAAACTAGGTACTAGGCCTTACTTGAGTTGGGACAAAAGCATCTACATTCATACAACTTCATGAACATACATATTACGGGTGTAAACACTTATGTTTGCTTACTAATGCTGATAAAATTATAACAGCACAGCTGAGTATTAACCTTACATTTCACCAGAATGCCAAAATAAACATTTTTGGTAGTAGCAAAGGGGTATGAAAGCTTTTTGTTTTCCTCTCTATATTCACCTCCAAAAATATAAACTAATGACTATCTGCATGGTATCTAATGGTCACTGCAGGTACCAATCTGACAGTAATTTAGCAAGGTGCATTATGAGGGGACAAATTGCTCTGCTCTTATTTACGCTCCACAGACAAAGAGATGAATAACAGTAATAGAGCAGACAGTAAATTTGAATGCACATTTGACATTTCAAGTCAGGTGAAAAGTGAGGGGGAAAATACACGTGAACAAGCAAGAGAAATTAGGTTTTCACTTAAATAGGCAAGAAAATGTTTTGACAATCTCGGACAAGATGGGGTGGGGGAGAGGGCGAGGGACCATGTTGCAGCCGAACAGAGCTAAGAGGATCATGCAAAAGAAGAGTTTGAGGACATCTGGTGTGCATGTGCCAACTTCTACGTAATAAACCTGAATAGACATCTACATCATTTGTATTTAACATCTGCCAAATGTATTTAAGACCATGTACAAGTACAGCTATTGATTGTGAGCCTGCTAGAAAAAGAAAGGCTTTCAAATTTCATGAGAATTTCTTTTGGAGTTGCCCTTTGTTACGTTTCCCATAAATAAAGCAGTCCATGTTCATTACAGCATTAAGCAAATAAAACGTTGACAAATGTGTAAATTTACCTCAACACACATGCCAAATGTCATGTACAATATGTAATCAATATTGTATTTCCTGAAACAGGCTAACTCACAGGTATGGTAATACCCATCATCATATGCTTCACAAACTATAGGTAGGCTTTGATGTATGGTCTGATGGATACATGTAGTGAGATGTAGATCAAACATGATTCTCAGAATACAAATGTACATGTCTAATTTACTCATGTTTAGTTCTCATAGATACCATAAGAGATACAAAAACTCATCTAACCTTCACGATTAGCAATTCATGCTGTACGATTTGATGGTGTACTCAGATATTCAGAGCTCTAAATCTAGGTAAAGCTTGTGTTTCTGACAATGCCATGTACAACTTTATTAGCAGATCTGGCTTCTTGGTCATAACCACGTCTGCCCTCTCCTGTCTATATTAAATGAGCTTCCAAATGTTAACCTGACTCCAGACTAGAATGTAACTGGTCTATTTACTGAGCTAAGGAGGTAGCTAGGTGGAGGCTAGTTATTGGTCATGTACATGACTGGAGACCCTCCACAAAGTCGTACCAGACTGATTTACAGAAATGATGAAGAGGTTATCTTTCTATAGAAACTAGGCTCCTGAAGAAGTCTTAAATTACAGGTTACAATAGAACAATAGAATTAACATCCCAGACAGGCCCGAACGGAGAATTTGCCGAACGGGGACACGTCAGATGAAAATGGCCATTTGATCATAAAACACTGACTTAGCCAGATTCTCTGAAGCCAGTTCTCTAATCCTGAGGAGTAATAAATTGTGTTTTCATCTGGGCTGTCACCGGAGAAAGCGCACCACTGATAGTAAAAACCTGCAAACACTCCACTCACAGGTTTCTATCTGGCCCATAATTTTCGGACAGAATATTGGCTTTTCATTTCACACTGTCAGCGTCGTCGACATACAAACAGTGGATGCCTTGTAAGTGCAAGGCAATATAGCACAAAAACTAGTGTTGCTTTGGGGATGATGACAGAAAGAAGGGGTAGGGTGGTGGGTGCAAAAGGAGATTTGAAGATCTGTCAAATGCATACATGATGCAAGCGAGCCTTATCAGTAGGGCCCAGTCTAGTTAACAAAATGTCAAAGAGTCACTCCACTGGAACACAAAGTGTGTTCATATTCAACATGCCCACCGATGGTTTTTTTCTTATATATCCAGGCTTCCAACTCTGTGTCTGAATACTACCTGAGTTTATCTTTTGTAGTTGAGAGAAAAATCAACTCCACAAGCAGGAAAAGCAACGTGAACCACCATGCACTTCTACTTGTGTAAAATTAGCCTGCTAGCAGGGCAGCGCTTAACTTGGTGTTAAGCCCTCATCTCTGAGAAAACCCCGATTAAAAGCCCTACAACCACAAAGCCCAACACTTGCAAACAGCATAAATGTAGGTGTGCTCTGTTATACATATTCTTAGATTCTTAAGCAACCATACAGGCAAGTACATTGGCCTTGCACATTCTCTTGAAAAAAAAACCCTCTCCTTCGTGAATGTTGCCGTTCTCATTTAGATCCAATCCATTTCAGTGAATTAATTACTCTCACAAATGCCAGCCTTATCCACTGAAACCCCTTCAAGTTATAAACTCTACCATTATAACAGAGAGCAAAAACAACAATACACTGAGATAAGATGAAGTTGTAGATACATGTAAAGTTATAAAAAAAAATTGCTTGTAGCTGATGTGGCATGATACATGTACTTGCTGTCAGCTATGCCACTTACACTTAGAACTCTGTGAACCTACATATACATGTAGATTACTTCAGACGTCAGGAATAGAAGATTATATATGCGCTAAATGGGGTACACATTATTAGACCTGGCATATAACGCTGAAAGCGGATACATTGCAAGTATTTATAAGGTGCTTTCTCTCACCTTGGGGAAGCCAGAACCTTACTGTTTTGTTTCTCTTTTATGTACATGTACATGTTTTTCCATGTACAATACTACAGTACAACCCACATCAAAACGGAAGTTTAACGCGTTAGACCCGCGGGAGATAGAGGATAGATAGTCAATAGACACGCGGTAACAAAGCGATATCTCGTGCAGAAAGAAGGGGATATCCCCCCATTTGGCAGGCTCACGAGTACATCACTCGGTGAAAATGTAGTCCGGCTGTATGTCGCCTGTGCTTACACACCGCAACGCTCCACATGTGGCCTGACAGCTCATGATAAATCCACAAGTCGGGTTAACATGGCATATGGCCTACCAGTATGTCTGTCATCAGTCATTGCCAGATATTCAATCCTGTCAATTTTAAATCCTGTCAATAAACCTCTGGTTATGTTTCAAATGAATGAAAATTTAAGATGAAATCTACTTCGGCAACTCGTATTTATACGTTCATATTATATCGCTCAAAATGGGCCTAATCTACTTCAACAAATAAAGCAGAATGGAGCGCATATGATTTGCAAATCTTTAAAAATATTGAAAGATGTCGACTGAATTTAATATAAACGCTACCCAATATGCACTTCATTAATGTAAGGATTGAAATTTTAAAGAGGGCGCATAGGCCTGTGTGTATTTGTGTAGCAATCCTTCATCTCGGATCTTGCATGTGAATCACGATTATATGTTAATGTTTTCAAGTTCTAAATACCTACAGAGGCAACCTACGAAATAAAACAGTACTCTAGAATAAATATACTTATAGTTAAAGTCATCTCTTTGAAACCTACCATGTTCAAATACAGGCCTTCATTGTATTGAGGTTTGAGAATTCAGTCCGCATTTTGGGCAAGACGGCTCATAAGTGTCACTCATGAAGCCCTTGTAGCCTTAATCCTAATCCTATGGTATTTTAATCCACCGAAATTGAGTAATCGATTATTGTCAATGTAGTGAGCCTGCTTCCTCTATATAAAGAGTGAAAAAGTTCAATTCACACAATCAAACATGGAGCCCCATAAGATAAAACGAATTTCCAAGTTCTATCGTGCTAGAATTGACGACTTGCACGCAGAGAATGTATCACCTCTGCTGATCCGGAAACGACTCTTGGCAGAGAACGACGTGAGCATTAGCACACAGGCTATAAAGTTATATATAGCGAGAAGAGAACAGGAAATATCTACTGGAAAACGGTTGTCAGCAGAAGGGAAAGTTGAACCCTGAGCATCTGGCCTTCATTGACAGATGCATTGAAGCCAACGATGAAATAACAGCACCGGAGCTTCAGCATAAATTGAATAAGCAGTATGGCGTTGAAGTGTCCCATTCTACAGTCAAGAGAGCCCATCAGCAACTTGGATGGACAAGTGCATTGTCAGATTGTGTGGGATGTGAACAAAGAAAAACGTAAGCTCTTCTGCCTAGACGTGATGGCCAACAACAAACAATTTGACCATGTGATATTCACAGATGAGAGTACTGAAAAAAATGCAATGCACATCAGACTGTCATTCCGGCGCCAAGGAAAGATATGCCGACTGAAAGGGATACCCAAACACCCGTATCAAATAAGTTATTTCTTAATATTTGTGCTTAATACTACCCATCAACTTTTGGATGCTTCTGTACCTCAAAGTAGTTGTTTTCTAAATAGAGTTTCAAGTTAAAAGTTCTTTGATATTAGATATACAGACTATATGCCTGATTTGACAATCCAATTTTTGCAGGTCTATGTCTGGGCGGGAATAGCCCGGAGAGGAGCCACACAGATCGCCATCTTTACGGGGAAAATTGAAGAGTGATGCATACCAAACAATTCTGGAAAAGTACTTAATGGCAAGCTGTCATATTTACATATAAGTGATTATCAGTAATTTAAGATCTTGCAATTTTAGTTCTGTTACCGACTTTTTGAAAATGATTTAAACTGTTACAGCCATTCGTCAGAGATGTGTACTCCGACGGCTACAGACTCTACCAGGATAATGATCCATAACACACCGGTAAATCAACAAAAGGATGGTTAGAGAACAACATCAATATGATGCCGGCTCCTCCTGGATCCCTGGACCTGAATCCTACAGAAATGATGTGGGCTTCGATGAAGTACCACATTCGAAAGAATGTAAGACCAACCAGCTTACAGAAGGGATTGAGCAATTTTGGAATAACCCGAATGCCAAAACATGCGAAAGATATATTAACCACATTTATAAGGTTGTACCTGCTGTGATTGCTTTTGATGGGGCAGCCACAGGCTATTGATAAACTCATGTTTTCAAGTGCATATATGACTACCATACATGTATTTCAAAAAATAAAGCAAGAATACTTATGAACAAATCTGTTTTATTGTTGTCATATTAACAGTATTATATTAATTTATATAACAGAAATTATTACAAGTATAAACCCATGAATTCACTGACAATACTACAATCCGATAAACAATCTATCCAGTGGAAGCCATGCGTGACGCAGGCGCTGCTTCCATAAACAGTGTATGGCAGAGTTCAACAATGTGGCTACTTTTTTCTCAATGTTGTCTTCTTTGTAATGCAGTCAGATAACATCGATGATCCTCTACAACTTAACTTCGTTTAGGGGTTCCTTCTGTCGGCCACCAAAGTTTATGCCGGAAGCATTCCTGTCGTACAGTTCTCCCAAACTAGAACCGGCGAACAACAAATTCTTGGCAAGATGGACCCATGTGAATCTCTCAAAATCTTCACCACCTCTGGCCCTTCAGTGTCGCCGTCAAGTTGACAAGGTCTCAGCTGCCAGAACCTGCTGTCAGTGAATTCCAGTACAGGGCCAGTCCACGGGCGACAGGCTGGCATCCTTGTCTGTGGGCTCATCAGGGGTAGACAGGCTCTGTACAGGCTCCGGTTCGGGTCTCAACCGAGGTTCTACATCTGTCCGAGTCCCAAACGACCTGGTCTTGACTAGGGGAGAGAGGAGGAGTTACAGAGAAGGGAAGAGGATCAGTGGGCAAGCTGGCGGTTAGTTCACACGTATCCATGTTAAAGAGAGCAGGGCAATCAGAGGTGGGTAAGTTGACGGAAAAGTCTGAGGATGTTAATAGTGATAGAAAGGGTGACAGTTGATTATCCGAAGGGAGATCCGAGGTGGGGGAGAGAACAGGAAACACAGGTGGGGATGAAGAGACAGGAGTAGGAGTGGGTGTGATAGTGGAAGAAGGTGTGACAGTGGAGGAAGGTGTGACAGAGGGGGAAGTCGGTCTCGTTAGAGTAGAAGGAGCGGAGTCAATAGGAGAGGTGAAAGTTTGTGCAGGAGAGTCAGAAGAGGGTGAAGATGAGAGAGTTGTGCTGGGCGATAGGTCAGTATAGCAAGCTGACAAGGTTCTCTCAACCCGACGCTGAACCTTGTCCCACCATATCTCCAAACAAACAGCTTAAGTCAAAGGCATGCGGCTTGGTTTTGGATGGCACTGATGAAGATGGCCTGTTCAGTTTCATGGGGAAGAACACAATATCCTGTATATAACCAAAAAAAAAAAATAAATTAAGCCAATGTTCAGTAAAACATGCCGGCGTGGTAGTGAAGTTAGACATAAGATGTACAATCACTATTTAAAAGAGAAAAATTGCATATACATACTAACCCGTGTGGTTTTCTGTTCAACAGGTCTTTAAAAGTGATTGTTTTCCTGGCAATGCTTCTTTTCAACGGGCGAGCAGCTGGTAGGCAAATACATGTACCTGAAGAGGGGAAAAAGAGAAATGGTCACGCACACAAAGGTTGAATATAAGATAGGAGACGCCTGTCATCCCATACCTGACATAAAAAAAACATCTGCATACAAAAAGTTGAACATGAGCAGTTATTGTCAAACTAGCAGGCATGGCTGTATACAGTATATATCTGGCAAGTTTCAAGACATTACACACAAGTACTTTCTTGATATATTTATGGACTTCTATAATTTGATATAGTGTTCGAACAAAATAACTTACCCTCTGTTTTGACGTGGTGTTCATTTTCAGGGATTTCACATACTTCCTCTCAACATCTGTTACAATTGTTGGGTCACCTGTGTAAAATAAATTGAGTACTAAGTTAATGGTGGTATATTGCACTGTGGTATTCGTTCTCTATTGCCGACAGGAATATTTTGTTACAAAAAGAGAGGAAAAAACATCCCAAAAACACATTTTCAAAATTTTCTGCGAAGTCTTGCCGTCACAAACAAACTTTATAAAAGCGTACTTAGGAAATGGAAAGAAAGGTTTACATACATGTAAAGGATACATGGTCATCGCAAAGAAAAGCAAAACTGAGAAAGTGACAATTATCAATATATGCAGTATAATTAATGGATAAACACATGCAGTTCTAGTGAATAAATAACTAGAACAGATATGCTTACATTATTTCAATAAATGATGTTAACTTCGGGACATGCCTTTTAAAGCCAATAAACATAAGCTTACCTTTAAGTTCGTTATGGCGAGACACTTTCAGTCCTGGACGGATATTGCAAAGATGAACTAGAAGGTCAAAGGGATTTCGTCAAAGTGTACGACATCAAAAAGATTGTTCTTGGTATGTAGCTATATCCCCGAAACGTAGTGGTGTAAGGCAGGGTATGATTCAAAGCAACAGCAAGAGAAATTATGATGTCTTCTTCTTTGGACTGCACTTTTTATATTATTCCTTTTGAAAGACACTGTTGTTTTGCTTTAAGATCCGAGAGTCCCACAAAGACTGTGCTCTATTAGCCCGGATAATTAGCCACCTTTGATCATTTGAGTTGGCTTTTGTAAACGGAACTGTTGTTATCAAATTGTTGCACCCTCCCCCAGTTCACCTACCACAAAGGAAGTACATGTATTTTAACGGCAAATCATTAAATCTCTGACAAACATAATGCACTATACACAGAAATTTGGTGAATATGTATACCGCAGCTTTGGAAGACTCACACGTTTATGAAACACACGGCTAGCTTCAACTAAGTTTTGCCTAATGCGGACTAAATGATTACAAAAGATGGCAAAGTATATATTATTAGTCGCATTGCCAGAAAAGATCGTTTAACTATTTCCATTTGAATGGACAGGGTTATGAACACAAAATACATCCGGCATCTGGATGAGAAACAACATTGGACTGGTGTTTTTGTTTTTACCTCTGTGCAAATGAAGGGTGTTTTATTGTACAGATATATGGAAATCAGAAGGAAAAAACATCAGAGAATGCAAATAGACCTAAGCTGTTGTGAAAGCTATTAAAACTATCTTGCACGCACATGTTTTGCATTCACCAACATGAAGTAACAGATGTAGTAATGAGAAAATTCTGGAATAATAGTCTTGTGTTTTGAGTGCCGATAATAAGGGGTAATCTGTCTAAATAAGGCCTCCGCTCCATGTAGTAATCCACAGCATCGCCAGTAATCACCCAGTTTATATACACACGACAGAATGTCGTCTCCAAACTCAACGATATACTTACCACAAACAAACAAGAAAATATACACAAGCATTTCATATCCACAAAACTTTTACTAAAAATGTACAACAGTTACCGAGACAAACGTTTGGAATGCATCAGGCTAACTTTAACAGCCATTATTCACCTCTGTCTTTGGCAATCCTTAAAATGCCAAAAGTTTTGATGAATATTGGATTTATTAATAATTTGAAACTGTAAAGCACAGATTATTAGTTGGTAACCACAAAGATGGTTCGGATATTTTCCTATTTGGAAGAGTTCTGAACTTCAAACACATATAATACGTTGTGAAAGTTATTACCCAAGTAATGGGTATAGTAATAAGAAAAAATCTGAAAAAAAGTCTTGTTTTGAGTACTGATAATAAGGGATAATCCGTCTAAATAAAGCCTGCGCTCCACTCAGTAATCCACAGCATCGCCAGTAATTCCCCTGTTTATAGGAACAAGGCATGATGTCGTCTCCAAACTCAACGATATACTTACTACCTACAAATGTCAAAAGTTTTGATGAATATTGGATTTATTAATTACGTGAAACAGTAAAGCACAGATTATTAGTTTAGTAATCACAAAGATGGTTCGGATGTTTTCCTATTTGTTAGAGTTCTGAACACATCCCCTATACATAGAACAGAATGGGTACGGAAAGGCCATTAATCTACCGGCGATAGACCTGCGGATAGATAGCGTGTTAGGCTTACAAGGTGTGCTCTCAGGGACTATGTTGGCGTCTGAACATCTACACGTACTGTACAAGTAAATATGTGAAATTCTCTATTTTAACCAACAAGCTATTAAAACAGTGCATGCTGTCATAGCGCCTGGTCAAGTCATGGTATAGCACATGCAGCGCCTTGGGTATCATACAGGTATCTGTGCACACAAACATACTGACTGATCAGTCAATGTCCTATCAGTGCTTTTAGTATGCAGAGTACAACAACATGTATTCTCCATTATAAAATACAAGACCAGTCTATTATTGTTATTATTTATACATGTATCAAAGTAAAGCAACAGGATATCCTCTACTTCACAGATGAGTTCTATTTCCTGTTGTTAATTATCACATCAGGCCCATGTATACATTATTGTTAATGGCTGGAAACACTGATCTCTGACCTCCAAGTCATTTTATAAATCTCAATAGCAAACACAAAACTGTCAATGTAAATAAGTTATTTTTTTTACACAGTGAATTGGACTGCCACATACATGTATATATTTTTATGAAAAATGAATGCGTGAAAAGAAAAAATTGACATACATGTATCACCTATACCTACATGTGTAAATACACCATCTTGAAAGGATGTCTATTTGCATTGGTATGTCAGCTCTTGTTACATGTATCAGCTATAAAGCCTTCAAGGCACAGTAACAATAACAAACACATCACCGCCAGGTTCAGTGTGCAATGTCTTTCTGGTTTGGCCTCACTCAGTGTTTACTACTAACCAACCAAGCATTTTATGTAAATCTTCAAACTTTTCAATCTCTAAAGCTTTTTTTTTAACTGGAATTTAAATTATGCATAAATTATTATGAAAATAAGTTTAAAATAATCTGTTTGTGTCACCGAAAGATGTAAGCTTCATAAAACTTTGCAACATATATTTCTACATTCAATAATTCTCTCAGAATATTTGAAAATATTGGTCGCAGAGGTCGTTGAAGAATTTGAGTATAAAACCTTAGTCTTTCTGATCATTATACTAATTTATCAGCCACTTGACTGTGATCCTATTCTTAATGTTGGGTACCTTGGTACATTTCTTTGGTCTTAATTGAGATAACTGACGGTAAATGACGTAAAGTTTTGTCTTTTGTTTACTATCTCAATGTCTGAGTTGGTGGCTACATGACAAAAGAGGCCACATCACCTAGCACTGATCTTCATTGACACTCCGGTTGTTAATGCGCAAACATGGGGACATCATTGACACAGAGGCTATCAGATTTTCTCATCAGTCACACCCTTTCTCTAACTTATTAATTAAACTGAAAAAAAGTATCTAGCCACAACTGTCACAAACATGTAAATTCCAGAACAACGCCAGAGATTAAAACTGACTACTGCTTCTCAGGTTGACTTAGTCTAATTTCACGAGCTACACTGCAGTGTCATGCCTCAATTCAAAAAGGATTCATAGAAGTCGAAATTTTACAAACCGAAATTCAAAAACTGAATTTCTACCTGGGGGTTAAATTGAGTTTAAAAATTTTTTACCAACCAAAGTAGAATCTGAAATAACTTTTTTACAAACCAAGGTAAATTTTATATTGTATTGTGTTGGCTAGTTATCTATATATTTTTACATATATTCACTTCACACACTGACTTGTTAACGAGGAACAAGAGGAACAGAAATTAGGGCTTTTCTGATAAAAACTGAGTGATGGCATACAAATTACAAGTTGGGCAAGAATAAAACAAGAACTTTAAAGTAGACAGTGAATCCCAAAAATGCTAACAGTGTCCTACAAACATTAAATTTACAAGTGGTTTTCAGTGAAAGAATTAATTATAAACCTTTCTGTAGTTATTTCTCTGTTTACTTAAATGTACCCTACAGAAAAACTACTGCTTGATAGGTGGGTACAAATGTTGTTGTTGTTGTTGTGGGCAGGGGTGTTAAACTTCTAACAGGCACATGTTTCTGACTCTTAGTTAAATGAGAAGATTTCTCGTAACCTTTTCTCAATGCTGTTTAAGCTGCTGTACTCTGAAGGATCTAAATTTATCAATATTCAAAAATTAACCGAGTTTGTCGACTGATCGAAAGTCAGTATCATAGTGAGCTTTTCGAACGCTGCCAAAATGCTTCGGGCCCTTTCGGTCGAACATTAATGTGGCAAAATGGTCCCTCTTTGTGTTGAGTTCGAAGAATGGCAGGACTTCTCCGGCTACATACACATAGATACATACTGAATGAATATTTTTTATTTCAACAAAGAAAGTCTGAAACCAACCCATGCTTACCTGTCCTAACAACCTACATGTCAATCGGATCCAGCCTGTAGAAAATCAACTTTATTTCATCCCCAAGTCCTACTGAGTTGTTATGATATCCTAGCGAATACTTAGTATATTTCTGTGTCTCTGTGCTTTACCCTAGTCAAGGTCATTTTTGCCGAAAGTTATTGCCGTTTGTGTGCGTTGTGTTATGAAACACAATGTGACTTTCGCCAGGACAAAAAACTAAACAAAAAAAAAAACAAAACAAAAAAGGACAATTATTTCTCATTCAAGTGCTTCTCGATTAAAACAACTACATGTAGTATGTTTAAATACACAGCAGTTTGATAATTATTGTCAAATATTGGCTAATCCTCCTGTGGGGATGACATTGTAGTTTTAAAGGTGTATTAATTTGTAGCGTGCCCAGGATTGGTCCTTATATCTACTGTACTTAACCTACAGTGTGGTGTGTAAAATGCCCGTTCAGAAGCACTTAAAAATGACAATTTTGATGCCAACACGTATGTTTTTCTGATAAGAAATTAACTAAAATTCACAAAAAACGTCTATGTAGCTCTATAAGGTGTTTGATTCAATCAGAATCAATCGAAATATGTCATCATTTGATTTATTTATTTGATTGGTGTTTTATGCTGTACTCAAGGATATTTCACTTACATGATTGCAGCCAGGCATTATGATGCAAGGAAACCAGGCACAGCTAGGGCGAAACCCACAACCATCTGCAGGTTGCTGCAAGACCTTCTTCCCACGTACGGCAAGAGAGGAAGTCAGCATGAGCTGGAATTGAACTCACAGCGATCGCATTAGTGGCAGGCTCCTGGATCATTGCACTGCCCTGGCATGCTAATCTTCTCAGCCACGGAGCCTCAGGCCCTGTGTCATTTGAAAAATATATATATACATATATGCAGGTAGTGCATGCTACACAGCCATACATGTACATGTATGCGCACCAAGAGAAGTTACTCTTTGTCCCCAAACAGTGATGGAGACCTGGACACAAATCAATCCCCACCACAGATGTTAGAGATAAGATTATAGACAGCTTTCATATCCTGTCCATATTCTCATGGGATTTACCTTGCCTGACATCTTAATTCCCGTGCTATAGTGGCTGGCACCAGGCCAAATCTCAATGTGCACTTAGCCATGTACACTGATATTTGTTAACGCTAGCTTCATGCTTCATGTTGAAGAATAGTGCTAATCTCTTTGTCTGAAATCTTTTTATCCATTTCTTCTAAAGTCACTGGCCTGCTCTTCATTTAGTAAACAGAAATACATGTACATGTAACCTCTCTCAGTTCATTTTTAGGAACGGAAAATAATTAACTTTTTCAGCCACATGTAAAAAAGTATCTTTTTATCAAGCTACATGTACATGCAACTAGATCGACTCTTGTTTAAAGATGCTACACAACAAAATTATAGATGCAGGTATGTGTACATGAACAGGAGATGATCTACATGTGTACTGACAGCAACGCACATGTAAACGCAACTGGATCCACAACATCACCACATTTGACACAGCAAAACAAATCAGTTTACGTTAACTAATCACAGAGGAAGTGAGCTAATCATGTTACATTGATCATTAAGGGAAATGTACAGGCCACAAAATGAGATTCATCACATCATTAACTGGCTTTGTTTGGACAGAAGGGCCAAGAGAAATCCATCTGATTAGACATACAGACTTACATGTACATGCACAAGTATGCGTGAACATAATTAACATGTACCTCCAATGTACATGTAAGCTTGACAGGAAATTAGTATCTACATGTACACATATTACACATGAGGATGCAGCACTTTAGTTTACACATGATATAACCATGGAAATGTAGCACAAAACTCTGAACACAAATTACTGTGCATTATATGTATGTGCATGCGGAACAAGAATGAAGACCATGTACTGTACATGCATGTACACGTGCTTCACTGAGTTCACGGATAGGTCACACTACAGGCTAACACTGCATCCATCTGAACTCACCTACCTAGGCAATCATCAAAGCATGTTATTTCAATACTCATACATGTACAGTGTAAATCAGCGCTAATATCTGAGAAGCCTTACTTGAAACTGGGAAAAGTAACAATATTTGTGAAGGATTATCTGTGACCAGCCTACTTTCACTCCCAGCCTTCTCTCTTTCAACATGGAATCTTAGACATAGAACCATCAGACTGAACAACCAAGGAGTCCATTCAAATCACGATCCTTTGCAGTGCACTGCAATTCACTAACATACATTGTATGTCTTCAAAATCATATCAAATACACATGTGTCAACATGTGCCACCAGTGAGAACTGCAATTTGGTGTCCCTCTATACACTCATCATATTGCACCATGCTGGCTATCATACCTAATTAACAATAATGGTGCATGACTCCTTAAATTGCATTTTAGACCCAATTTAAGAGCACTACGCAACCAATCCATATGTTTCAAACATCTGAAAGAATAACTTAGCACTTCTACAGCAAACTACTCTACTGCAGCTCTTAGGGGTAAGACAAACAAAGTCATGGAAAGTGAAGCACAAGGACAGCTACATGTATATACTGCACTGGGACATTGCAAATGTACAGGAGTATTGGTATTTGATCATTTTAGAATGAGTTCCTGACATGCATGTATACGTTTACATGTACATATGTGCCACACATCCATTGCGCATGTACATGTATTGTATTACTGAGCTAAAATTTTGTCAGTGACTAAGTTATTTGTTTTCCATTGGGAGTTCTATTGATCTTGGAGGTTTGTTTGGAATGTACATCTAGGATGCCATTCTTCTGATGGAGGGGTACATGTAAATGTAAGTTGCAGAATCAAAAGTACAATTCTGTGGAAATTTTTTCAGGAAATCGCAGTACATGAACTTGTCATCATATATGTATGTATATACGTAAAATATTTCTACTTCTGTAAAAAGTACAAAAAATCCGGTGAAAAGGGGTCATATTGTCATGGAGAATGGTGATTTTCCACTAGAGAATCAGACCACATGTGCGTGTACAGGACATTGGCACTTCATAAATGTAGTCCTTCATATATGTACATGCACACGTAAATTGTAGTCACCTGTATCATAACACTGCAACAGAAGATTTCACGTTACATTTTGTAAAAGTACGTATGTATACTTACAAGTACATGTAATATTATCTATACAGGAGATGATGGTGCCTCAGAGAAGAGTTTCAGATTCCTCCCTAATAGATCCAGCTTCAGTGCTCACACTCCCCTTACTTAGTATTGAGTCTCGACGCGAGTCTCCTTCATTGTCAAAAAAGTCTGTTTGCGCCACCCCATGTCTCTTGATAACATAGGGGCTGGGCATCATTTCAGGTTTGGATAGGGTAGATGTGTTGTCATCATCATCGATATCATGGATGTACACTTGGTCGGCTGGTGTCTCCGTATCATCCATTTCAGAAAGTTCCTTTGCACTACAGTGAGGGGTTTCTACTGGAATGGTGTTGTGGAACCGAGAGAAGTCAATCTGATACTGGCCGTTTTCCTTCTGGAACGTGACCAGGCGCTCAAATCGGTGACCCCACAGGATTTCTCCTGGGAGATAAGAGCTGCGAGCCTGAGTGGTCATCCCTGTTGACTCCACGATACCCTCCATGATAACCACAAGTTCAAACTGCTCACGGTGCAAGTCCTCTGCAGAAATTTCCCAGAATGGGCTTTCTTCATCAATTTTATGCACTATAATAACTGGCCATACCAAGAAAAGGCGGTCACGGCCATCAGCAAATCCCAAATCCACATCAAACTGATACAGGGGTAAAACTTCCCCTTCTTTAGTGATTTTCTTTTTAATGAGCACTCCTCTAACATGAGCTTCCACTAAGTGTGACTTTCTCATATCTCCCACTCTAAACAGCAGGCAAAGGGAGCCGTCCTGTTTGCAAACACAAGCATTCTTACTGAACATTAAGGTCTCCGCTCGTTTTTTAGGTCGTGAAAGTTTGGCAAAGACAATGCCAGTCATCATGGCTTGACAGATCACACCAAAGCAGGACTGAATCATCATCACCACAATTGCCTCCGGACATTCCTCCGTGGTAGAGCGGGAGCCATAGCCTATGGTGTGCTGGGTTTCTATAGAAAACAGCAGTGCTGAGGTGAATGAGTGAATGGCTATAACACATGGCACCCACTCCTTGTTGTTCTTGTTCTGCTCGTGTAAATCACCATGGCTGAAACAAATTAACCACCAAATCAGAGCAAATATCAGCCAGCTTAAAATGAAGGCTAATGCAAAAAGCATTAGATTGTATCGCCATTTTATATCCACCAATGTTGTGAATATGTCCGCCAGGTACCTGCGTCTGCGTTTTCTGATGTTTGACTGTGTGATGTTTACTTCACCATTCTTGTAGACAAGCCTCCGTCTCATACGCTTGGAGTGCTGTCTGTCTGCCCGCCGGTTCACAGCCAGATTGTTCCCCGTTGGAAGCCTAGTGTGTATTTTGGCATACTCTGAGAAACAGTCCTGAGAGAGGAGAAGGTCACTCTTTTTGGTATTTTCCCCAACATCAGGCTGAGATTCTGTGTGAGTCAACGGAGTCTTAGCAGGGAATATGCTATACCCCGTTTCCATGATACAAGCCTGCATGAGTTTGCCGAGGAACCGGTGATATAAGAACTCTACATGTCAATAGTGAGGTTATCAAGGTGCCACAAGCTAGCCTTCTTCTTCAGAGGAAGGTATTGATGATATTCCCCACTCCTGTCTGTCCTTGTCTGGCTCAGGTTCCACTTTGAAGCAGGAGCTGTCAAATTCTCATCTACAGGGGCTTGTCAGTATAACAGTAGCCCCATGAAGTCAACCTGAGCCTGGTTAGTCTCTAATCTCTTACTGTCCACAGATCCACGGCTTCCCAGCTATTCACATCTGGCTAGCCTGAAATTACACAAATCAGCAATGTTATAACACAACCGAACAAACTTCTCATCACATATTTTACTAAACTGTACAAGGGACAAAATGTGAATGAACCCAAACCTGTTAAAGTCTGCAGGTTCCTTGGTCTACACACATTGATTACCTACAGCCTGCAACATGAGCTGAAGACCTTACACTGGCTTAATAGTCAGCAGCATAAAAAGGTTTAGGGAGAGACAGACCTTCAGCTGTGCCCCTATTGTTAACACCTTCAGCAACTGATTTGTTTATGACTTTCATGGGCCTGTTACTTGGAAGGCTGAATGAAGAAAGCTCTCAGCTGGCACAGATCTCTCCTACAATAAGTGAACCTTTACTATTCTTCAACATGCCTGCATCTGAATGTCTATCACACTTCAGGCTTGACTACTGCTATACACAAACTTGGAATTAACCTCGTAATGTTACATAGAAACAAACATCATGTTCTTATTACCCTGTAAGTAACTGCATGTAAACATGTACAAGTACCTGTATGCGCACACCTTTACCTGCAACAGTGATCTATTTCACTCACTCTCACCACATCTGTATGTACACTGGATTATTTCAGGTAAATCAGTCAACCAAAAATATACTGAGATTTACTCATACTACAAAAAAATCTCACTTTACTTTGTAGGAGTGATTAATTGCCAATGGTTTCTCACTGTGAGGAATTTGAAGGCACATGTATGGCCCTTGCACTAATGTAATACACTAGTAAGTCACCTAGAAAAGATAAAACTACAAAAGCAAATGAATGAAGCCAAAATAGAGTATTAAACAAAATCCATGATCAAATATTAGGAAACTATCATGTAAACAAAATCACTTGAACAGAAACTTTGTACACGCACAATGGATTCTAGGTCAAGTTTAACAGATGGAGTGGGGAGGGGGGTTTATTTTAAGAGAAGGAAAACAAACTGTATGGCTACATTGAGGACACAGGTTATAAATAATTGCCTTGTGTATGTACATGTATAGATCTCAGTTTCTCCTCTCACCAGCTGGGTTTAAAGCCGAAGAAACTTTGAGTGAACAGCGGGGTTATGAACCATGACTTCAGCCCTACATCTCCATATATAACAAACACAGGACAAATACGGAAACAATGACAACAGCTGCAAGTGCATGTCCATGTGTGTCTAAAAGCATGTAAAGCAGTTGGCCGAAAACAGCACAAATACTAAATGACTGCTGTGTACTTTCATTTCTTGCATAACACTGTAAATGCGATTTAATCTGACGCATGGCATAAACCATATCAAAATATTTGCCTTAAACACACGTACATGTACTGTACTGTATCCAAACCTCTCCCAGAATACGGTGCAAGTGCTCTGCAGTCCAATGAAAGATTAGATGTGATTTCGGTGATATTGCCAACTTAGCCATAAATATTCATACATACCCCTCATACATATATGTCATCATTCTGTTAAGCCGAAAAGTTCTACAATGACAGCCTGGCATGTAAATCACACCCCAAATCCAACAATACAAGGTAAGCCAAATAACATGACTTAAGAATATGATATTAATCATCTAAAACTAAAAAGTATGTGGCTTATGAGCAATTTTTCCATTCTGCTTTTGAACATGTACCAATATGAATAATTAAAGTCAAGACTACGATGTAAATCCTTGAATACCTGTAGATCTAATGAATAAAATAAGCAGAAATTCTGGCTAGCTTGTAACAGATGCATGAAGACCTACTGTGTAAAACATATTAACTTACATACATGCATACACAAAAAATAATATAAATTAAAGATAGCCCTATTATCAAGATAAAACGTGAACATAAATCATGATCAGTTCATGCATTGAGCTTAGTTCACAAGGAACTGTGTCATCATCAAATCTCAAAAGTTCTAATCAATGAAGTGCACCCAGAAACAGCCACAGTACATTCAGCTCTCATATCAATAACCAAATTAACATACATGTACATGTACTACTGTCTCTATGAATCTCATCACCATGGAAACATTACATGAACAGGTGATAGTGGACACATAACGACAAATTAACAACATATTCCAGACAAGCTATCCATTAGTGGAGCAGTGCAGTGGACAGTGCATTGAGTGGGAATGACACCTTTATGGATATGAGAATGTATCCCATCTGGCCATGGATAATTCCCGCCAACTGCACAAATTCATGCCACACCTTCGTTGTCACATTTACTGCACCCTTCAGAACCTACTATTATAAATAAGCATGTCCCCTACCAGTTTGAGCTCTCTAATATATATATATATATATATATATATATATATATATACACACGTCTGTCAAGGACAACAAAAACAGCCTTAATTTTATTGAAAGTAGATGGAACAGCACTAAATTTGCACATTATAGTGGCGTTATCGTTCTACATCTATACTATACAGGAAGTGGTTCCAAAAATGCCAGTATTACTTCTCAGTAACGAACTGTCAGTTTGAAAACCTTAAAAAAGTGGAGGTTCCAAGACGATTTTCAAGTGGAAGTAAATGCAGATGGTGCAATAACTCTGATGAGTAGTGAAGTATTACAGTTACTGAACCAGGATAAAACCCAGAGGAAGCCACTATGCCTAACCATTTACCTGCACAACCTCCTGACACAAACCCACTACTGAACCAGAACAAAGACTAAAGGAAGCCACTATGACTGACCACTTATCTGGAACAACCTCCTGACACAAACCTGCTACTGAACCAGGACAAAACCTAGAGGAAGCCACTGTACCAGACCACTTACTTGGAACAAACCTTCTGACACAAACCCTCTAGGACAAAGCCCAGAGGAAGCCACTGTGACTGACCATTTACCTGGACAAATCTCTTGACACAAATCCACTACTGAACTAGGACAAAGCCCAGAGGAAGCCACTGTGACTGACCATTTACATTAACAAACCATATGTCACAAAACCACTTCTGAACCAGGGCTACACCTCAAGGAAGTCACTGTGCCTGACCACTTACCTGGACAAACCGTCTGACACAAACCCACTAATGAACCAGGACAAAGCCAGAAGTCACCGTGCCTGACCACTTACATGGAAAAACCTCCTGAAACAAACCTACCACTGAACCAGGACAAAACCTAGAGGAAGCCACTGTGCCTGACCACTTACCTGAACAAACCTCCTGACACAAACCTACTACTGAACCAGACAAAACCTAGAGGAAGCCACTGTGCCTGACCACTTACCTGGACACACCTCCTCACACAAACCCACTACGAAACCAGGACAAAGTACAAAGGACACCATTATAAGAATGAATGTAAATATACATCAGCTGGTAGTATATATATCAATGATCAACCATATACTTCAACCATGGCCACATCTTTATCTTATTTGAGGCAACGCCAAGAGTACCCTACTCAAGTCTAGCAACAGTCACATTTACCTGTAGGTCCTAACTCACTGGATGTATTGGTAACATCTGTATTTAATGCGACTGTATTGTTTATATAATATGGTCATAAAAATTCAGAACAGTAAGATCAATGGAAATATGTGTTAGTGGCGTGCAGCTTTGACAGCTCAAGAACAGCAAAGCAAAAACAAAGACCTGGTGGTGAATTTAGGAACCTAGATCTATAATTCTGAAAACTAGAATGGTATACATGTAGTTCTGACACAGCATTATTTTAAGTGTTTCCAAGCACAACAATATAGCCAGTAGCAACTATATTTTATGGTGCATGCATACAGGCAAGGGATAATACCTAACGGCCTTTAATGTTACAGGCACATAACACTGTTCACATGGGAAGAAAATCAAATACATATAATGGAGATGTTACTCTGAAACTACAACCGTAAAAAAGGTATCACATGGACAAATGCTTGTTGCCACTTACATTTAAAATATCTTGCATATGAATTAACCATGCACACATGAAGAGACACCCCTGCACCTTGACACGCACGCCTGTAGAGACACCCCTGCACCTTAACATGCACACTTGAAGAGACACCCCTGCACCTTGACATGCACACTTGAAGAGACACCCCTGCACCTTGACATGCACACTTGAAGAGACACCCCTGCACACTTGAAGAGACACCCTGTACCTTGACATGCACACATGAAGAGGCACCCTGCAACTTGACATGCACACCTGAAGAGACACCCCTGCACCTTGACATGCACATCTGAGGAGACACCCCTGCACCTTGACATGCACATCTGAAGAGACACTCCTGCGCCTTGAAATGCACAAATGAAGAAACACCCCTGCACCTGGACATGCACACATGAAGAGACACCCCTGCACCTTGACATGCACACATGAAGAGACACCCCTCCACCTTGACAGGCGCCACGCAGAGAACCTTCTGAAACCCAAAGCCTCACCCATATTAAATAAATCAGTACAGATGATTCAAAAAGATCATACTCTCAGAAGATATTTATTGAATGAATACCACACAAAATAAGTTTATCTGAGGGTTTGAGGTAGAATCTTGCCACGATATAGAAGTTGACAGATAACAACACCATTTACGATGTGGCTGAAATAATGCAGAAGTGGAGTATGACCATAATCAATCAATGTAGAATCTACGGAATGTAAATAAATTCTGCAATCTTTCTATAATACATAAGACAAAACAAGTGTTTCCAGTAATTTTTCTTACATAATATCTTTGACGTCATGAAGTCCTGCAGGAGCCTTTGGGTCACTTTATGTTTGACTGCAAACAATTTCTTTTAACCGAGTAAAATCACTGACTACGATCAAAGAATTGTAATAATTTGCAGAGGTCATAGGCTGTCGTAGCTCTGGTGTAACTCAGGCTTAACAGATCTACATGCATGTACCTCATTCCCAACTAGTGCCTTATCAACTCAGGGAATCAAACTACATATACACGTTTATATGTAAATGACATTTTTCTATTTCCTTGAACAACTTACAATTGCAACTCAATTTGTAACTTTAGCAAGTTTGAGGAGAATTGGATCACTCATTCTGTTTCATTTTTTAGTATTACGCTCTGCCTTGAGGTTTATGTGAATGATGTTTATCAAATAAAGAAGCTATCCTCAGGAGTACACATCACATAAGCTATACACACATCATAGATAAAAAGGGTTCACAGAAGTCATTTTTCCACCTACTAACTATTCCCCTTAGGGCAAAATGTGTTTTTCTTTCACTTGAAATTGACTTTTTTTCTTTCAACTGTCCTCTTGAAATACTGAAATTGAATATTATAAACTTAATAACCATCCCCCATTAATTAAAGTAACTATGACCGTTTATATGAACTCACGCTTGACTGTATGACATTGCAAATTGATACTGGGCTCTCATAGCAGTTATTATTTTTTCAGGCTTCCACATGTGAAGAGTGTCAGGAGAATAGGGCGGCTTATCTCCCTCGAGGTAACTCTCTCTTTAAAAGGTTTGTTGTTAGGAGTAAGGTGTGGTTAGGTGGGGACCTCAGAAAATACAGAATCAGAAAACGACAGAAGCCAGTTAAAGGCCCAACTTTAAAAAAAGGTTTTAATTTTGTAAACGTATTTTGAAAACCCACTCAGGATAAAAGTTCTGTATTTTTTAAATCCACTCAGAGGTAATTTTAAGATTCTTGCCCTAATTAAACACAACAAACAGCTTCAGAGAACTTTTAAGGTGTAAAACATGGACTCAAAATCTCTCAACATTTCTGCAACTCTCAAACACTGTTATCATGTTTTCTTACTGCAGCCTTTAACAAGCGAGGTCCCACTTCTCCTAGTTTCAGGCCTCAAAAACTAATCACAGTCGCCCTTGTATGACAAGGGAGGTAATTTAGAGCAGCTCTATTGTGACAACGTGTCCAAAAGCTTACAACCAAGAAAACCTAAAATGACAAACTGTGCAAATATTATGTCAACAATGGTCAGGTGTCGTTTAATGTCAAACGGTAAAAGAACTTTAACAGCGAAAATTAGCAAATATGAATAAACCGCAATTATTCCATGAAATATTAATAAAAATTATCTTTAGATAAAGAGGCTATAGATTCACGGAGATTAAGTATGTGTACATGTAAATTGACACGTAATGTATCAATGGCAATAGCCTGTCACTTGTTCCGCGACAATTACGGCTGGATCTCAACGATCTGACGTATTCCCAGCTCCATGTTCTGCCGATGAACACAAAACACACTTTCAATTACAACCATAGGAGTAGGTTATTTTTATTTGTTAGGAAATAAGCTTACTGTTCATCTAGCTTGATTTCATACATCTCTCCATTTCAATTAATCTAATCAAATGGAAATTTCACACTGATCAAGTATGCTGGTTGTGAAGATTTCCAGACAATTAGCTCATAATGTGCACAGGTTGTTTCATGAGTTTTGATGACATTCAATTTGAGATACATAAAATGTTGAATATTTTTTCAAAAGGCAACACAAATTGAATGATAAGTATGACGAGAAACTGAATATTTTAATTGACTAGTAATACCGGCCTGAGCAGACGACTTCTATGAACCCCTCTCAGTCCCTGCAGAGTGACAGATCACTTAAGTTTGTTGAACATTCAATGCATGGCTCAGACTTTAACACATACCTGTTTGTCTGGATTTAGAGGTCTTTAACTCACACAGGTTAATTAACTGTTGTCTGATCTGAGGTTAAAATCCCTTCTTACCACTTCTGAAGTCTCCTGAGAACTGTTGAAAGGGCTGATTTCACTTTGAAATCCCTGTCTATATATGTCTGGAGGTCACCGAATACTGTAAGGCCCCAAGTAGCATACGATATGACATGTGTATCAATGGGAACATACTGACATAGTTATCACTAGTACACACAATGTAGCTAACGCTACTTGACAGGTCATGTGATTCACTAAGTTAAATACAATTGTGTACAAGCAACCCTTAAAGAAGTAAAGCTTTTAACAACTTAACTGATTACTTTACGCATAGTTGTTACCCTGTTATTCACCGTATGACTGTATAGGAACCACTGCACTAAAACTGTAGTTTACAAGCAGCTGATTCTGAACATCATGAAGTTATCATCACCTATTGTTAACCTCGGTTCTCACCCCTGACATCGTGACAAATAAAGCAGTTATATGCAAGAAAATCAACTGAACTTTTGTGGCATAGTTTGAAAATACATTTGGTACATCAACGATTTTCATGGAAAAAAACTTCACACCATTAAGTTGTGTGTGTAAACATACATACCTTAACTTTAAAGAACTTTACTTTAAATATTCCTAGTATCATCCATTTAACTTTATCTGCACACATGTTTCAACAAATGTATAAAACTTTCATTTTTTTCATTAACAGCATAGCCAATCTGTTCTATCTACACACATAATAATTAATGGGTTGCTACTGTAAGGCCATGTCACACATACAAAGTCATACCTATGTACTGTATGTACCTGTAGTTCTTTCTTTACCTATACAAGTATCTGTACTGTATGGCTACATTACTACACGCAGATATGCCTGTATCCAAGATACACCCTGCAGGTAAACTTCGACATTGTCATATCTTGATAAAACATCACTTTGAAAAATGAGTATAATGGAAATCTCAACACTGTTTTTACTGTACACTGATACACGTGTGTATGTACATGAGTGTGTAGTTATCTTGTAACTACTGGTAGACTTCCCATGTGACTGAGGAAATGGCCGAGTTTCTCATCATCAATGGGACAACATACTCAATAATCTACCAAACAGATGCTTCCACAATGCATTACTCGCATCAACTTGTTACATATGTAACCTAGGAGCAAGCTTCAGGTGTCTTTGATCACACTAATTGCATTCCATTAACTTACAGAATGCATATTAAAATACACACATACAAAGCTAAACATCATGTCAACCGATATATTCTTCCAACAAAAGTATTCAATCCCTGTTATGAGCAACAGTTTAGGGTAAGGTGCCCTACCCTATTTTTTCTAATTTTTAGGACAGATATAAGTAGTGCTGAAAGCAAAGAATTACATTTCTCTCTCAGTTTTTTGAGAAAGTAAAGATATGAATATGCTGATCATTAGAGGACCATGCTCACTAACCATGTGAACAAAAGAAACTAAACATTCCTGCTACAGTTACATGTCTATTGGTGAAAAACAGCATATCAGGTGTCCCAAAAATTAGAATAATTAGGGTATTTCAATGATTGTATGGATTTAGTGCCACTAGCCACTGGCCCTCTGCACATGGCTTATTTCTCTCATTACATAATAGTTAGGAGGGTAACAGTTTATTTCTTTCCATTACATAATAGTTAGGAGGATAAGCTGTGCCTCTTGGTGAAGCATATATTTTCAGTGTACAGTACATGTTTATGCCGCCAGGTACTGTTAAGCTCTAGCTTTATCTCAGCATTATAATCATCTTCCTAGCACCTAAGGACCCAACACAGTTCAGACTTACAGGTACACGAGAATCAACACTAAGCTGGTTAATCTTAGTATTTATGTAACAGCCTAGGTATTGTTATTTATTGAATAAACTTACAATGCCTCAATACCAACAGGTGTTCACTACAACATCCCTTCAACATGAAACTCCCAGGTAAATAACTTGGCATACGAGATTTACATACATGTAGTACACGTAAATATTCAGATGCCCACTAGCATGAAAATAAATATGTACATACAATTAAACACTTTACTACCATCATATCTATCTTCCGTCGTCCTATGAAGCAAAATATTCTTGAGTACGAAGTAAAACACTAATCAAAGTAAAACACCAATCAGAGAGAAAAAAAACTTCCTATCTTTTCTATGACTTGTCTCACTGTACAAGCATATGTAAGTTTTGTCCTGTGACAGCTATTCATTTACAATGTAGTCTTGTCATAAATGTTCCTGATCAAGTGACAAAATTGGTTAGGCATGTAGTCACCAAGCTTAATGGTTAGATTGGAGCAATTTTGTGCATTCGCCACAGAAATGAATTCTTGATGAGAATGACAGAGACACTCACTAAAAGTTTCTCAACATATTCAGCCCAGTCAAAGAACTGTGATGCATTTTACCTACAGGTATGCTGCTACAGTACTTGATTGATTGATTTATTTATTTGTTCTATGTTTTGTGCTGTACTAAATTAATATTATCCCTATGGTAAGATAAAATCGGGCAGAGCCTATGAGAAACCCATGACCATTCTCATTTTCAGTCTGCTGGCAGATTGACCTTCTCACGTACTGCCCGAGAGGAGGCCAGCACGTGGACCTGAGTGAACTGCGCCGAGCTGGCACGCTAGCCACCTCAGCCACGGAGGCCCCTACATGTATTTATAATTAAATCAATATTTACCACAGAATGTAATCTGTATTCAAAGGATCACATACAGACCATACTACAGTACATGACCTAAGAAGAGTCATAATATTCTGTAACTCTTCCTGGTTTTTCCCCATTTCTGCTTAAAATGAAACATTCAGATTCAGGCATATTATGTGCACATGCATATCAACAGTGAACTGGAAAATTGGTACTTTTTCTGCATAGTGGGTGAGGCACTTGACTGAAAATGCATCCTTAAAAGATATATTTTTTTTCACACCAAGTGTTGACAATTGTAGGTAATTGTCATTAACCTCTGTTAGAGTTGGCCTAAGCTCTTCATATCACCTGTACAAGACCAATACCTGTATAATAAAATCTTTGCTATTACACAGGTGAATAAAACTGTGTATAAAAGCTGGTTTGTCACAACTGCTTCTTGATCTCCAGGACACATGCAGCTGGAAGTAACTAAACATGCACATGTAGTGCTGCCTCTATCTTTATAATACACTACATGTTTACTAAATTCCTATGTCACTGATCCAGCAATTACCAGTACAAAGCAGCAGCAAAATTTCAGCGAATTATTCAGATTAGTACAAAGCCCAAGCTGATACGAATTCAAATGAGGTTGACCAGGAAAGACAGAATCTCTACTTACATGTGAGCAGTACATCTACAACAACACCGCATAAGTATCTGCTGTACTCTCAATGTTCACGCTGGTGTCTTCCTCGCTAATGGCCCAGGTGAGGCAATCCAATATTCATGACATTAAAGAGTGAGTGAACAGAGTTCAAGTGAAACTGGATCATTTCAAAAACAACAAGTGGTGGGCTTAGGGAACCTGAACCCATACTTGAGGTAAACAAAATTCCTTAGCCTAGCCACAGACCAGGGTCTGTCTTGCGGCTACCAAACTTACCCTTAAAAACATACCTCTTACACACAATCTCAACTAAAATGCTTTCTACTGGAGTCAGTGAACCGTGGCATCTACGCTATACAATTCTGCAGTGGGTTTAATATTCTGTATACCATGTATGCTGATGTGTAGTGAAGCTCATCCAACTGAACAGGTATCTTCATGTGTTTATAACAGCATTGATACACGTACTAAGCTAGGTAAAAAAAAAATGAAATCAATTGCAAAATTCCAATCACTAATACATCTAGTACGTGTATGCCATAAATAAATGAGGTATTATGGCTGAACTGTCCTGCAGCAAAACAAGTCTAATTTCATGTACATGTACGTATGCAGTACACTACAAGTACGCTAAAAGGGATTAACTTAAGTCACGCTTTTACCAGCTCAGAACACGTAAGTACATGTATGGTACTTATTCTTCTAGTGCACTGCACTGGATGTATACATCTAGCTGTAACAATCACTATCAGACGCAGAAAAACATTCTCACAGTGAATAATACAACAAATGACATTTGGAAAGGTCAGTCATTACAGTGGATTGCTTTGAGAGTAACTTTTCTTTACGCGATGTCTCCCACTTTTCATACATGTACATTTGAGAATGTCACATTCAAGCGTTTGTTGCTTCACGTCTCAGAATTACCATGTGAGCTCACTTTCTGTGTTGCAAGCGATTCAGCATCACACTCAATTACAAGTTTCTTTCAAGTTCTTATAACTGTTTTAAGCTTTACATTGGTTTTATGGTATATAGTATATTCAATATAACTCTGTTCATGTTTGATGTATGTACATGTATCTTTACATTTAAAATCAAGGGTGTAACACATTCATATTTAAACACAGTATTTGGTAAATGTTGTAAGGCAACCAGAAACAGATGAATGCAAAACTTTCGCTCAATACATAAAGTACTGGAGATATCATCACTAACATTTTCCTTAACAATTTAACAAAAGCTTAATAGATTGTCAAGAATTTTGTATTTTGCAGTAATTAGTGTACACACTGGACATTTATGATGGCACTGCCTCTTCATGGCGTCATGCTTACACGTATATGAAACTTGAGCCTAATACATTCAGTATTTTAAGATATCACCCTTAACTTTTACCCTAACACTGATTCTAACAAATTAAAGACAAAGTAATGCACATGAAGGGCATCAACAATGAAATCTCCCTCATATGTTTTTTCTTTACATGCATGCAAACCTTGGGCTCGACACATGCAATATTCTTTGAAATACCACCCATAACCTTTCTCTTGATCCTTTAACTGTTATTGGGATAGAGACAGAGGCTCGGGTATGACAATTAGACCCTGCTGCTCTTTGTACAGTCCAGCTAATAAGAGACAAGTGAACTTAAAAAAAAGTTTTTGTCTCTAAACAAAAACCTTTATCCTTGTAAACTCATACAAAATTTATGGAGTCAAACCTTAAATAAATTACATTCCACTGATTTCTAAAGCTAACTGACTCCTTCTGTGCTTGGAGATACCTCAGTAAACTGATAAATTATACATGAATAAAAACATGACAATTCAGGATCTTTCTGACCTGTTCAGGCAAATGCAAAGACTACCTGCAGTCACATACCTGCATCTACAGTTAACTTATTTGTCTGTAATTGGTATGATTATAAGTTACATGAGCATTAGAAATACATGAGCCATAAAAATAAATAAAGATGCCATATCAAAGACTACTGAAAAGTATATGAACAGAAATTTTTTTAATCATTTTAAAAGTCAATCTAATCATTTCTAAAATGCAATACTCAGAGGAGAAACTCTTCTATGCTTCCTTAATATGCAAGTCACATAGATGCATGTTCACATAGGTCAATCTACATTAAATATGTTTTTTTTACTTTTCTTACCAGAGATGTTGACAATTAGCATTTTTATTCCACACATACATGTATATGCATAATCAGGTTTTCCCAGCAACAAGTGCAAAGCATGTATACAGTACAGTTGTGCAGGCAGTGACTCGCAGAATTTCTTTAGTCACGTTGAAGAGTTCACACATCAATGTAAGATTATTCAATCAGCACTTACTTAAAGCTATTGAGAAAACAAGTTTAACTGAAGCATATCAAGCAATTTCAAATATAAAACTAGAACTTTTCACTTTCGAAGTCTCCCTGAAATTCTTACAAAATTATTACTTGTGAGGCACATGTACATCTATATCAGAACTTACATGCTCTGGTACATATACAGGTATGTGTACATCTATTTCACCAGCTGTTTCACATAGCTAGTTGTAAAACAAGGTGACATGTACTCTCTTTGAATTTTTCAGAGAAAAACCTGCACTTCATTCTTGAGCCAAAAATCCTAAACACATGACACTGGTTTCACTATGCTTTAAAATATACACATATACATGTAAGTACAAATTACATGTACCAATGCTTTGCCATGTTTCAAACAGCACTGAGTCCCATTAAGATCCTCATGTCTATTAGAAGTGCTAATAGTGTGTTCCTAAATTTGTCGAATACATACATGTCTTAGCTCCTTTTATCCATACAAACATTCATCTTTTTATGTACAGTGCTCTATCATTCCATAATACATACATGTAGGCCTAATCCCATTGGATTTAAATCCAATCTGCTTCTGATTTTTAACTCTGACCAAACATTACAACATACAGAATCATCGGTACATACAGAAATCACAGTTTCCTGGCATCAGATGCAGATAGTAAACAGTACCTAGCACTACCTGCGATTGGCACCACAGAAAGCGGATTTATCTAGTCATGATGGTCAGTGCTTCATTCAGCCATGCTGCTGGTGTCCAGTATTAGTGTACTCCTGACCTTTCCATTTGATCTCACAATTATCCTGTCTATTTACTCAGACCAAATCCTCATGAATACTTGCTCTACATCTCTTCAAGATAAGTTAATGATGTTTAACCAGCCATGAATTACTTCAATGACTGCATAGTCTTGATGGGTTACCAATAAAAGCCAGCTGCTTTTTGGGAAAGGCAGTGGAAAAGCTGCCCTAAGCATCCCCTGTAGACCATTTGTTAACGCCATCAAATTAACATCTAAATCTCGGCTGGGAGGAGAAAATATATCAACTTGTGGTATACCAGTTCATACATATGTAACCCTTCATCATTTATTACAGCCAAGGCGTTTCTTATTTCCCATGATTACCAACTTTATTTCTCTCGGGGCAGCCGTAATCCATGATATTATTGATCTAAGCACATCAGAATTGATGGATGATGTTATAATTTATAGGCTTTCCCAGATCCAATAGAATTTGGCTATTGTTCAGCAGCTCATATCCTCTCTACTCTTACTAGGGGGCTAGACCACATTTCCACACACTCAGTGGTTATATCTGTGGGCACAAAATACAAACAGTTCACCTTCTGGGTAAACACTATGGTTCTACTGCTGACTAAATAAATGTATTACTTCAGTGTTAATGCTCTTGTAATGATAGAATGTAGCCAGTCCCATGACTGCGGGTCTACAGAATCCAGGTTATTAGCTACACACATTTCATGGCTACTGGTGCCAGAGGAAAACACTCTAAAGCGCTTTAATTTACTACTTACCAATACATGATTATTGACGACACTCTAGCCAATAGGGCAAACATGTTTTATACAAATACATCTATATCCACTCTAGCTACAGTACATGAGATATCATATAGTTCAGATGAAAACTTATGAAAATAAAATGTGTCAACTCGTATTGCCCTTATAATAATAAGTACAGCTAATTATATTTCTCGGATTCTAATTTACCTTTCCTTAAACTGCAATATATGAAAGTTCCAAGATTTTACATAAAGGGATACTTGATTACTAGTGCTTTCAAATGTGATAGATGGCAATCTAAATGTACAAAATGAAATCAGAAAATAATCAGTCCACTGCAATGGTAACCAGAAATTTGAAAGCCCCTGCTTAAATAGAAACCTAATTCACCCCAATATGAAGCTATATACAAAATGTGTCAAAATGAGCTGCCATTATCACCATGTACATGGATCTGAATACATGTACATGTATGTTGAATTCAACTCAATTCAGGTGATGGAGTATTTCCTGATCAGGTTTCAGCATCTGCTGATTCTGATGTATTTTCATGAGTTTCCACCGTTTACAGTGGCAGCTAATACTTTGCCCACCATATCCCTCATCAGCATTCTATTTCTCTTGCTTTTAGATGTTTTTACATGTATGACACTTATATGGCATTCTACATGAAACGCTTTGTTTTTTTTTCTCCTAATATAGAGCATACAATGTACCCATGTAACAAAAGTACAAAAAAGCTTTTCATCTTTCATCTTGGTGCCGGGTCTGGAAATTTGTTTCATTGCTGTTTCATGCCCTACTCAAGAATAGTTCTTTTTTCAGATGGCAGCCATGCAGCATTGTGGTTGGAGGAAACCGAGCAGAACCCGGAGGAAACCCATGACCATCTGCAAGTTGCTGACCAACCTTCTTATTTACAACTCACCATGTAACTCTAGAAATAAAGTAGCTTGCTGTGGTGACATCAACGGTGATAGCTGTCAAAACAACTCTGTTGGGGGGAGAGCCAGAAATGGGGGCGCTAAGTTGGTACCTGGTTTCCCATATGTTCATCGACAACGTCATATTTTAATATTTCTGACCACTAATGGAAAATATGCAGGAAACGGAGGTTATTAAGAAATATAAAAGATGAAATGAATTTTTTCCTTCAATTTGTGGGCATTTCATTCTTCAAACTATTCTCTTCATGTATCCATTAAATTATTGGGAACTGTCTTCTTACAACTGCAAGGAAACTTGTGAAAAGATTATTTGATTTTAACTGAAAGCAACTGGTCATTGTGAGTTACAGGTCAACAAAAAACTGTCTAGTTTGATACTTCGAGATAATCCTGGATGTTGGGTGATGCTTCCAGCTACACAGTCAACATATGCAAGGCTTAAGAGGACTGACTGAGGTTAAGCCCACTTTGATAGCTTTTATCTATCTAATACAGTTCACATAAAAAGCTCACAAGATCACCCATTTTTAGCTTTAAAGTAGAAACCTACTGATTCCAGACAAGTTCTTTCTCTTTCAACCCGGCTCCATGTCAAGGCTACTCATCAAAAAACAATGAGACCTTCTAGAATATGTGGAATCGGTCCGGGAATGCAGTGATCAATCTAAACTAACCCTCAGCTGTTGGTGTCGAGTGTTTTTCAGAACCACTATAAGAAAAAACAAACCAAAAAAAAAAAATAGCTACTGGTCCTTAGTTGCTTAGGAAAATGGTAAAAAACAACTTTCAAACTTAACTGGCTCAGGATTCAGCCCAACAGAAAACAAAAGCTTCTGAAGATTTCAGACATTTAGTGAATCGGAAAGAGTGGTCTATAAACAGCCTGGTCAATTACATGCATTTGACCATCCATAATTGATGCAGACAACTCACTTTCATGCTTCTGCTACATGTACCTGTACTGCTAGCACAACCCACCCAAAACTAACCTCTTGCTATAAGATATGCAGACAAGACTATGAGGAAATTATACTTCCTCGGTGGGGAATCCCATTAAACTGTGTTCTTCTGTGCGCATTAAGTCGCCCCTCCTAAATGGAAACTGTCCTGGTCAGTGATGAATTCTATGGATACCCGGTTACCAAAATGTCAAGTGGTCTGTGCTCTGGATCACAAGCCCAGTACACATAACTAAACACAACAAGACTTCAGGAAATAGGGACCGTGAGCCAATTACCTGGCAACCATTCACAGCCATAAAAACTTTTGTCACAGACCTAATCACATGCGAGCAAACAAACTAAATTACACGCAAGCTGCCTATTTACATACAGACTAATCAACAAAGCAAATATTTAATTGAAGTGGTATATTTTTATATTCTATTACTTCAGCTCAATTTTAATTTTACTTGCTGGAGATGGTATACCATACAAACATGGGGCAATTTATTTACTTCACTGTTGTTCAACACAATTTAACACTCAAGAATTTTTCATTTATACAATATTAGTCAACTTTAGAGGTGGGAGGAACCAGAGTGCTCTAGACAATCCACCAACCTTTGGAAAGTTACTAATGATATGTATATGTCTCAGGCAACAAGAAAATAGAATATTCTTACATGTCCACATGAAGGGTCCCCAAACTGCAAGGCCAAAAACCCTTTCACACCCTTACAAAACCTGAACTTCCAAATTCCAAACCTACCAATCATGTTTTCAGATGCACGACCATACAATGTAGTCATATGACAGAGAGCTGGGAGTAACACAGAATACATGGGAGTGAAGAAACCAGGCTGCTTACTGATTTGTTTGACCAATCCAAGTTGGAAAAACTGAGCCCTGACAATTGGCCGTCTTTATACTTTGCACATTATCTAACATCTAATTCACATGAACATACACCAAAATCCTGACAAAACAGAATTGCTCACCATCACCCCCCAATACATGCAAGTAACGGTCTAGTCCACAGGGAATACCTAATAACTCCACTTAATCCAGCTTAGTCCAAAGGACTGGCAATCATATTAATGGATTTTTTTGAGGGGGGGGGGAGGGGGGAGGCGTGGCAACAGATCAGTAGGACAAATATGGCCGTGCTGTCACATGACCCGGCAGATAGTGAACATGTTATGATAGTGATACCACTATCACCATTTGACCAAATTCCCAAGACAAAAATAATCAATACTTCTACACCACAGCTGCGAACAACAGCTCCATGAATATGTAAAACATCTGCCATTCCACACACAGGTCTAGTCAGTTTGACAACCTAGCACTAGACTATTTTTCCACAAAAATTGACTTTCATGTAACTGTATATTACTGCATTACACATGCAACAGCATATTTATTTATTTATTTATTTATTTGATTGGTGTTTTACGCCATACTCAAGAATATTTCACTTATATGATGGCAGCCAGCATTATGGTGGGTGGAAACCAGACAGAGCCCAGTGGAAACCTAAGACCATCCGCAGGTTGCTGCCAGACCTTACCACGTATGGCCAGAGAGGAAGCCAGCATGAGCTGGACTTGAACTCAAAGCAACTACATCGGTGAGAGACTGCTGGGTCATCACGCTGCACTAGCGCGCTAACCAACTGAGCCACGGAGGCCCCACATGCAACAACATAAAAATGATTTATTTATTTATTTGATTGGTGTTTTACGCCGTACTCAAGAATATTTCACTTATACGACGGCGGCCAGCATTATGGTGGGTGGAAACCGGGCACAGCCCGGGGGAAACCCACGACCATCCACAGGTTGCTGTCAGACCTTCCCACGTACGGCCAGAGAGGAAGCCAGCATGAACTGGACTTGAACTCACAGCGACCGCATTGGTGAGAGACTCCTGGGTCATCACGCTGCACTAGCGCGCTAACCAACTGAGCCACGGAGGCCCCACATGCAACAACATAAAAATGAATATGCATGTATATGCATATACATGTAAATTATTTACCCTCTCAGAAAATTCTAATTTTCCCACCAGTGATGTTACGAACCTGTATAAATGGAATTTTGTAAATGAGACTATGCCAGCTGTTTGGCTGGCTTGATAAATACAAGTCTGACCAACACATCAAAGATACATGTACTACAATCCATATGCTTCTGTGACAAAGTGAACAGATCAATAAAGCAATTTATTTTTTTCACTCTGCAATGCCTCAAGACCCTCTCAAGATTGCTCTGAGTTCAAGTCCAGCTCAAGCTGGCCTCCTCTCCTATCCTAAGGTCTTCCCTGGTGACCACTGCTCATCACAAATGCCAGTGTGAATCAGTGTATGTGCTGTGCCGGTGTAAAACACCAATCAAATAAATAAATAAAATTAGTACATGTGCCGATGCTGGGATTGTGTGTCCAAGAATTTAATGGTTAACACTGATTTACCTAAAAAGAATAATTTAATGTTCAGTATACTGTATTCTGTAAATACATGTATATTCTGTGTTCACTGTGATGTTGGCCAACCTTGCCATGTTGTTATATCTGTATAATCAAATCATGAAACTGCAAACATGTACATGTAAAGATATCTTTTTATAAGTAGAAAAACTGAGGCATATTTCTTATGTACTCTTGAAGTGTGGTTAACTTAAGTATTCCACAGGGCCACATACATGTACATCTATCATGAACTGTCACCCATGCTTCTGACATGTACATGTAAAATGAGCTTCCAGATTTCCAATTTGGCACAATTGGAGGGGGGGGGGGGGGAGCAAAATCGGTCTGTTTCCTCAGACTGGGAAGCAGATGTCAATATAAAAATATCCTACGATCAATGTCTCCATACATTTGACAGGATAGAAGACAGCTCTACAGCACAGGTGGTCAGAAGGATTAAATCAACCAGTCATCACTCAATGTCAAGACACAAATGGATAACAGTACATTTCTTACGCCAACTGTAGCCGTTGCTACCATGATCTAATACATAAATGATTGTGGTTGTCATTACACTTGTCTAGTTCCTTTGTGCTTGATTCATGGGAAAATGGATCCACTAATACAGGCGAGACTATATAGACTAAGAGACAACTAAGGGCTTTGGAGTGTCAAGTAAAAGTACATGAAGTTATCCCCTGTAGTTAAAATATCAGCGCTACATTATGTTATGAATATTGTCATACATGACCTATCACATTACCTAATACATGAATGTGGAAATATACTTGTGTTTAGCAACAGTACATAATCCCAAAACTTTCTAACTCAGTATTCATCTAAATACAGGCAAGCATGACAGAGATTGAAATTTTGGGCTGTTAAATCTGCACATGTTCTCAGGAAAGTAACATTCTGTGTTTATTCAAATTGGACTTTCATGCCTTCATCAAGAATATTATAAAATCAGTCACTCAGGTGTATGGGTCTAGGACGTATTCTTAGAGAGAACATGCATTATAAAGCAGTATGCTGACTGATTCCTAACAAACTATGAAAACATAAAGCAGTGGCCAAACAGAGCCCGCATGATTTTATGTAAGGATGACTTAAGAAAGGTAAATATAATCTGAAGTGAAAGAGGAGAAATCTTCTGAAGCTAAACAGGAAATATTGATAGATAATTAATAAGCTTCTCCTTGATCAATAATTTAGTAAGCACTCTTCCTTAGTAACCTGAGGGAGAAAAACCTAAGGATCACAAACACACACACCAATATATATGGAGTACTCACATGCACAATACGGTATACCCAGTTATAGATGTACATGTATCTCTGGCACAACAAAGCCATACATCAGGAGGGTGGATATTAAGGTCAGGTGAGGTTCACTGTAGAGTATATCCAAGGTTGGGTTTAACATGTTTGGGGTGAAGCTGGCAGAGCCACAGTGTTGAGAACTGTACTGTTCTGCTAACAGGTAGAGTATCATATTGACATGCCATCTCCCAGCACCTTCATCTCTAACCTCATTCCACTAGAAGCTCTGTCAGGAAGACTGGCCTCACCAGATTTACACACCAATCACTGCACACACATTTCAGGTCAATTCCTCTAATCGCTTTGAAATAACTTGTCTAAAGCCATTTCATATCAGATATATAACCTAGTGGTTCAAGCGCCAGATCAAGAGACTGACATTTTAAAAGCCAACAAGCTCATGACTAATAAAACCATCCATCTAAGCTTTCAGTGTGGCTGGAGAAAGATGAAACCACTGCCTCTACACCCCCCCCCCCCCCCCAACCCCACCCCGCTGAATAGAGTGTGTGTGTGTGAGAAAGAGAGAAAGAGAGAGAGAGAGAGGAATTCTAAGTGATCCATAGGCTATGCTGACTTGTGTAGCTGATTGGGAGGCTAGTGGACTAACAAACAGGCTGTAGGGCGAACATACATGTTCATGTGCACGTATATCACAGCTCCAGCACCCCCTCAATCAGTGGTGTAACTGAATTTTTTTGGTGCCTGTATCTCAAGTCAACCTGCCCTCACTGGAAAGGGCCTGCCATCAGGGCATATGATAGCCTTAATCTACCTGCCCACAGCCAATGTCTGACAGAGCCAAATATTACCAAATGCCTTTGACGGAATGGATGATAGAATGAAGCACAAGCAGAACATATATTATAGAAATTGATCATTCTCCTGTCTTGGTCATACCAGTTTAATTAAATTAAACACTGAGGTCTATAATTTTCAACAACTTCTAATATTTACCTACCTCAACGTCTGATGGTTGAATTAATAAGCCCAGTAGGTCCATTCCGCAAGGCACTTTGCGGAATGCAGTGGACATTTAAATTCACTTTGAAACAGCGGCACACGCCAATTTCTGGTGTGCATTGAAGAGAATAGGGCCTTTACTACCACTCCTGCGAGTATAAATGTTCGTTAGAAAACGATGCAAGCTACACAATTGCAGCTTCTCGTTAGCAAGGAATTGATGTTAAAAATACGAACTCTCCTATGTTCGGCTTCGCGTACTAGATGTATGCATCACAGTAACCGTACCACAAGGAAATGAGCCACAGAGAACACAGACAACTCTCTCACCCAATGGCGGAGCTCTTGTGTGGCAGAGGCACGTTTGTCGATTTAACAACAACAACAGAAGAGTAAAAGGTTAACACATGACATCCTTCGGACATTACGAGTTGAATTTTATTTGTAAAGGAGAAAATCAACTTCGGGAAATAGAAGACATCGAGGCTACACGAGCCCATAACATGCCTCCAATTACTAATGCCACCAAAATGTGCATGTATCTGGATAGCAGCTACATCCATAGCCTACTGTACTTTGCAAGGTAGAGCTCTTTCATGAATTGTTTATTCAACTGTTACCTTTAGGTTCAACATCACCTATTTTTCAACTATTAGCACAGCTGTGTTTGTATCCACCTCTGGATCTCATCACAACAAAAGCAGAAAACTTTCCAGACAAGCTAAAGGCCCTGAATATTGCCTGAAATCTGATACCATACACAGTGATGATACAACAGCATTCTGAAACACCGAACCTAGGCAAAATTATCAATTAATGGCTTCGGAGCCCGGGTTAATTGTATAATTTGTACTATTTTTTATAGCCATTTTACACAGCACAATAATTAACCGATCAAAATAACCATTGAAACAAAAAGAATATACAGAATGACTTCATTATACACCAATTTATTCCTCCATAATTATGTTCTATTATTTTGGAGGACATGAGCATGTGCAAGAACATGCTCTACTTTAATAAAAAAAAAAGCCACTCAATCCCTCACTAGAGTGTATCTTCATCAGAAATAAGAAAATTCTGACAATTCCAATGTTAAATCAATAATTTAAAGTTTAGTGTTTACATAGTTACATGTCTTCAGCTCTTCACTGGTACCTAATACTTTCAATAAAATCACAGAGGCCCAAAACAGACACACGAAGCATTTGTTCATAATAATTTATACATGCTGAAAGAAATAAAAACTCATGAGGACTACTGAATCTTTTATCATTGTGCTATGTGATTAGTATAGACAAAGATATGGTCAACATTCATGGGAAGGTCTGCCAACAAGGTCCACCCAGGTTCCTCCCATCATAATGCTGACCGCTGTCGTATTAGTGAAATAGTCTTGAGTATGGCATAAACATCAATCACATAAATAAATAAATACATAAATAAACAAATAGATATGGTCAAATACATACTTTCAGGTACTTATATCATACATGTACCTCCTAAATACAGAAGAATGGCTTCTAATGTGAGCACGTTAATGTAAATGACATTTTAAACTTTGCTGCCATGGAAACAAGAAACAATCAAAATTATCTTGGGTTAAATGGGACCTGAACTGGACACATATACCAAATCTGACAGTTTCAATCCAATGTAGTTTGGCATCCCTTGTGAGCACACAAAAGATTCGTATTCTATTCAGCATATTGCACGTGTGTTGATGGGATATAAAAAAAGTGGTGTTATTCCAGCTACATTTCACTGACAAGCACATATGCCAAATGTAGGCAAAAATCACTGCAGGCATGTTATAGGATCGCGTAGCCTATACAGACTGTAACCAAGCCAGAACTACGGTTCAGTGCTCACATGTACTTGTATAAAACATGAACATACACACTTGGAAAGTTATATGTATATGCATGTATCAATGAATCACAGAAACAATCCTGTATGCCTGAGGATAAAAAGGCTACTGAAAAAAAACAAAAATGAAGCATTTTATGGCTATGTTGTATACCGTTGTTGTAGGCCTTCACAGCGATGAAGTCACTCCAATATATGGAAAAGACCAATCCAAACAATCAGACCACGTTTAGACTCTTTCTGTAAACTCTAGGAAATCTGACGTTAATTTGATACTGTTCATGCAGATCGAAAATGAAATCCTTACTCTTGCACATGCTTCATCACTCTTACAAAACGTCACTGTGACACGCGACTTATTCATAACCAGCGAGATAGTGTTGGTTGATCCAAATGCTGGTTTGTCAAAATCATCTTCAGTGTGCAAGAAAATCAACATTTGTATGTTTATTTATGTGACGCAAACAACCAAAACACAGCGGCTAGAAGTGTTAAAGTGTTAGACCATGATGGTCTAAGAAGAAATGCCATGAAATGTATGAATTGTAAGAATATGAGCTGCTGATAATCATTTACAAATGCATTGAGTGTTCTGGCACAAGAGCAGGTGAGATTTATTTAGAGACTGAAGCATGACAACACTCCAAGTAGGTCAACCCGACAGCTTCCTACAGCTGATTGTATACATGCGTATAAATATTGACCGCAAGTTATTGCGCTAAGACTCGCAGAAAGCTACGTGTATAGATCATACGTAAATTAAGCTATTCATGTTTTAAACATTCAAAAAGCAATTCAGACATTTTTTCTTGATATATGTTGCAACACGTAATCGGGTCGGAATTAAAATTAGGACAATTTCAAAGGAGAGTGACTGTAGTCTTGTGGGACGGCCAGACATCATGTATAAATGTATACTACCCAGCCTACATGGACAAAGATTCTGGAGCTAAGAGGTTAGCCTGTTGACAGCATGCCTGGGTACATGTGTGTGTCTCATTACCAGAAGTTCTCGGCAGGATTCAGACATTTGCATTTTTGAATTTTAGTCCTTTGATCATTCATCAAAGCAATATGCTGAAAGCAGATGAACATTAGGTCTTCCATCACAAAGACACACTTCTGAATACTGTATCATTATGTAAATGACTTTTAAGCATCTAAGTGAAAGCAGACTGAAAATCAATACACTTACACATGACAGACAAACAAACAAAATTACAAGCACTGTATGAGCAATGGCAATTTGGATACAAAGCTTTTACACCTGTCTTGTTCTTATTCCTACATGCAGATTAGCATTTGTAACATGCATAATATACCTGTACAATGTCTTCTATCCAGAGTATAAGGTGGCCAAGCAGACAACTTGTAAAAGCTTGCTTTTTTGCTGTGTGTGTTGTTATGGGTGTTTTTTTGGTTTTCATTTTGAACCCTAGATGACTTTTACATTTACACTGATTAAGCTTATATTCTCACATTCAATGGTTTCAGTCTAAGAAGTATGATGAGAAGAGGTGCTTAGACAACACAGATCGATTGGGACCTCTTCATAACATCAGCCCTGATGCAGGGAGTCTACGCATGATCATCAATGTGCAGCATTAGACATACATCACACAACACTTTGATGTGCCGTTTGCCAACCATAACATGAAGAACATGCACAAATAAGCTACATGTACATCTACTCTTTCACCTTCCAGTGACATCAAATATTAAATCAATCTAACCATGCATAATTATTTAACATTAAGGTTCATGCACACCTCTGTTAATAATATGATTGTTGGATGAGGAGATTTTTGTATATTACGAATCAGCAAAGGAATATCAGGATGCAACATATAACAACAATCATGCCGTGGTATATTTCTACAAATATTAAACTTATATTCTTCAGTATATCAACTTTTAAATCTTCTAGTACCCCAGTTTCATTCTTTATTTATTTTATTGTTAATCTTACATGTATACTCCAATAAATTTGCAGTTCTATGATGAAGGTTAGTTTGGTGGGTTTTATAGTGGAGTGCCCGTGGTAACCACCATTCTTAAGTGAGTTAAGGCAAACTCTCCGACTTGTCACATATAGAAGTCACATTGGTTGATTGCAAGTTGTCTCCAGCAAATTTCATCCATGACTACCTGTACATGGGAAAGCACTCTGGGCAGCTTACTCCCACCAGTATCCCATGAACAATGAAAGAGAGGGAACCTAGAAAACGCCTGGACCAAAAGTGGGATTAATCCCACATCTTATGTGACCTAGTGATGGAAAGGTAAAGAGCTTGACCTCTGCCATGGCCCATTCCAATTTTATTTATTTCTATCAGAAATTAAAACGAACATCCTTTCAGTGTGAATAATACTTTTGACAGATGCTCAAGGCTTCAGCTAATGCTTCCATGATCAACAGTCACCACCTTCTCCCAAAATAAGCTTAAGAAACATACAGTCATGGAAAAAATTATTAGACCACTCATATTTTCTTTGGTTTCTTGTTCATTTTAATGCCTGGCAACCCTAAAGGTGTATTAACCGAAGATTACAATGAATACGACAAAAATCCAGCTGATTCCATAATACTTTGTCGTATTTGATATGCTTTAAGGTCAGTTGTATTCCTAGGGTGTATGCGAGGCAATTTCATGCTTTCCATTTACATGCAGACTTACATAAAGAGTGGTTTCCTGTTTACATGTAGGCTTACATAAATAGGGGTCTCTTGTTTATATATTAAGACGCAGCACAACTCGGTAGTTGTCAGCTCCCATAATGCCTAAAACGAAAGAATTATGTGGAGCCAGAAAGGCAGCCATCTTGGCACAGCTGGATACTGGATTGAGCGAGCGACGAGTGGCCAAAAAACTGAAGATCTCTAAGACAGCAGTTCATTACACCAAGAAAAAGCAAGCCGAACATGGTACTACAAAACTGCTAGCTGGTCGAGGCAGGAAACGTCTTTCTACCCCACGAGATGACCGAGCACTCATCCGGTCCTGTATCAAGAATCGTCGTCAGACCTCCAGAGACCTTAGAAATGAGTGGGCATTGTCAACAAATGTGACTTGTTCAGCAAGAACAGTTCGAAACCGACTTCTTGAAGCTGGTCTAAAGTCGCACAGGGCGCGGAAGAAGCCCTCCATCAACGAGAGGCAGCGGAAGGCCCGCTTGCGTTTTGCGAGGGATCACAAGAATTGGACTGTTGATGATTGGGCTAAAGTTCTCTTCAGTGATGAATCCAATTTTGAGTTGATGCCTACTCCAGCCAACTTACTGGTTAGGAGGAAGCCTGGGGAAGCCTACAAACCAGACTGCCTTGCTCCTACTGTAAAGCATGGGGGGTGGATCAGTGATGATCTGGGGTTGTTTCAGTATGGGTGGAACAGGACAGATGCAGTTGTGTGAAGGGAGAATGAACCAAGTCACATACAGAGCTACTCTTGAAAACACTCTTCTTCCATCAGCTGTTACACTCTTTCCTGGCTTCGAATGACTGGATTTTCCAACAAGACAATGCCCCTTGCCACACGGCAAGGTCAGTTAAAACCTGGATAGAGAACCGGAACATTCGAACCATGAATTGGCCTGCTCAGTCACCTGATCTGAATCCAATTGAAAACCTGTGGAATATTATCAAGTTCAAAATGGAGAACCACAAGCCCAAAAACAAAGCAAATTTGTTCGAATTTTTGCAACAGGAATGGGCTGCTGTGACCGCAGGGCAATGTAACAAACTGGTGGAGAGCATGCCAAGGTGCATGGCTGCAGTCATCAAAAACAATGGGCATGCAATCAAGTACTAACTCCCGTATGAGACTGAGAGTCATGTGACTACGTGACTAGGAGACAGGAGAAAAAATGAAATGCCAAAATGTTTTTGAGAATACAGTTGCCACATCTACAGATGTATGAAGTGATTTTGGTCATTGTCAAGAAAGTCATAGAGAACTGATAGATATCACCTCTTAAATAAAACCCTTATGAACTATTTCTGTTTTCATCACTTTCTTTGCCCAAACAAATGTTCCTTCAGTTGTGCAAGGTTTTAAAATGAACAAGAAATGGGAGAAAGCAAGGGTGGTCTAATAATTTTTTCCATGACTGTATGGCTGAAGTTCAGCTTATGTCCCATGAAAGTACATGTACCACAGACTACATACTGGAGCCTGTTCCAAGCTATGTAAAAACATATCATTCACTGTAATGTGTGCTAGTGAACTACACTGAACTACCCACTTTACTTTACAAGCACAATAATGAGGTGACAGTAAGCATTAATTACAGTCAAGAGCAAAAATCAACTTTTTTGTGTGGGCAATATTCCCAATTTTTCTCTTTTACCTTCTGACAACAGGAAGTCTGGCTATACTAGATTATAGTGCTGCTGGAGTGCACCGTTGCAACTACCACATGTGAGCTGCAGGGCTTTGCACAATTCCTTTGTAATCATTTCACAAAGGTCTTAAACAAGATGTTAATCGAGAAGATGGAAGTATGGCATGGAAATGCAAAACAAAAAGCTCCTGGGAAAAATAAATTAAAAAAAGACGGGTACCGTTGTTGTTGTAGCTTATATGCAACAATGAAAAGTCTGCAGTTTAAACTTTGCTTAAGTGTATTATGAGACCTATATGTATCATACTGTGCATGATCAGTAGCTTTAGACTTGGGCAATTACACTTACTGTGTGATTTGATCCCCTTACTTTCCCCCCAATTATCGAGTCTTCAACACAAAAAACATTGTTTGTAAACTATTTATCACAGCAAAATTTGTTATAATGAAACTACATACTGTACTGCTCTAATGAAGGAAACTTTATCAATGTACCTCGGCCTATTCCTTAACACATACATGAACAGATTTTCTGGTGGAATAAGGTACATGTAAACAATACTTTTTTGCTCATGACCCTAATGTAAATGACCAATAAAACCAATAAAAATCTCCAGGAGTTTTGTTTTGTCAAGAAAGAAACAATGATTAGAATTTATTTCGAAATGCCCTAGGCCTCAATTCTAAAACATACATGTACCAATAAGTACATGCACATGTACCGTAAGACAAATGGGATGTCATGTCTCAAGATATAAGTTAAATATTCTGGAATATGGTGTAAAACACCAATGAAATAAATAAATCCTGTCTCAAGAAGCTAGAACAAATCTAACATCACAGTGTTATCACACACAGCACCAAGATAACAAAGATTTTTATGGGCAATTATTTCATATCTTATCCTAAAGGCTGGTGCACCTATAGGATTTTACAGCACCTAATCTGCCACTGTTGTCTTTTTAGTTTTTATTCTAGATTTAGAGTATGTTAAAAGTTTATTCATTAGAACAAAGCACTTCAGTTTGGGAATTGAAATAAAAAAAGTCTGCCACAGACTGGTCCAACTTAACTTCATTGTAGTGAACTACAACAATAACAGGGGCTGGTGTCTCCAGTGGGTTAAATGTGGATAACTTTGCGGTCCGTCAATGTTGTTACCTGGACACCTCTCTCTAAGGGTTTTTTTTCTAGCCAATTTCTTTTTAGAAGCCCCATTTGAGCTATCAGAAAACTCAATATTTTTTCGTCATCAATGTATCAAAAACTCAATGTTTCTCCCCGTATAATATTTCCCAAACCTAAAAACTCAAGATTAAATCTGTTAAAATTTTTTTTATTAGCCTCTTCACTAATTTATACTCTTTCTGAAATCATAGACCTGTGTTAATAGATATTTTTAACTTTGATTTGATTGTTAAGTAACAAATTATGTCATCTCAGCTGTTGATTTTACACCTAATTCTCGTGATAATGATGCAAGGCGATTGAGTATTTCTAATCTATATTAACTACTATTTTCCAGAAAAAGAGATTGTGTAACCCAATGTACAGTAGCATTACCTGTGTATACATGATTGTATACATGCATATATGTCTAAAATGTCCTTAGGTGAAGAGGTTATACTGTCTCATACATTTCTAGTGATTTTTAGTGAATTAGTGATTTATGCAGAACAGTAAACAGGTGGAAAAAATATGGATGTAAACATTTACATTGCTACTTCAGCCATACACAAAGGCCATGTTTTGTACAAGTTTATTTATCGAGTAACATTTTGTGTAGCCGAACAGTCTAGTATCCCACTGAAACGCTGCGAAACATATGAGCATTGAATTGACCCCTCTAGTGAGCAATCATTTGTCTGGGGGTGATTTTGTTTGTCGGTTAGGGAAAATAGCGACTGCTGAAAGTGTCCCATCTGAGGCGAGGAAAAAACCCAAATCACAACCTTGTGCGTGCATAACCTTTGACCAATACTGGTGATGTGCTGACGACTCCAGCCAGAGATGAAACAAAGTTGGCACTAATCCATAAGCTAAGAAACACATGTTTGAAAGAGGAACAACCCCTAAAGTCAGAGAAACATAGAAACTCAATTTAATTCATAAAAACTCAATATAAAATATGTCTAATACTCAATTTTCCGATATTTCTAGAAAATACCCTGTCTCTGTACATGTACTTTTCAGGTACCAGTGAAAATGTTTCCATAGAAACACTCACTTGAATAAACCATTAATACTGGTTTGGTACTGGCTTGGTACTGGCTTCCCAATGGCTGCACTCTGTTTACGTTTAGCCCTGAAGTACCCAATTCTGCAAAATATCCGCTGTGAATAGAATGTCACAACTTTTATGTCAGGCCAGCATTAAACTGGTTACTTGTTACAGCAGAGTTCCTTTAAAGAAACCATAAAAAGGAATGCATCAGAAAGACTAAAAATCAAAGATTCCTCTATTGCCACCTATCCAAAATTAGGTGTGGCAATATCTGCTGAAATGCACACAGATTTGAATCAATTTCCCAATGCAAAATAGCTTACCGGAAATTCTTTTTGTTTTCATTCCATGTGAATTTTGTCACTACAAAGTCTTTGTGACTGAACCAATGATCCAGTAAATTTCACTCTATAGCAAAATATAAATAGCAGTAAGTTCAGAATACTGCCTGGTCCAACACATGTGTTAGCTAATTAAATGTCTTCACAACTTGTAAATCATTCAACATAATTCAAGCATACCATATAAACCTTCACGGTTTCCAAAGGCCTGAGATAACATCAAGTCAACATGTATCCATATGTATATACATGTACGTTTAGCCAGGAGGGTGTCTCAGTGTATTTGAGACACTTTATTCCAACAAAATTAACATTGAACAAATAGGAAAAAATTGGGAATGAGACACCGTGATTTCAACCTCTGGCTACTTCATGCATGTTTCTGTCATTTGTTAATTTAAATCAATGCACGGCCACTTCACCATAACAAGCTCTAAACATATATACATGTGTAATTATGTAAAATCAGGGCCTGAATTTTAATGAGAATGCGCAAATCGATTCGCCTAAAAATTCACGCCACTATGTCCGCTCTACATACGAGAACCTAACTTGATTCTTGCATGTGAGTATTTAAACTCTTGCAAAAATACTGTTGAAAGGCTCGTCATTAGCCACAGGCGATTGCAATTGTTATGTGATAAATTCCCTATTGTACAACAACGACATATATGTTACCACCTGTGACCTTTCTTCTAATTCGCGGGCACAAGTATGTTTGCCTGACAAACATTCAGACAAATTTCAAAATGGATGTCAAATCAGAGCACGTGGTTGCGGTTGCAACTCCATAAAGGGCTAAAAAAATCTGTCACTAAAAAGACTCCGTTGGTGTGGGAGCAAACTCACCATTTGAAATATGCATTTCCCCAGGCTTTTCACATACACAGTGGAAATCAATGTCATAAAGAACAGAAAGGTAGCTGAAACAGCCTGCACCATGAGGATATCTATTACACAGTTAGCATGCACACAACACAAAGATTTTCACAAAAGGTATTTGAAAAGTGCAGCAGGCCATCATGAACAATATTACATGTAGTGTGTGCCAGTATGGACACAACGTGCTGATGACTGGTAACACCCAGCTATTAACCCAGGTGCTTGCCGGAAATCAAACTGGGTTTCTGTTCATATGTGCAATGCTTGAACACATGTTTGTTTGTGTGCTTCCTGCACAGATATCCACAGCTCATGTGTACATGTAGACATCTAGGCTAACACTGCCACAACAATGCCATTTCCACCAAAAATCTGCAAGATACATGTACAAAGATTGACAACAGAACCATATCCTCTGGACAAACATGCTCCCCTGTCAATGCTACACAACACAGAGGGTAATGTTATACATGTACATATAAAGGTGCAGGTATATCATACAGGACATCTACATATATACCTGTACCCCATCAAACACATTTACATTCTGGGGCCTCTATGGCTCAGTTGGTTAGCACACTAGCGCATCGTAATGATCCAGGAGCCTCTCACAAATGTGGTCACTGTGAGTCCAACTCATGATGGCTTCCTCTTCGGCCGTATGTGGGAAGGCCTGGCAGCAGCCTGCAGATGGTTGTGGGTTTCCGCCAGGTTCAGCCCTGTTTCCTCCCACCATAATGCTGGTCACTGCTGTATACGTGAAATATTCTTCAGTACGGCGTAAAACACCAATCAAATAAATACATAGAACATTTGCATTCTGGTAATTGTACGACATTCTGTGTGTAGTTGCAATGCCTAAATGAGGATTCATTCTACACATTGCAACTACACACAGAATGTATATACACATGCCTTTAAACCGTAGCCATCATTACAACTATTACATACATACACTTTGAGCAACATATAGCAGTTTGTCATACAATATGCAAGGGTCCTCACCCATACGAACTGTTGAATATGAGTAAATACTGAGCATACATACATACACACATACACGTAGGGATCATCAAAATAATGGATATTGTGTCAACCTGAATGTGATTTACTAAAAACAAAAAAATCCTGACTACAAATTATCTGATGTAAAATATGATTTTGTAGGTGAAATTCCCATGGCCGTTGTAATTTAAAACTCTATTTAAAACATGCACCTTGTATATAAACAGATTAAGGAATTATCTTTCAAGAAATTATCTTTGCCTCATTGTAAACCTTCACTTTTATTCTGAGGATATGTACATTTCAGACATACATGAACTGTTATGTGTATCACATGTATGCCGTGATATGGACTGTGAGTGGGAATCCTATGAAAATAATTTTGTAATTTCTATGCTTAATACAAAGGTACATGTACACATCAACAATATACAAATATGTGTACAAGTGTACAAGTATAACATATTCTCAGTCACACAACGATTTCACATACGTATCGCTGTTATCAGATGAAGGTACATGTATGCCACATGTCCCATAACAGGCAAGTACATTGTGCATGTAGTAGACTAAAATATTAAAATATACAAGTCCTATAGATGTACCTTGATCACCTTCTGATACAGCTGTGCACGTCTCATCTCAACAAATATGTACTGTCAGCACCTCTAATTTACAGCACCATGAACAATTTTCAAACATTAAATCAGCCATCTATGTATTAAATCTTAACTGAAAGTAAAGCAGTAGTATTACAGTACAGCCTATCTTTTGTATGCATCCTGCAAGAGAATCTTCAGTCCTATTAACACATCAGGGTTGGAAATTACCACTGACTTGTCCGTCAAAATTTATATGCAGCATGCACATGTGCCAGGTTGAATATTTGGTGATGAAAATTTGCTACTCTGATCAGTTTCCCAAACTGGCGTTCAAGTGGATTCATAGCGACGCCTTTCATTCGAAAGAAATTGTCAAATTACTTTAAAACATCACTTCGTCAGAAAATTGCGTTTCCATGAAATGTACCAGACTTCCTGTACGAGGCTTTCCTTGTTACGAAAATAGATTACACTATTCACATGCTTTTTCACTGAGCAGAGAACGTAAGGCGCACATCGCGATGTTGGCTGCCAAATGAAAAATACTGATTGCTAAAAACAACCAGCCAGCTTAAACTGGGGTTTAACAAGCATTTGACTAATGGATTAATAACCAACCCAAGCGATGAAGCTGTTCCAACAACAACGTCAGCTATGCGACGACATTTCAAGGAAGATTGCACCACATGTGAAAATTACAGTGACTGCAAATATCAATTATTAAAACAGTTACTAAAGTACACAGTGGATCTAATCGTATATCGGCCAACAGTTCAGTGCAAAAAAATTTTGTCCTGTAAGTTGCAAAAATGTCCGATAACTTTCAGGGATCAACAGGACAATTGTCCTGCTGGCTTTACTTCTAATTTTAATCTCTGCAGAGATTTCAGCCCTTTTGTTTTTTCCGATACTTTTTGTTAGAAATTGAGAATCTCACAACTTGACCCCAAAACACAAATAAAATTACATTCAATTTCCAACGGGCAAGTAAGCATAAACAGAGCATGTAGCGATATACATCATCAATGATGACTAGTAAATGGACATGTAAACAAACGAATTAGCTTGCCTCATGAATTTTCTCTGCCTACAATCATCCATTTCCTGTACATATGCAGGTCATCAGTACCCAGTGACCTGCTGGTAACAGGCACACACATGTACATTTAGTGTATACAGCACCTTTCAACACAGACCAATCATTTCAAATGGCAGCTACCCTAAGCTGCTTAATGAACAAATACATCCTTATTCCATAGAGTAAGGACACAAACATACATTGAAAGTTCAAGTCAAAATTTCACCTTTCAGATTGTTCAATGAAACCCCTTTGTTCTGATGTGACATCATTGTGGCCATGCCGTCCCTTTCTCTAGGATCTGAGGAATATCACTGGGTGCCTATTCTGGGTGACTCACAAGCCTGATGTATTCCCTCCTCTACGAAAAAAAACACACCCTCAATAACTTTCCTTCTCCTATTGATAAAATCTGATCAGGAATAGAAAGTGCCAGCTGTAGGAATAAACAAATGCCTACAAAACTGCCTTCTCTCAACATGTTCAGAGAACATTAGGTGCACAGATCCATCAAGTCTGTACTTTCCAATTACATGAAATGAACATCTGCATGTAAAAGCACTTGAATCAGTTCTACAATCAATTATAGTGTAGAAACTACACTGGGTAACAAATTTCTGTAATCCACAGAGGGAAAGGGCTTATCAATCAACAAGTTCTCCAGCATGCAGCTGCTAGCTGGAATAATACTAAATGGGCCACATGAAACAAGATTCATAATCTACAATTATAGAATACACATTCACCCATCTAGTTTAAAATGAGGAGGAAAGTAAACAAGAAAAATAAAATTAAAATCACTGATTCACACAAAGAACATGTATTATATGTATGGTGAAAGTTTTGAGACTTTCCAAAGCACCTACTTGTACTTGACATAAATATTTTACGATGTATACAGGTACAATAACAATGACAAGATTCATGTTACTCGCTTAAGTGCAATACGAGAAATTCTTGACATTAAACTGAAAATGCCTGCAAAAAATTATTCCACAATTAGAGATTGCAAACTTTCTTTTAAAGCCTTAATGCATCCATCATGATACACAGAAAGTTTTGTCGTACACTTTTGCAGTATGAGAAATACATATCTATGCAATTATTAAGTTTCTGTATTGAAGGATTGCAACACCAGCCAAATGCAATATGGTCTTATCTTCATGCCTCTGTGATGTAAGTTTGGTTTGCCTACGATTACTCTTCCTTGAGATACATGTATCTTGCAAACATGGAAGGCGCGACAAACAGACAAAAAAGATATGTTTGTGCCTGGAGACGGCCATGCCCTCTGGCTAAAGGTGCTGAGGGGTAAGAAAAAAAAAATACATGTACATGTAGGAAGGAAAGAAAAGGTCTTACAACATTCTAGATCATATGACACATGCAAGTTATTAGCTTTTCAAATGTATCCTAACCAAAGTACACGTATGTAATGTTCTGTGTTCAGTACTGCAATCCATGCAATCCTGTTCAATTCCCAGAACCCTGTTTGCATGTTATAAACCCAGGGAGAACCTATTGGCAGAAATCCGAGATTGACAGGGGCAACCATCACAGTGCCCTGCCACAGACAAAATACAATACAGAGTCACTGGCCGGGATGAGCAATTGGCCTTTCCACATCACCTTGCAGCATAACATGTATGCCAATTAGTCTAAATGCTCAGCTTGGCATCTGTCCAACACTGAAACAACACCATGTTGACTTTCACCCGATAAACATGAAAGTACATGTATAAAGGTGACAAGGTTAAAGCACTGCCAGAAATACTGGCTAATTACCCCCTCACCTCTTCGGGAATCACCTCGGTACATGTATCTACCAATCTGTATCAAACAATTTTTATTTCTTGCCTACTTTTTTTTCCTAAGCAGCACAATTTGTTAGCAAAAAATTAAAAGCAGTGTTGGAAAACTACAGTACAGTACAATAACATCTTTACATATTCAGAGGAACTCCGTTGAAGCTACTTGAGGAGGAGAACCTTATGTGCCAGTGTATAAGTGTACATAGAAACCAAAATCTTGTCGTAATGTATCACTTCTGCAACACTGAACTTTGAACAGTCTACATGTATAACCCTAGTCAAAACAGCAACCTTTGTAGGCATGCAATCTACAGGAGACCAAATCTGTGCGCATTATACATGTGTTCTTCACCCCCTCCCCAGTTTACTCACTGGCGCTGATCATAACCCCAAGAGTAAACTGGCGATTTACAGCCCATCTCATCCTAACTTCCGGCCTTGGATGGCTTTCAACGCAGCTTGGCCATTTCCTAGCAGATCACAGGAAAATAAATGTAACCTGTAGATACTGTATTACACCTGTAGTTCGAGTAAAATTACCACAATTATGAACGAGTGCTGCTTAAGTAGATTAACACAAATGTCTTTCAAATAAAACTTCATAAAGATACATGCATTTATTTGCTCTTTTGCCCCAAAATGTATAACTGTTTTCAATGCGAGACATCCTCACATTCCTTTCTCTACTACTACGAAGTTTCCACCTTTCTCCCTAAGCATCCAGGGGCGATTCCACAAAACCATTTCTGACTTAAGTCAAAATTTAAAACCTTTTTAAAATGCATCTTGTCACTGCAAGTTGAAAATTGGACATTTGTCTTAAAATAATATTGATGAGGTGGGCAAAATGTTTCTTTCTCTAACCAAAAAATATGCTTTAAGATGACATTTCAAATTTTGACTTAAATCAGAAATGGCTTGGTGGAATTGGCCCCTGAAATTCATCCTTCTCTCCCTGCGCTGAAAACACCCCTAGGCTTTGTGTTATAATCTCCATAAACAATCACACTATCATTTAAAAAAAGATTTACCATCTTTATTGTCATTGTGTTTTTTTTTTTGTTGGTTTTGGCAGTCATGGGTTTTAATATATAAAATTTCTGTTGCATAGTTAAATAGGGTTAAGCTCAAGTACAAGACCAGGTCAGTTTTTGTTCAGGAGCTTCCTGTTTCCACCAATGTGAAGCACCAGTCAAACCATTTTTATATTAGAACTGATTTAGACTGCATACCACCTGTTCAAACCCAGCTTGTCTAAACCACTCTGAATCAGTCATCCATTGTAATTCTGCTGTTTTCCACACTGTAAATATTTTAACATTTAATAACCCAAATAATGATTTCTAATCAAGAAAAATGGGCATACAATAAAAAAATTCTCACTGAAGGTAAACAAAAAGTGGAGTTCACCTTTAACACAGAAAAAAAATTGTCTGGGTTCACTTTACTGGAAGGAGGCCAAATATACATGTACATGGTATTAAAGGTAAACTCACAATGGCTAAGAAATTGGCCGTGAACTTAGGTGAATGCTGGGTAATGAGTACATGCACATGTACATGTAGTTCCATATCAGAAAATAAAAGCCATCCATAGACAAATGCACATATAACGCTAACATCAGTACATGTGTATGCACATGTGTAATACATTTAGTTCAAGTACTTGAAACTATAAAACAGAACGTACCAGGTTTTTAACACAAAGGTCTACCTTTACAAATGGCACTTTTGCAAAAAAAACAAACTCAGCATGAAATTAAACATTAATTTTAGTCTATAAATCAAAATCAAAGACAGGCCTACATCACTGGGGATCACACACTGACCGTCACTAAAATGTCAATGCACCTTTCAGAACCATAGCCAGGATTTGAAAGGGGCATGGAGGGATAGCTATCTGAAAGGGCATGCACGGTGAGCTTCGCTATAAGGTCTAGGTGGCCCCTGGAAGCTATAGATCCCAAATTCTCTGAGAAGCAATCTAAGCCATTTTTTTCACATTTTGTCAGTGTTGAATCCAGGAATTCTTGTAGAGTCAAATCAAATGACATTTGAAAACTGAAGATTTGGAGTAATTTTACAGATAACAATTTTCAAAGTTCAAAACATTCAGAAATGGTGAATTTCATTTTGTTATAAATTTTAAGTCATTTGTCTTTTTGGAAGAACCCTTTTGAAAGACGCAACAAGAACCTGCATTCAACCCTAAGTTTGCCTAAGAAGTATTACTGCCGTGAATATCAAAAGGCAATCAATCATGTCAATGAAATGTTATTACACAATTTACCCTGAAAAATCACTTCCAAGTAAAATACTGTCAAGAAAAATATAAACTGAATAAAAGGTTTATTGACTTGTATAAGACTGAATCGTGTAGTGTTATGTAGAATTGACATAGAAGATGCCTAAGTCATGGGAAATCCAAGGAAGTCATGGTAAATAATCCACAATTAAATCATTAATATTATATGAAACAGCTGTCCATGTTTTGTTCCCACTTGGAGAGTATGTTTTGTGTTTCTGACACAGGGTACAGTATAACATCGGAATGTCAGCCTTGTCCTCGTCACTCCATTCATCACTCCATTCATAATTAATTAAAACGCCAGTCAAAATTAAGACTTAAAACAGCTTCTTTTCCTATAGAATGTTCTGATACTTTTGGTTTTGACGTTTCACAAGGCACATAAGCAGTAACAGTTGCACCATCCAAGGCATCTGTTATCTCATATGTTGTTGTTGTTGTTGTTTCAACATCAGCCGTCCCTGGCCTCTCTGGCTCGGGTACACCGTTTGCATTGGTGACCAAGGCTGGTTTGGTTGACAGTCTGCCCCCGACTTTTCCCAAAGAAATCTACAACTGAATGACATCCCTCGGCTGTTTTGGTTAATTCCCGAGAACGTTTCTTCGCCTGCCTTTCACTTCTTGGCATCTTTACTGCGCCACGAGAAAGAGGGAATGCTCCATGAATCGGAATTCTACAAAACACAGCTTGGACAAAACCATGTTTTAACAACACCCGAAGTGTAGAGATCGCCCAAAAAGAACTGGTACATTGTGTAGATTTCCTGGAAATGTCAGAGCTCTCGAACAGAAAAAAAAAAATGGTTGGAGTACGTTAAATAGTCGCAGAATTCAAAAAAAAATAGTGGCAAATAAAGAAACGGCAGCATGGCACATACACAGCTTTTAAACACGTGGCATGGCGACAATTTTAGGGTCAGGGCACTGCACCACACCAAATAACACTAATGAGGGGTCTGGAAAAAGGGGCAAGGCGCTGAGGAAAATTGTTTGGGGGCAGCATGGCACTGGAAATCGGGGCGTGGCGCAACGCTAGCTAGGGCCTGCCTTTGACTTCTAATAAAAGCGCAAAGTGTACAGACAGCAATGATTTACGCCAATGGTTTTACAGCTTCTCAAACCATAACATTCACTTGCATGTTAGCATTCATAAAGGATGACAATAATATACATGTATTAAGTAAATTACGCAGAGCATAACAAAGGAAAATATCCAATAATAAGGCCTTGTGTTTGTGAAGAACTCATGTCAGGGGAAAAGTGAAGTGAACTAGATGCCAGAAGAGGATTTCCAGTGTTTGTAATAATGCTTCTTTTGTACAATTTTCAGGGTGACTTAAGATTTAATCATCCTCTCCAAAAAAAATGTTAACAAAGTCTAATAATTTAACAAAAAATTTAACAGCGTAGAATTTGCCACAGGGTTGTGGCATAGAAGTTGTAGAGAAAGAATCTGGACCTGAAAATCAGTACTACACTACACACTCCAAATTGCTATGTTCTGTTTGGACAGTCTTAATGAAAGATTAAACAGGAGTAACGAGTCCAATGACTAAGCAGAGAAAGACACGCAATGCATGGAAGTCCACTTAAAGTAGACGTACCCACTTTAATAAATATCTTCTCTTTAAGCAACAGTCTTCATAAATTCTGAATATTAATTAATAGTACATGTAGATTTATATCATGTTAAAGTAGGTACAAATGGTCATATTATAAGAGTTTCAACTATTTTCACTGGGGTTTTGTATGAAGCAGAAACACATATGAAACTCTTTTAACACAATAAAGAGCAAATATGATTTTTCAGTTTCTGAAATAATGTTAAACAAGTAATCTACACCATTGGCATTTAATTAAAAAGCATTTACATTACTTACATGTATTTTATGTATTTACTTGATTGGTGGCTGTACATGTAAGTATCATGCACAATATCAGTGATGTTGATAGGTAGGTATCCTGCATCTCTGACGCTAAAAAATGTGAAAGTACACAGTAATTTCACCATCAAAATTAATGAATAAGAACTCAAAATTTTCTGGTCTAGATAGCACTCAAAACAATGTATTCAAATCATAATGGTTTACAGTTTAGAACAGAACCTTATCTTTTGTTCCCGACGAAGAAGAGATCTTATGTTCATGTGTGTTAGTTTTCAGTCATCATCTGTCCACATAACAAGTTTAAGCTCAAAGAAAAATGCTTTATTTGTGACCCAAGGACTCACTTATCTGAAAATCAATCAACAAAATTGCAATTTTATATTAAAGCACCATATATATTTTAAAAAATTCAGCTGTTAATACATTTTAATTGAAATTGGAATGTAGCTTGTGTGAATTGTTAGTCTCATCCAGTTCTTGCAAGTGTAGGCCATAAAGCCAGCTAGATGAGACATTCTACTGGTATTCTGGACCATCAAATGTACAAGTTTCGACTCAATTAATAACAGATGCAGTTCAACAACTGATTTATTTACATGCAGTTGCTAAATGTTAAATAAATTTCAAGAGAAGAAAAATTTATTAAAGTAACTATGTAAATAGGTAATTGATTATTACTGCCTACATTGATACATGTGCATGTACATTTACTTGAAATATGCCACATTGGAGTTAATGTGAGTACCAGTCTGGACAAGGGCAAAATTATTCTGGCTTACACCCGACACTACATGTATAGTTCACAGATTGTGCATAATATGTGCACTGTGGTGCAATTTAAAATCTACTGACTTCCTATATATCCTCACATGTAACTTCTGAGGGTTAACAAAATAACAGCAATAAACTAGTTACTCTATGATATTAGACAAATTGAATATTTGCTCAAGCTAATGCATAGTTTAACAATTGTGTTGGTAGGCCAGTGAAACAAACATTGACAGAAATGTTTGATGACATAAAATCTGTATAGCACCTATCTCAGCAGACTGTGCCCACTAGATCAATAGATCATTGATCTATAATGCACAGAATTCAGTGATGCACCATAGCACTCATCCTAACACACATGTAGGGGATGATAATACAAGTAAAACAAGATACCTGGACTGGGCCTGTGGTACAAACAGCACTTTCAAAACATGTGTAATCCAATAATGTGAACCAATAATGTCATAATCACTGTTTACCTTTCCTTTCAGAAAACCTTTTGTACATTATGGCACTGTGTTGTCCCTGGATAACCTTATCATACAAGCCATGCACATAGCTCAGTGCATAGCCATATAAACTGCTCATCAAAATGCAGGTTTCATGTTCTACCTTGATGCTTTTCACATTAAGTCAAATCATCTACTTGTATATGTAGGGCTACATGTACTTGGTTATTTAAACATGTGAACTACATGAAGTTAGCCTTAATTATTAAAGAATCAACTCTTAACTTCCCTGAAAATAGAAATGCATGTATACATGTACATATACTTGGTTCAAACAGGACCCAAGCACCCTCTCCCACCTCCTTCTGAAAACTATAAAATAATAGACAAAGTTGCTAAAATAACTGCTATGATATAATGAATCTGTATGGTTCCACAATATGTGCACATCTACACTAAGGACAATGAATTGGTTGGTTTACTCCATTCATAGAATAACTGAGCTCTTTGACAAAGTCTACACAAATTTTGCATCTCCACATACATATTTGATGTGTTTACTACGCGTAATCAAATACCAGTGATTTATTAGATTTGCCAAATTTTACTCAAGTCTATCATGATGAACGGAGAAAGTTCAGTACACACAGAAGATTCCATGCAATGTGCAGCAATAGCTATTCTGAAGCGAAGTGCCAAACACAATGCAGCTTCGGCAGTGGAAACTAAATGTTCATGTATGTCTCAGCATTAGGAAATATCGCTTTTCGTGAGTTTAAGTAAATGAAGTTCCTAACCATTTTCTTTGATCATCTTTTCTTATCGTGTGTAAATTAGGAAGGTTTGTGGAATTATTTTGGGTCTTTTTCAGCAACTCTAATTTGAGCGCCCTTAAACGGCATGAAATGAGACATGTATATGCCCCTGGATCCCAACAAAAAAGTTAAAAGCCTTTTAAGTTATTACAACATGCATCAATTATAAAGCATTCCTTGTGGACACTACATGTATAATTGCAAACAAGTATGGGTTATCTAGCTGATAAGGTTATTTATGGCATGCCAGACTAAGGGATTCACTAAAACAATTGCACTGTTTCATTTGACTGTCCATTTTTAAGTAATGTAAAGACTCAGAAGACATAAGAGGCAGTATTAACCTCAAGTATCTATCCAGAGAGATAATGGTAACCAGCCAAATAAGAAGTGGCAGAAGTGGCAGGAGGGCCCCTTGGGTTCATGTACATATTTATAAGACTCTTAGGATTTTGTTGTTTTTCTTGATATCTTACAGAAAGATTGATGCAAGTCTGACTGGAAAGTGCCTGCGATTTAAAAAAAGAACAATACTCTCGAATGATCTTAACCCTAAAAAAAATCAAAACTTCAAGGGGTTTTATTGATGATATTATATGATTTTTGGAGTAACTATGAACAGTTCACAACACATTGTATAAATAGAATAGGGCTTTTTTCTAGCAAATTTTCTTTTAAAAACTTAATTAGAAAAAAAATTACAAACCAAATATTTTACAACTTTATAGTACTTCACACATTTAAAACTTAATAATCAATCTTTTATTACAGAAGAAAGAAAACTAATGTTTTTGTATCTGAATAAATCTGAGAAGTGTCTGAGATTCCATAAACTGACCGACAGAATTTCTAAAAGCCAGTGCCTGTATGCAGAGGTCTAAATGTTGAACATAAATTATAGCTTATTGGATTCCACAGTATATGATATGGCACATACATTTATAATATGTTAGCCTTAGGTCAAAATCAAAATATTGTTCTTTTGATGTTACAAACCCTTTATAACAAAAGAGGTTAGGGTAGGGATTTTTTTTCCAGAAGGTAAGAACAATACTAGAAACCTGTTCAAATGATTGAGCACAATTAAACTTCTCAACACTGATCAGAACGCAGTACTAAATTATATCACAAAATATTTGGTAATTCTCAAAATAAATATTCCTAATGTTTATAATAAAACTAACAAGTACACATTTGTTACACATTTTTATGAGTTGCACAGCATAATTTAAGTCAACAGTTTGTAAGCATCTTTAACTCCTGTACAGAGGGGGCAAGCATGTAAAAATACAACCAAAATCCTGTCCAGCTGAAACTTTTGACAGGAGAGAAGCGGAACCTCATGACCTAGTAAAATAAAATCTACACTAAAAAATGTTTCCATTTTGCTAAATTTCCAAATTTTAATTAAACTTTGTGATATTTAGGGGATTTATTCTTCCTTCATGCCAAGGATCAAACATTTTTCTATCTTCAATACATCATCCACTGTACATCCTTGTCTAAAGTATGAAGAGTGTACATGTAAGCACTCCAGAGAGCCTGAACTCAGATCACATTTAGACTGTCCAAAACATTTATACATGAGTAGAGCCAAAATTATGTTGTGTTGCATGAAGATTAAAGGATGGAACATATCAGCTTTCTCTTTGTATGTGAACTTCCCTGCATCCATTTAGAAATCCACCTGCTGGCTCTGGTGTCACCTTTTTTCCCACTTCACAACAATGTATCAGTAAACAGATACAGTTTCCTCCACCAAAGTTTTTTCAACATCTGGCAGTGGTGATCTCAGTGACAGTTAATGAAATTATACCAATATATTCTTAGCTACATGCTCCCTAAAATACTGTCTCTGATACATATGAAATGACAGTAACACAATGGCCGATGCCAACATAAAAGGGGCTCTGTTTGGGATTCTTTGATAACGTACATTCAATGGACGTAAGAATTTGTCGTTTCCAACATGGCATCATGCTGATCATGCGTAGAGTTTCTCCTTTCCTTACACCATTTTACACGCTTTTTCTTGTTCACCTCAAGAACTGCCATTTTCTTCTTTGCAACTCGCCCAGGTTTCTGACAAAATTGACGATCCTTCCCGTCACTAAGCTTATGGGTCACATCTGTCAAACTTAATCTTCTGTTACATTTCACAAGCCAAATAAGACATGTGTGATTTCACACTGAGAACAGTTTTTTCATCCCGCTTCGGGGTTTGATTTCAACATTGACCTCCGTTCAAAATTTACTTAACATGCTGGTAATTGTTGTCGTGTGAAAACCAAAACATACACGCCAACTCTGATTTACCCTTAGTATGAAATGGTGCTTTGCCAATCATTTCTCTCTTCCATATACTCAGCTGTTTGCTTTTCTGACCCATCTGCAGTGTTTACAACCAAACCGTAAGGGCAGACAACAATATGTCATGAACGTACTTACATGTATGACAACTTATAGTCTATTTGATATAAAAGTGTTGACATATTTCTATGTCAGTAAATAGAGCTGAACATAAACACGTACACTTCGCAAAGCGCAAGGCCGCAAGGTTATGGAAGTGACGAATACTTATGTCCACTGACTGTAGGTTTACCACAAAAATCTTCCATTTTGATCATGTAAGATCAGATATTATAGTGTAAGGTCTCACCTTGATTATACCAGTCCATGCATGAATTCATTTCATTCCAAAAAAATAGGGGATCTACGTAAGTGAGCCACACGTGGAAAATCAGCTATAGCTTGAGCAACTGGTACTTGGAGGTATAGGCCTCTGTCCAAGGTACGTCAGTGTTTGTAAACATTTCGCGCCGATTATAACCAGAACCACAAAATTCTCAGCAGTTCAATTTTGTGCGATTAGATGTGTTTTTAAGGTATAGCGTCACGAAAAGAAATGGATCACTGGGAATTCTGTTGACAGCTGCAATGTTTACAAGATATCCTTGAACATTTTACAATGATTATCTCACAAAGTGAGCAATTAATTTGAAATCTCGACTCCCTAAGTACACACATGGACACTGGTCATCAGTAAAGTATATGCCCCCCCCTCCTCAAATATGGCAACACTATATTATGGCCATTTGGATGTATATAGGTGAAAACACTTCACTGGTATTTCCATCTACAGGTATTGGACACGTATACCCATCGAATAACTATAAGGCTAGCTTTGTTCAACAGCCAGAGAGGAAACTGTTAGCCAAGAAATTGGCTGTGAATATTGGGTAAGGTCTATTTCACAGCCAAAAAGCTATCTATAGTATCCACCCAATTGCTTGGCGGAACGAAAATACGAGAAAACACTTGTGTTTCATCGGAAAACATCGAGTGAATTACGTTCACCGCCGGGTTTCTGGTCTTCTGGACAATTTTTATCTCATTCCGTGGCATATATTATTTGATTATTCCATAATATCTCTCTTTGTGGGCCTTATACTTAAAAACATGCAGCTATTATTTTCACGCATGGCACATGTTTGACATTTAGATGTTAAAAAAAAAAAGAAAAACCTCGTAGTCACAGCATCAATTTCTTGTCATTTTAAAAGCATCTGGCACTTCATACTTCTACTTCACTCAACAATTAGCTTTTGAAACAACATCGTTGTCCACCTTTGCCTGCTGAGTTGTTCTGTAATACTTAAATAACATGATATATTTTTACATGGTGTTAGATCCTCAATAGACGTCAGAGTGTGCGGGCGAGCTGAGCGGTAAGAGCCAATGTTGACACCAGTTTTGGATCGCATCCACTGTTTAGAAAGGACTTATCAGACATGGTGTGAATCAATGTATGGTTTACCATTGGTTTTCCTTGTAGCTATGACACCCACCAGTCCAGTATAAAGAGAGAAGTTGAAGTAGCCAACTGAGGCCCTGCCATGCTTTAACCTGGCATTAGGCGAGATTGCACTGAAGCACTTGGAGCGCTCCATCAAACTTATAAAGCTGTGAAGCTGCAGTCCATGTGTACTTCATATATATTTTATGAGCACACATACACCAATAACTGTGACGTAATAAAGGAAAGAACAAATGAGTTCACAGCTTTGCGACCTCTTGATACAGGCGGGAAGGAGTTTACGAGTTTCCCATTACGAACACAACTCGAACTTGTGAGTTGCAAATTTAAGTCTATGGTGTTGAATTTGTTTGTCGCTGACACACTTAATCACCCGTCCATTCTGCAAAGCAGCTTTTCAATGAAATTGACGTGATATCCTCTACCACAAAAACAGCACCATAATCTGTTGTCATTGAATTTTATCTGGCTCGACTTGCGCATGGCTTCGACTTGAGCTGAAAAGCCTACTCTCGATTTCGAGACGGAACAAAGCCATTCCACTCCAGTTTGTCGCCGAGGAATTATCTACGTTAAAATCTGACAGCAATACTATCTGTAGCTCATCTTACCTGGATTGCAGATCAAGATTTTGCATTCAACCCCAAACGTTAGCAGACGGTTTCTTACGTAACGAAAATAGAATCGCTCTCCCGCCGGGCAAAATAATCAACATTCAGTCTGACGTCAGTGGGTGCGGCTAAAAAAATATAACCTAAGTGTAATTCCGAAAACATATTTATCAATTACATTTTTTATTATTATTTTTCCTTGAAAGACAGTAAAAATCACGAAGAGATGCCTTACACAGTGTAAATTTATGTGCACACATAAAATAACAATATCACAATGCAAATCATATTTTATATTTGTCAACGACGATTTCCGGTCCTGAGACGTGCTAGGATTTAGGCAGTTGTACTGTTAAGGAAAACCACGTGGTGGAGGACAGTCCAGAGGAAGAAGCAGATGGAGGAAAGGTTGCACGGTTGCACCTTAACAAGTCCGAAGGTTTGAAGATATAGCCAAAATGTCTATGTTAATAAGTTACAGAGTTCACTGTATAACGGAAACTCGAAAACTGTACAAACAAGAACTAGCTTTCGATTAAGATGGTTGTCGATTATTTTGTGCGGTTAATCAGTAAGCCCAAATTTAGCCTTGTTAGGTGATGCAAAAATCTCAACATTTTAATTTTCCTAATCCTTATGACATAAAGGGCATAGTAAATGGTAGCGTTAGGACTGCAGGCCCATAAATTTTTATTTGTAGTGGGACAAAAGGAGGGGGACTTGAATGTTTGGAAAGAAGAAACATTCAAGAAGAGCCAAATGTCGAGTGGGCAATGTATTAACTCATTCGCTACCACAACGTCATACAGCCGTCGCTACTGCAACCCTGGTCACCGCTTGGTCCCCAGCAGGCCACAGCAGAAATACAATTTTGCACTAAAAAATTCGAAGTTTTTGTTTAGGCCTAATGATTTTTGGATAATTCCACCAACAGATATTCGGTGGCAGTTTGGTATTTTTGCTCTGTGAAGCGTGTAAACATAAAATTAATCATTTCATTAGAACAGTGTATCACTCCATTTGAGTAAAATTGCGTTTCCATAGATCGCGTTGTTGTTACCGATAGTTCAGGCTCGCGTCGCTCTTTAATTCTGGAGCGCAGTGGACCTAAAGTTAATTCCTCTTTGTCAGAAGACTCTTCTATGTCACTGCTAACATCTGAAACCGAAATATCGGAATCGAAACCCTCTCAAATGTCTTTATTCATAAGGCCCTCGAAATCATCGGCTGTACTAGAGTCCGCCGTTTCGGCAAACGCCTCAACGAAAGTCGTCAAATCTTCTCCACATTTTTTCGTGCCTTTTTATCGTTTGCAACCAATGAAAATTTACAAACACGGTTCGTATGGCATCCATCGGGTCTAATAAGGCAGCTATTGGTTTAGCTCCCAAAAAATCCCAATTTCCCTGCAAAAATAGACCAGTCAGAGACAGTGTTTTATGCAGCTCAAGCCGCTCTGGAGAACGAATGAGTTATTTGTGGCTGTCCAAAGCGCTTCTTTGGACTCTGTGTGACAAGCAAGCTATTTGTAGCTTGACGACTTATGACATTTCCAGCTGGAATCCCTGTGTCGCGTGACTGCGAGTACAGCAGCCAAAAATGACGACCAGGCAATCCGTAGAAGTGGAGGAAACTTGTGCCCCGAAATAGTTTGATTTTGTCATACATATTGGAGTAGGGTACTGTGCGTGTTTGTTTGAAGGATCCGTGTACATGTTGCCTTCACAGAAACCAGTTTTACACAGGTTAGGACAAAATAACATTGTTAAAAAACTAGTCTTCTGTTGCCGATACTGACAGATCTGTTGGACATCCTGTTCCATACCAGAAATCAATTTGGCTCTTTCTGCTCAAAACGTCAGTGCATCAATAGAGTTGAGCCACATTCATGCAGCTATGGATGACTATGCTATGCTCTTTTATATTTGTACTGATGCTTGCATAGTCGTGGATCAGTCCCATTCAACCTGGTAGGATGAATTGTAAAATTTCATAAAACTGAAGTACTAACCCACCACTCCCATCCTGGTACTCATTTAGGGTGGGTTTCCCCGTGCTGTGCCTGGTTTCCTCCCACCTTAATGCTGCCTGAAGTCGTAAAGTGAAATATTCTTGAGTAAAGCGAAAAACATTAGTCAAATAACTCAAATCAAACAATGCTTAGTGTTCTAGATCACCTGATTTAAAACCCCAAGATGTCGATCACATGCATTTTTATTAAAGTTCCCCTCTCTGCTGACTTCTTATTTATGAAATGGCCGCCATCTACACGAAGCAGCCAAGCATCTGGATACAAAACTATCCCTCCCTTCAGTTGTGCATTGTAAAAAAGTGGCTGGACAAGCCTGGTAGGTTTGTAATCGACTGTTTCAAGAAATTTTACATTCATCCTACCAGGCGGAAAGTGATTGATCCATTACTGTAAGTGTCCACACAAAATACATGTATAACAGAGGGTAGCGTAGTCATTCGGGGCTAGTGTCACTGAACAGTATGGCCAAGGAATGGACAGATGGGCCACATGACAGAGCCAACACATAACTGATTTCTCTTTCAGTACATGACCTCTCATCATTAATTTCAGATATGATTAAGTCTTAAAGTACTAATGTTTATGCCTAAATACATTTAGTAAATATGTAACAGTATAGTAATGTCTCAAATATTTCAGCTGTGTACACACACAACTTCAATAAACAGGCTCTTACAACTACGTGTAACTAGAGCACTTTTCCATGAACACTTTCATGGCCTAGAAACTCCTACGCCAGTTCATAGTGTGGATAATGAATATTGCAAGAAACTTTTTGGTCACAGCTAGACACATGAGCTGTATGAAAATTCATTCAATCCAGTGTGCAAGTACGTCAGGAAAGATCAACTTTACAATATGTTGGTGACATTTCATATTTTGGAAAACCAAAACAAAGGCGAAAAGCCCAAGGCCTCCTGGGTATTGGAACAAAAGGTTTTCTTGCCTTGGGCATTAATCCACAAACAGCTGGTCAAGACAAAGTGACAGGTTACGACGCGGCCAATTTTTAATCGGTACAATTTGTTACAAGTCTATTCAGTTTGTGCTCTTTTCATTTGATGAGTTCAGAGTTCCTTTGTGACCAGATTACCAGTCCTTGACCAATGAGATGGCATGCTGAAATTGTTAAAATGTGAAATATTCTAGAGTCTGAATAAATTATACACATACCACTTTGTAAGGATGAGATTTGGCTAGAGTTTCAGACTGGCAGTTAAATGCAGACAGTATGAAGTAATGGAACTGATTGTTGAACAACTGAAATAGTGTGCTGATTTGCACCGATATCCTTTACATAATGCAATATTTTCAGCAAGATGTAATGAAACATCTAACACTTGTATATTTTTGGGCGAAATTCTGATGTAAGGGAGATAACTGGATTGATCAGACGCCAAAAGTATCGTCTTCCGCATAGTTGCTGGATGGTAAACAGCATCATTCCAGAAGGATTTGAGGTCGTGTCCACTTAACAGCTGTTTTAAAGTCTATTATTAGCTGTATGGAGGGTCACTTTACAAAACAAAAACCGTAGGCCTTTCTGGATATGGAAATCTCGCACCCTGTTCATGAAATCATTCTGTGGACTAATCACACTGCTGCTTCTAAATGGGAGACTCGAAGACCAGCTACACAAAAGGTCCAAATCCTAACAGAACACAGTGTTTTCATCGTTGACAATCAGATTTCATAACTTGTGTAATTCATGTGTTTTATGAGCATATGTACACCAATAATTGTGACATATGGAAAAGAACCAAGAGTTCATATCTTTGGACCGTTTTGTTACGGGAAGGAAGGAATTTTATGAGTGCAGTCATTGTCTCTTATTAGGTATTGAAACTAACATCAGAATAGTGACATAATACAGTGATTTAATTTCAGAAAGTCAGGTGTGTTCCTGGAAGCAGAAATTTTTGGTAAACGATCAGGGAAAAATAATGTAGTTTCCAGAAATTTTTATTAAATACATTTCCCTTAACGACTGACAGTTTTTAAGGATGGCCTACTGAGGACTAGGTTGTACCTAGGTGTATGAATGTTCCATTAAATATTTATTATAAATGCCTGTATTTTTACTATTTTCAGAATGGCGCAGTGGGGATATGGATTCCTAATGGTAAATACAGCCTATAAACTTATAGTACCTTTTTTTTTTCATTGTTCAATAAGGTTGTTAACAGAGAATAAAAAAATATATTTTGTCAAAGATTTTTTGTGTGTAAAAGTGTCCTGCACATACTTTCACACATTACTTGTACTTTTGGGAAGACAGTGGTCAGTTTTGTTCTACCTGTGATGATCGAAGAGGTCGTTTCTGACATTGTCTGATGTACAAACTTTTTATGTCTGAACCTCTGAGGTAGAAAATTAATCTTACAAGTGAAAAAAAAAACTTAATATCAAATGACAGTGTTCATTGTAAATGACCGTATTTCACTACTGCGGTCAGTAATTTACGCTACTAAGGTTAGTACAGGAAAGCCGAGTTGAAAAGTATAAATTGGTATTGTGGTATGCAATGTTACAGTATGTCCACATTGGTTATTTTCTATCGTTATAAAAGTTTGTGATTTCATTCTGTCAAAAGGTAATATGGTGTGCAGTGGAAGATTTGCTGATCAGCGGCGTGGATGGCCAGCAAAGGCATTCAAACTCACTATGGTAAATCTCAGTTACTGTATTACACCTAAAGTTTGGTATGTAAAAATGCAGACCGATCCGGTGGCCTAATGGTTAGTGTCTGCGTGGAATTTGGGAGATGACAATGACTTAAAATGTAGTACTTGCTGCTGCCTTGCTTGGCGTTGAGCATTGAGAGGTTAGAGCAAGAAAATGGGACCATTTGGCCCAGAGTGTTTAATGTGGCTGAGTGGGGTGTCACACAGTGGTGTCTTAAGGTTGATACTTTGGTAGCAACAGCACTTTAGCAGCATGGACTCACCCTGCCAGAAGACACAGTATCTGTACACACACTTAATGACACCGCTTCAATTCATAAAAATTAAATATACCGTTAAAATACAAGCATACATACATGCTTATATAAATTTGCAGAAGCATTTGAATTTACGCCTTTAACTGATACTTTGATGCCATCCCTTAAGTTTTTCTGATCAAAACAGTCAAACCTCAAACATTTCAAGTGGCTGTAGAATGTGGTGGATGAATATTGGAATCAAACAGAATGTGCCATTTGAAAAATGGTAAAGTGTGATTTACATTATATTTTCCTAGTTTCCTAGTCCCTCTGTGGTTAGGGTAGTTCCTTCCATTGCTTAAAACGTCTTCTAGGTAACTGTGAGAGGTTGTTTGTGCTTGGCAGTGCTTGGCATTCAGTGTATCCTGTTTCAACCATTCACTAAATAACTGTTTAAATGTTATGAATCCTACCAGTGATGAACACAGAGGTCGTTTCTGAAGTTTGCTGATGTACAAAACTATGTCTGAACCTCTGAGGTAGGAATATTACATGCAATCCTTTCTCCTTTGTAAGTGCAAAATCTATGTGAAGTTGACTTGAAAGTATGCATGCATATTGCAGTGCGTAATTTGGATCAGAAACCGAAATTTTTTTTATATACTTTAATCTGGAAACTCTATATTTTCACTTCAAAATATTAGCAAGATACAAGTTAAAATGTGAGGTGTGTAAATCTACCAGTTTCCACAATTCAATGATATTGGTTCTAAAGGTGACTCAAAACATGACCGTGCACATCCCAAAAGTGTAGTATACATCCGTGTAGTCTTTAATTACATTTGCACGTTAGCTCAAGGGGGCAAAAGATGTCTCGTAAGTTTAAAGATCATTTCGATGCGGCAATCAATGCATCATGCAGGTCTGCTAGCCAAGCATTGCATGTGACCTTTTTATGCCATCCAAATGATTAAGCGAGCTTGATTTCTGCTTTCGTAAAGCAACACTGTTGCTTTTTTTTTATTTTGATCAGATGAAAAAATTGGAACTTCAGCACAATGTATTAGGTTTGCTGTATGTTACAAGGGGTATAAGGTGAACTGTGTATTGTAGGTAATTTTGTGGGGTGTTTCTTCATACCACTGATCCTAGACGCCCGGGTTGTGGTGATGAAACAGGAGAGGTCGAGATTACCTTAATGTGCCTCTTATAATAGATTTTTTTGGCTTTCAACATTCTTGATGTAGCTAGATGCATTTGTCAAAGGGACTGATATGAAGTCTCACTAGTAAAACTAGTGAAATTGGTTCATTGTTGGTTTAAATGATCTATGATTGGTTTGAAGTTTTTGTTGAGCCCCTGAATTTGGGTTTTTTTAGTAATAGAAAATTTTCATCTTTCCAGGCTTGTGAATCCAGTCAAAGTATACAGTCTAAATATAGGGAAGTGTTGACAGCCTAACATTTCAAGGGTTTGAAAGTTTGGCAAGATTCTATAGAAGTGAATTCTCACAAATTTGACAGAAAATTCTGTAACAAACGGACTCGCATCTTCCTGCCCAAGTCTTTAGTTGGTAAATCGGGTATCTGTCTACAGGCATTTCTTATTACTCCAGTTCAGTAAATATGGGTCAGTTGAGTTTTGTGGGAGGCATTTTTATCAGCTTTCTTCAGACACTATACATATTTTTATGTATAACAGGTAAAGTTTGTGGCGTTTCTTCCTTGCACTAATCCAGAATTCTGAGGTCCCGATGAAGACACTGATGACGAGGCTGAGGTTCCCTTAGTGGGTTATGTAACAGTTTTTGTCACAAACCTCACCATGGGATACATTCTTGATGTAGCTCGAGGCATTTGTCTGAGGGACCAGTAAAAGGACACCAGTAGTAAAACAAATGGAATTCAATTTTGTGTTTTTTTAATTGTTGCATCTACTCTTTAAGTCACTGGTTGCCGAGGTGAAAATCTGTATTTATGTTCTTGTTGGGTTTTTTTTGACAGAAAATCCGGCTTTCCATATAAATCCTTATGCTGAAATTCACATAGAAGTACTGGAATCTTGTCATGTCAGACACGTGAGTGGGCCAAAATGATGTTCTTCAAAGCAATTACTATCACATAATCTTCTACCTGAAAAACTGTAGTGATCATATTGACATGGAAAAGAAAATCAACTTTCAATTTTAAAAAAATGCCTATTTTTGCTATTTTTTAGAATATTTCAAGAGAGCAATGATGAATACAGGCAATTTCGGACTAGAGTCTCTGATTTCTGAGATGAGAAATGCCTTCATCTTCTGAGCTTATTACTGCCTGTAACAGCAGTGTCCTAGAATTGTAGGACTATCATCTGTGATATAGTACCTTGATACATGATAGGGAGTTTATAATGTAGCTAACAATTCAACTGATCATTTTCAGAAATCACTTGGGGGGTAAACTTGCGGCAAAGGTTTGGAGTGGACGCAAGGAGTAGACCATGCTATACATGTACTCCAATGTAACTTTGGTAAGTTGCCTAAGCTTTCTGAAGGTGGAATTTTATTGCCTTCAAATGTTATGTTAAAGTTGAAAACATTAATGATTGGTATGTTTTTGTGGTGCATCATCAAAAGTAACAATAATGAATAGAGGTATTTTAGGACTAGAGTCTCTGATGCTGGAGATGAGAAATGCCTTTGATTTCTGAGTTCTTAAAATCAGTGAGATAGGATCCTTTTAAGAAATAGCTGAAGTTACATCTAGTAGCTTCTTCTTACACTAAATGTATCACTTTAAACTGAATCTGAAGCCTATAATCTAGCCTGTCTGCCTGAAAATCAGGTTTGATTACTTCGCAATGATATGGCTGCAAAATTGTGAATGGGGTGCTAAGCCATAATCATTGATTTATTACTTTGTGAATTCTGTTCTTCTACACATACTGACAGCTATGGTTTTGAACAGTGACTGGTTCAAAGTTTTTTTTTTCAATGTTCATAAGACTGGTTGAAAACAGCTGTTGCTTCAGATTTACATGTGACTTATCAGGTACTAGTTCTGACCAACGGGACTGTGTTTAGTGGGTGAAAACTCTGTACTTGTATAAAAGAAATATACTTTATGAAATATCCAACATGCATTTATTTTGGATTATGTCTTGAGGCTAGTTTTGACTGGTAAAACTATTGTTGGTGCACATTTTTTACCTTTGTCTGAAAAAGGTATTGTCTTTGAAAAGCCATGAAGAGAGCTGAATGAAAGCTTATAGACTATGAATTCCTGACTTTCTGTTACATGTACATTTCTAAGACTGACATCACTGTTTAGCAGGGCCACGATAACATTTTTTCTGTTTGACCACTCTTATTGTCTGATGTGGTCGTTGACATTACACTGATCAGTCTGTCCGAGGTAAATGGCATGGTGGTAGGATCAGACAACACAACTTCACTTTAAACCGATTTAGAATGTTGTATGTGGCTGTCCTTTCCAGTGACAGACTTGCCGCAGACATAACTAGATGGTGAATGTAAGCTGGAAAGTGGAAGATCTAAAGCCAGGAAAAAGGGGTCTGTCAAATGTCGCAATGAAATGTTTTTGGTTTGTTATTTCCGGAGTTATTGCCGTTTTCAACATATGCCTAATGCTGAGCGACTCCAAAGGTTCACAGGGTATTTATATTTTCAGATGCTTGAAAGCGTTCTCCCATCATGGGGGTGAGGGAAAAGACTTGCACCTTGTCTGTCAGTCCATCACAAGAGTTTCCCAGACTTTTAATGCCGTTTCGTTCTTTGATGGACTTTGACATAGTTATTTTTCTCACTACTCTAAACTCTGAGAGGGTATGTATTGTTCTAGCAAGGCTTTCAGACGGCTGGTTTTGTCAGTCTTTGGCACAAAGCTCTTCTGCTCAATCTTGTCTCCTCTGGGGATTGGTTGATATGTCTTTGTGCCGATATCATCACCCCAACTAGCAGCAGGGGTTTGTAATCACAGCCACTGTCCGATTCCTGGGGGACATTGCAAAACTGGCCATTTGCCACAGCTCATGAGAACATTAATTTTAGAGCAGCATCAATGACTTTCACTGTCGTTCAAAATGTGGGGCAATGCTAATCAGGTGTGTAAGCTAACGTCACTATTGCAAAAAGTATAATTTCAAAACTGTGTGGGTTTCCCCCTGGGCTCTGCCCGGTTTTCTCCCACCATGAAGCTGGTTGCCGTCGTATAAGTGAAGTAGTCTTGAGTACAGCGCAAAACACAAATTAAATGAATGAATAAAACAAATCTTTGGTGGGAACCTTGGCAATTATTTGGCCCATTGTGACTAAATTGATTATCAGATTATTATTCACTTTCAGGCCTGGGATTGAAGGATGACTGGGACAGGTGAAATGTCAAGGTACACAGATTACATGATTGAAACAAGGATTTTCGTCTTGTATTTAGTCATCGTTCAATGAGTAGTAGTCCTGCATGATGTCAGAATACAGTACAAAACAGGGAGGCTATGGCTTGAGAGGAGATGTACATTAAGTTAAACGTGTGGAAGCAGATTCTTAGTTCATCACTCCTTAATAATAGGTAGATAATTGACATGAAATCAAATTAACTGCTAGTCCTTGTTTATTCAGGTGACATTTAGTGGCTAAAAAATTTCATTTTTATAGTGCCTTCCTTTTGTAGTCACCAATATACATATGTTTGTTTAGACTTTCCTTGATCCCAGTGTGTGTTGCCTAAGTTGTCCTGGTGATGGTAAAAGGATTCAACTTCTGAAGGAAGTCCAAGGAAATGAGTACCTTTGTAAGTCCACCAGTGTTGTCTTTCATAACATGTGCCCATTGGAAAGTACTAAACAGATATTATGATCTAATCGTGACTTAGGCTTTTACTGCTTAAGATTTTTTAATGACTTGTCAGATTTCAAGATTGTAAATGTGGTGAAAATTCTGACGTAATGTAAAAGTCTGCTCTGAATGATGACCCTTTGGCTAGAGTTTCAGACAACTTGTTATCTGCAAGTTGAATGAGGCAAACTTGTAATTGTCTGACGAGCTTACTGGAAGTCACATGAAACCAAGTTGTATCTTTTAAATCAGATTCTGTCAAAACCATGTCTTCTTCTATTTTCAGTACATAGTGAGTGCATTGACTTGATTGGTAGAGTTTCCTGGGACCCAAATCAGACCAGATGGCTACCCTGTGTGAAAACTACAGAATTATTGAAGAAATGAACTCCAATCTGTCCTCAAACATTGATATGAAAGACGCACAACACATTGTCAGTATGATTTTGTATTACTGTGAAGTTGATCAATAAAGTTCATTTGAAATATCCTTATTGTGATGCTTAGCTTATCTCTTCAAGACCGGTTGGAAGACTGCATCTAGCCATTTTGTTACACGCCTTAGGTCATCAACATGGTCACAAGCCAGACCTTAGTAAGGCAGATATGATAACGCAAAGCGCCGGTGTTGTCGACTTTGACCAATGGCGTAAGATTCTCTTTCCTGGATTGGTTGGCTAAAGCTGGAGACGTCAGCCTCACCTGATGGTCGTAAAATGCCTTCACGTCACTGAATGTGCAGGGCTACATCTGCCGCTGGATTATCTACAGCTCATTCATGTACATAGTAAAGGTACAGATCTATGGCTATTGTTTCCTCCACCCCAAATCTTGGCAGACGTTCAAGGTGATACTCTCGGGTAGGAAGGTTTGTTAAGGTGCATGCCTTTCAATAGCTGGGTACCGCTACTTAAAGATAGTGGTTGAATCCCGTTTGCGAAATTTACAAGGTTCCCCGGCTTGCATTTGTTCTTGGGTACTTGCGGCAAAAAGTGGCACCTTTCCGGTACAAAAAAAATTAACAAAGACCACTTCCACTTCCATACGGTGTATATCACATGACATAAGTTGGACAATAACTTGTTGCGCTCCAGTTTACTCCATGCATAGCACTGGCCCAGCTCGAGTAAGCGTAAAGTTTTTCAGCAAAGCATTTAACATAGCCCAGACAGCACCGTTCACGTAGCTAGAGTTATGTCCGTAACGTACGTCCCACTTAAATTGGTTGTGTCCAGAGAAATTTCCAAGCAGTGAAGTCATTTTTATCAGGCAGTTGTGATAAAGGAGATTTATTATGTACTTCGTCTCGCATGTGAAAAATTAGACTGCTCGTTAATGCAAAAGATTGTCAGACTTTTGAAAGAAGAAAAGTTATGTCAAAATGTCACCTGTCCATACGCGCGTTATCGTAAAAAAAAAAAGAGTATTCGCTTCACTTGTCCTATTTGTAAAGCGATACGTATTCTAGATTGTTGTTAACTATTTAAACGGTTTCTGCAATCACTTTACTGTTTTTCAAAACGATTGATAGCAAGGTTGAATGAAGTGGAACCATTTCACTAACAACTTCTAAATTTGGTACACGGGCTCAGATTAAGGTTTTCCTGGGTAAATTTCAAAAGATTCGGTAAGTGGCAATTATTTGGAAATTTTGAACAGGTTTCCACATTTACTGGAAATTAGTGGTTCAGCTGGACTTGTTCCAAAAGGATTATAGTATATGCATTTTTCCCAAGATGTTCAGTTAATACTGCAGCCATATTTATGTTGACATAATACGATTTACAAATATTTTATTAAAATATGGAAGTAGGAAGATAAGGCGATCTTTTGTTGGTAATGGTTATAAGGATTTCAACTAAGGGGAAAGTTTTGTAGCAGTTACCATGGAAAGAAGTTTACCAAACGATTTGAAACATAAATGTGTTTGGATATGCTATGAACAGGAGATATAAATCAAAACATGAACTTCTTGTTCAATCTGTATTCTCGTATTGCTGTCTCGAATGTGACATAAATCTCCAAATATATCAATGTGATGTGAGCTCCCACACCATGAAGTTCACTTCAAAGTATGAATGGTTACATGTCAAAAACGTCCATCGGCAACCATGGCATACTTCCTCATGCACTCGATGATGGTTTAGTGGGTCTTGGCCATACCACATGTCTTTCAAGGAGCAGAACACTATTAACAATGTCGCCCCGTTTCATCTCAAGTTGAAGATCTTGAGGTAACCGCGTGACCTATAACATCCAGTCGGCGATCTGTAGTGGACGTATCCCAGTTCGTCTCAAATTGCTAACAAAATTTTTTGCTGCAACTGGTTACACCCTCTCCGTCTCATTTTTCAGTACGGGGAGAATATGCTTTGGTTATGACGCCATCCGACATCCGGGCCCTTATTCCACCGTGGTAACACCTATGTCAAGTAGGCTATCAAAGAAATCAAACACGGCTGGAAAACGTGTGTTCTGTTGCCAGGTCAGCAGACATGCAAAATAGATGGTGTGATCATCCCAGGCTTTGACACAGGGGACACAAGTTTTTACTTTTCGGTGTTCTGTTGCCAGGTCAGCAGACATGCAAAATAGATGGTGTGATCATCCCAGGCTTTGACACAGGGGACACAAGTTTTTACTTTTCGGTCACTTAGCAGTTACAGAATAATTTTCACAGGTTACGTGTGGCCATGCATTTACCAACTTTATCACAGTGTCGTCGCTGCTCTGGTTTTACTCTCCATGCTATAGTCCTTTACATTGAGACATTGATCTGCGAAGTGGGGAGATCGATGTTCTTACTTACCAACCATATTTCCCTGCATGAATAACTTTGCTCATGTCATGCACAACGATGCTGTCAAACCAGAGACAAACAGCAACGAACCACCCTGGCATAGATCTGTTTTAGAGAGTTTTTATTGACCCTTCCTCTGTCCGTTTGTTCATTTTTAGTGATTTTGCCTTAATTACACACCACATACAAGTTGTGAGTTTATTTCCAGCGATGCAACAATGAATTCCAAAGCCTTTCCTGGATACTTTATATACCTGGTTGGGAAATGCTCTTCTTCTTGCATTCCAGGGTTGTCACATAGATTTGTCTCGTCATAATTATGTAGTTGAATATACTCCACGGCAGAATTCCTGTCAAGGTATCTTCAAGGTTGTCAAATTTAACAGGTAGCAATAGACTGGGGAGAAACATCGGCTCGTTTTGTCACAAAAATCGGACAAATCGCAGAATAAGAGTGTTAATTTTCATCCTGCCATTCACAGGAAGGACTGTACCGGTACTGTAGACCCTAACCATGAGTCTTAAGGAAACCACAATCTCATAGCATTAACAGATGATGTGCAAATGACCTTTCTCCTTCCATGTAACGCTCTAAGGTAGTTGTCTTGCAGAGTTCTCCGCAGGATGCTATATTGTTTTCGAGGTTTATGTTGGGGTACCCCGTACCACTTCCGGTTTTCAACCGCTTTCAGAACTGCATGCTTCAACATCTGCTTCATGCAGCGTCATGACGTGAAAATATAGTTTTAGGTATTTATTGATTAGACTGCATGGTGTTTTATGCCGTACAAAAATATTTCACTTATACGACGGCCAGCATTGCGATTGGAGGAAACCGGGCGGAGCCAGGGGGAAACCCGCAGCATGCATCCGCATGTAGGTTGCTGACAGACTTTGACACATCCGACAGGAGAGGAAGCCTGCATGAGCTGGACTTGAACTCACAACGATCGGATTGGTGAGAGGCAAGAATGTTTCGCTTATACGACGGCGGCCAGCATTATGGTAGAAGGAAACCGGGCAGAGCCCTGCGGAAACCCACGACCATCCATAGGTTGCTGCCTATAATAAATTTAAAGGTTTTTAACCATATAAGCAATATACTAGTTCCTTACGCCCGGTTCATTCCCACAATAATGCCGGCCGCGGGAGTTTGTTCAACCCTACAGTTAATTACTCCCGAATCTGTGGAACACACGGTATATATCTGGTTATAGCTGAATAAAAATCTATGATGCATAATTCCAAAGTCGGCCTATTACATTAAAAAAAGCAAAGGAAGAAATGGGCCATAATAAACAATTGCTATTTACATATACATGTCAAGAAATAACGTTTGATAAAAGGAATATGTATAAAGAAGAATTGCAAGCTGAGAAGAGCAAGTAAACAGTTACAAAATAAGCAACTACACAATGGTTACTTCCCCTGGTACACATTATTTACAGGGGGCGCTGTCGTTGGATTAGGAGTTGGAAAAAAGAAGCAACCTGCTGATACAGCGAAGACCACCTTTTCGGTGTTGTTAAATTTTATGCGTAGACAAACCTGTACCCTATCCAAAGCGATGTAATCTGGGTTGATGTAGAGCCAGTCATGGATAAGCTCAGTATTATATCGGGGGCACTGTTCTTTGCCGCCGACCTTTTCGCTGTGGCGAGTTTGGCGATGCCCAACTGGATAGTGTCGGACATCGGGGGTAAGACACCAGCGTTTACATGCAACTTTATGAAGATCAGGCTTCAATGTCTTGTTAATACCCCTAACTCTAACTCTTAGCCTAGGGCAAGGGTGTATAATTGTTAACCATGAGATCTTGTCAGAGTTTCAAATGTGTGAAAAAAATAAATAGTAACCTGCACAATCTGTGTAAGTAGACCACTGATTAACTGGTGAAATGTTCCTAAGTTTACTTATTTATTTCATTTAATTGGTGATTTATGCCGTACTGAGGAATATTTCACTTATACGATGGCGGCCAGCAATATGACAGGGGGAAACCGAGCAGAGCCCTGGGGAAGCCTACGATCATCCGCAGGTTGTCGCCAGATCTTTCTGCGTACGGCTGGAGAGGAAGCCAGAAAGAGCTGGTCTTACCTAAGTTTATATAAGTTTAACTGAATGTAGAGTGCCAACCAGTGTTGTATATGTACTAGCATTGATACGTCTTGAACTGTTGATATATCAGTATTTTACTCCTGGGAAAGGTATATCGGTTTGATCAGATTGTTAGATTGAACATACACTTCAGTAAAAAGGAAAGTAGGCCGACATATGTCTAGTCTGAGTACACTGAGTGTTGGTTGAGAAATATTCAAATACGCCATATTCATATAGGTTGCGCAGCCATGAATATGACATATCCTAATATTTCTCAACCAACAGTCAGTATATTCAGACTAACATAGGTCAATCTGTAGGCTCTACTGCTTTATTTTAATTATGTTATGCTATCAATGCAGTGCGTGATATAAAGGTAACACCGGTTATTACCATTTACATTTGTAACACATCATGAAAGTGAACAGAGTATTCTAAAATGTGCTCCATATATGGTATGTATTGATTGACTTACTTGAATCTACCTTAGGTCTCAGCTAGTGGTGAAAATGCAGAACAAGTAGTCTCAAAAGATAGTTGATTCTAAACCCAACAAAGTCACCCTGTCTGCCTGGATGCTGCTTTGCAGGGTGCATGTTGGAGTAGCTTAAATGCAAGTCTGGTATCTGCTTTTAATTGTCACATATACTTGACATAAAAGATACGTAAATGTAACAGGGTTACACAGCTCATACTTATTTTTACGAGTGATTTACTGTAGCACAGGCTAGTACGGTTTCAAAGGTTAGTGGTTCAAAGTTGGTACGTGGATAGGGTCACTCCACCACACCTATTGGTCTATGTTTGTTGAAGTTAACTTTCAAAACAGTATTGATACCAGAAATGATATAACAGAGACATATCTGCTGCTATTGTACCCCTTTGGTCATACTCAGTTGACGATTTCCGCCTGCCCAATACTGTCAAAATAGCAGTTAGTAAATGCTTAGAAGATTCTTGCCTAGAGGTATAGCAATATGATAAGTGAGGTGACTTTATTTTAAATAATTAGTGCTGCATGTTTAGGTCCAAATCATCTTGTCCTTTTGATGTTTCAAGGAAATGAAAAGGTCAGACTGCTTGATATGCAGTTGCATCCCTCTTCAGTTTGTTGTTGTTATTGAATGGTTACACCGTCTAGGACTGGGACACTGAGACACTTGAGGTGATTGTTCAATGTTAACATCAAGCTGGGGATCCTCAGTATTCCATTTGATACCACATGTAAGGCTTACATAAAGTTCATTGGAGATCACTTGTGTAATGATAATTGATCCTTTTTAATAGTCCTTGTTCGTTCCCACATAAGTTAAGCTTTTTTATATAACCCCCGCTCAAAGGTAGTTGTGACAAGTTTGTCAGACAGTAAACACAGTTGTCTTCAATTCACTTCACTTACTTGTTAACTTGGTTGACTCAAGACTACACTTTGTACATTCTCTGTAGGCTCAACAGTCTTCACAACGTTTTTTTGCCTGTAACCACTTACGGTACATATTCTTGACCTTTACACCATTGCTATTAAGTTATATTTAAAATGAAATTTAATTCAGCCACTTACATGTACTTTTCAGTTTGGGCCATATTATCTACTTCACTCTGGTTTTCTACATCCATAAAACTGACAGCCATTGTATACATTGTAATTAAGTGAAATAATAAGCAGTGGTATTCCACAATTAAACAGACATAAAATTATAACTGCAATTGGTGCTGTACCAGTATTTCTAACTGGACTCGTACTACACATGTATATCTTGTTGTGTATGGTTTTTCAGAATCACATAAGACTATTTTAAGACAATTCATTGATCAGGTCTACATAGACAACAAACACAATGTACATGTATATCCATCTATTGCCATGGCTGAATTCACAATGCATATGGATAAGAATTCAGAGAAAACTGATCCAGTAAGCCACACCCACAGCTTAACTGGGGTAGACTCAGACTTGCCAGCCATACACTGAGTAGTTATTTATTTTCATTCATGTACATTATTATATCTTCCTCAAAGATATATTTCTTGTGTTCTAATTTTAATTGATAATTTGTAAATTATTGTACTTCAGTCCTGCAGTATTAATTACACTAATGATAAACTACAATTTTAATTTCTTGTCTTTATACTACCTTGTTTTGGTTTTAGGCACAACTCACATTGGATTACTGCAGACATGCTTGACTATATATGGACGCTCAAAAATATGTTTTTCTCCGGAGCCAGTGAGAGGAGAATGGCTATTGACTTTCATCTGCATTGTGTTTGGGATTGTGTGTATCAATGTGACTCTGATATTGCTGGCTGTGTCATACTGGAGATACAGGGTGATGAGATTTGCCCGATGGCTTGGCTTTGTGGCAAGTATGTTGACAAAATTAAGTTTCTTTCTATATGTTAGATTCTTAATACATACAGTGGAGCTACATGTAGGTTTAGATGGCTTCAAATCAATTACAGATGGAACTTCATATTAAAAAGAAAGATAAAATAGTTACAACTGTTACGTTATCAAAAAATGTCAGTGCAAAAAATGAGAGTAAATTTGATCTCTCCAAAGAAACGTATGGGTAAGAGAACATAATCAAGTTCCAAGTCATGGAAAATTATAGGAATAGTTATGGATCAGTGGGTTATCATTAATACTCTAAACTTCTTAAATATTCAAAAAGGTTTTAATCGACATTGTCACAGTCTCCCAGCAGGAAGTGCCCAACTTGAGTTGTCATAGGGAAAATAACAATATTGGGACAATATGATGAACCTAACATCATGTTAGTCCCGATAGTTTACATATGTACGCAGTCGTGCATATGAGCATTTGTGATGTCACTTCTTGTGTTTGACAGCTCAGTCACATATATTAGTGTATTTGTGTGTTGAGTTTCAAACTGATGAAAGAAAATGTTTAAAATTTATCCATTTGTATTTATGTAGTAATATATTTTTTGTTCATCTTCCTTCACAGTGATATTATTTTGCCTGGCAGCTGTGATATTCCCCGTGGGATTTGATATGGACCAGATAGGAGGAGAAGCATATCAGTTGCCACCTAATTTCCAAGTTGGCATATCCTACATTTTCTTTGTTCTTGCCTTGTGGATTACTGTGATATCAGAACTGTTTGCTGGGAAAGTATGTTTGCCTCACTTCTAAAATACAACCTCTGTGCCAAGACAGAAAGTGCATTGTGATTGCTATATTAGAACATTGATGACTGTTTTAGCCTTTAATTCTCAGATGGTTTGAACAGACAACACTAGAGGTCATTGGATCTCAACTACATGTAGTCACTGCTAACCTGTTTCACCTAAGTTAAGTGGCATAGGAAACTGCTGATGTGCAAATATCAGCATTAGGTCTACTACATGTAGGTACTGTTACACATTCTTTACTGGTGTCAGTCAGCCCAGGCTGTTGTTATCAAGGGAATATCAGATATTTACTAGTCAGACTTTCCTGTAAGCTAGTTTTGCCGAGGATGACTTTCATGGTGTTGGAATTGAAGAGGAAAAGCAAGACAGTGCCATGGCTGCTTAAAGAGAAAATTTTGTCTGTGCGTGAATGCTATAAAGTCCTTCGACTGCTTTTCATGGTTTGCATTAATAATTCATGTTCATTGTTCATGTCATTCATGCTTTAAGCGTCAAGTCTAATCTAAAATACCAGTACACATGAAAAAAAGGATGCTGTGAAAAGTAGCTTTAGACTAGTAATGTAAACATAATTAAATAGGTATAAAATGTACACTGCATTATTTTCAGTGTGTGTTGTATGGCTGTGTCTGTTACAGATTGGGTTCATACAGGTATATTGCCATCAGGTTACTCATTTCCATTCAGGTTATTGTGATTAATGTTGTGAAGTCCAAGTCCATTGTCCAGTATATGAAGTACTTGCACAAGGTAATGCTGCAGCCTTATTATTCTTGATCTACTTAACATTCTGTACACTCACAGAATTTGTGAAATCACATGTAGAAGGAGTCAATTATTAGAGCTAAGTAGAATCGGTTTGAATGGTATAGTTTGATCTTCAGACAGATTGGACCCTGTGGATTCGGTTCGGCTATGACCTGAAAGTATCCAAAAAGTTTGGCTTAACCATTGCACTTGTCTGGTAACTACATGATTAACTGATTTCTCTCTTAGTGCTGATTAGAATAAGTCTTTGTAGTCTCAGAAATGTCTTAGTTTTTTATTAATCAGTTTCATTTCTTGTGGTTTTTATACTGTTAGCAATCAAATTGTTGCAGGGTGTGTATTTGGTTACCCGTCCAAGAAAATGTGCATTTTCTGATAAATATGATAATCTGACATACATCCCATTACTATTGATTTGATGATCTCTTACTTCAGTCAGGAACTGCAATACTGTATCCGTCTTGTGAGGGTTTGCACAAAGTAAAAATGAAATGAGTTGACACATTAAAGAATTTGGCAGCCTGGAATAAAGTTCCCTTAGCTTCAGGTAATGGTAACTGCCATGACAACGCATGTGTTATTGTGATAATTATGGTAGTTTTGAGCTAAGGGAATATTGTATCTTATGTTTGGAAACTCTGTTCATCCTTATTGTGGTGTATTTCCAGAAGAGAATATTAAGTCATACAAGGCTAGTTAAAAGTGCATCTTATGACTGCATTTTGTCATAATTTACAAGAATTTATGCTACAGGTGTTTATGTGTAGATCATTTCAAGGACCACAACTACTTTGCAGAAAATGGAGAAAGCTGCCTTTAAAGTCATTCCAGCTGTTCGGAAGATATGGATGTGGTCAAGTATATATACAGTATGCGAAAGAATGTTTGTATAAAGCCAGGTTTGTGTACTGTATTGAAAAGTACTGGTATAAATGGTTTACTGCAAAACACATCATGTGATCATTGTAAACTGGTCTATGTATTGAATATTTGATGTGTACATTAGTGCTACACAGTTGACTGAACTGTAATGTAGTGTACACTACCAATTATTTCAGTGCAAAGATTTCATTCTTCGTAGAATTAAAGTGGAGCATGTGTCCATGTAAACTAAGGATTTCTGTTCATTTGTGTATATTTGCTATTACAGAAATGAATAAATAGTACCCATGACAAGAGAAAATAGTAAATATATTTCTGACCAATGTGTTATTTGTTGTTTTTGCCTTGTCTTTGTTTTACAGCAGTTAATAAGTACTGCTTGGTTGATGAGGGAGCCTATTGTGTCCTGCCTGGGGCTATTGTATATTGTATATACTAGTCTCAGGTTCTGCCGAGACTGTTAGGCTCATAGTGAGAACCTTGAGGGTGGGTTTTACAAAGCAGTTATACATGTACCTTGTGCCAGGACGATGTAAGGGGTATATCAACCTGGTTATACATGTACAAAAAGCATGCAATATATATCATGGCCACTAGACAACATTTCCTGAGTTACAGAAACAGTAACATAATGGATTAGGTTTGCCATGCTCCAAGAATTTGTCACTTATGGAATGGTCATCATTAACTGGTACTAGGGTGGAGAAAACCTACAATAAATTACTGGTCAACTTAACCATGTGACGTACAGATGTGCACATCATATTTGATAAAAACAACGAAGCTTACACAGTGCAAGCCGTCACACAAGCACGGATGTCTGTTTTCCACCAAGGCCCCACCAACAATAGAATTTCACAATGCAGGTACCACACCTGTCCTTAAAATTCCAAAGAACATAAACTTTGTTTGACAGGTTCTTACAAAACAGAACCAAACAGATCAAGCAAACGTGCTGGATAGGTTTATTTTCAGCAAATGTGGCTACTGGTTTTGACTTCGAATAATAATGAGGTGAGATATAATTAAGGTGTCACAATCGTACAAGCTTTACAAAGTGTTGCCTTAGGAGAACTTACAAAACCAGTAAAAAGTAGCCTCAAGTGGGACATCATGTAATTTATCACTGATCTTGCCAGAGGAGCCCTATGTCACGGAATTCAGAAGCAAAAGGATGGAGGCCTCTTGGCTCAAGTTGATTAAGTACCATATGTTTTTAAATTGATTTGCAATGGTAGTTACAAACAACTTTCTGCAAGCAGCCCCAGGGCCTATTCCTCTCAAATCATACACAACCTATGTGACCAAAAGTCAGGAGACAAGTTTTTGTGTGAACAAGGTGTAAATCAGTTTTATTCACCTCAGGATTATTTACAGGATCCTATGACAAATATGTACATGTATAGCAGCCAGTTAAAGACCAAGTAAATCTGAAATGATAAGACCTGTACCCTTCCAGTTGTGGGCTCCTGAGTATGAAAGGCAGCTGTGTATAAAGTCATCATTGCTAAAAATACTTGTAAATACTGTTTACACAGAACTAGTTGACACAACAACACATACTACATATTTGATTTGAAGTTACCCATGAGTTTCTGATTAATCAAATTTTCATATTGCATTGATACAAAATTCACACACATCCACACTATTAAGTACACGCTACCATGACTGCAGTCTTTGTCTTCATAGGATGATGACGAATCTACATAAATTCTGGATGAGCTATATAATCTTTAAAAATCTCTACAGGATCACAGATGCTACACCTCTCTTTTCTCATCATTTTTTTTTTTTTGTACTCTTTCAACAACCTTTCTATAAATTCGAAGCTTAGCTCAGATGAAACTGAAGTGTAAAACTGCTGCTTAAATTATTTTCAAGTACTGTGAACTGTTTTAAAGGGACGAAAAAAAGAAAAGCAGCACGAAATATTTCCTAAAAATTTCCTACAAGTTTTATCGGCCTTTTCGCATTTCAAACATTCTGTTTAGAGCACTTCCAGCTTTGAACCACTCAATCTGGCCTTCGTTCATGGTGTGGTTCAGTGTAATCTTTTCTGTCGAGCCATTGGCATGCTTGATTTCACAGGTTATGGGCTAAAACAGAGAAAATATTAACATTTTAATGTTTGTGGCAGATAGTTTGGAAAGAAACTACTGTATGCAAGCGCAAATATGCTTTAGCTGCTTTTTCAGTCTTAACACTTAATGTAAAATTGATACATTAAACTATAAAACATAAACCTATAAACCACAACTAGTGGTGCTCTGAGTTTATTAATGAGGAATGAAAGTGGACAATCAAACGTCTTGGTAGAAAGCTGGGCCAGGGGAGTGATCCAGTCCTCACCGACTATATATCTGAATTACCTTTCCAGGTGCAAGGTCTTTAAGTCCAAGCAAGGAGATCCTGTCTGTCGGCTCGATTTTATCATAATCAGCTGGGTTTGAAAATGTCAGTGGTAACAAGCCTTGTTTTTTAAGATTTGTCTCTGAAAACAAAATTAAAATAAGAAGTGAAAGAAGCAAAGCATAAAACCTGCGTTTTTGTTAGGTTTGTTAATGCTTGTTAACAAAATACATGTTTTAATATGGCCAAATACATTCATGACAAACAGGCAACTGTAAACATCTTTTCTTTCAGATCAAATATTTTAGTGAAAATGAATATATAATGCCACATATTATTTTGAGTGAGTGAGTGAGTGAGTGCTTGGGGTTTAACGTCGTACTCGACAATTTTTCAGTCATATGACGACGAAGGAATCATTAGGGTGCATGCACGTGTAATGTGCCTCCTTTGTTGCAGGACGGATTTCCACCGCTCTTTTATTTAGTGCTGCATCACTGAGACAACTTACCGAAGGCAAGTAAGCCATTATACTGATATGGGTCAACCAGTCGTTGCACTATCCCCTTCATGCTGAATGCCAAGCAAGGAAGTTACAACTTCCTCTTTTAAAGTCTTAGGTATGACTCGACCAAGGATTGATCCTGGATCTACCGGTCCCGAAGCGGACGCTCTACCAACTGTGCTATCCGGGCCGGTCATATTATTTTGATGTATATATGCATCCTAAATGGGTTATTATTCTTAAGAAACCCTAGAGTTGGGGAAACTAGCAAAAGTAATTTCATCTACCGAATCTAACCCCAGTTCCATCAATGCTAAACACAATCCCACAGTCCTGCAGCTCTTCTTTTACCACAAGTTACGTATCTAGATAGGGTAGTATGGACTGACCATGGATACGTGCAAAACTCTTCACAATGATTGCCCGTCCTCCAAGATGTCGAGGCTCCAGGGCAGCATGCTCTCTGCTGCTGCCTTCACCATAGTTTTCATCCCCTATCACAACCCATGGAACTTTCTGTGACTGCAAGCAATACAAATGTGAAAAGTTTAGAGGAGTAATATTTGAAATCAAGGTACCTTTGGTCATTATGGCAACTTGAAATGCACCTGTAGTACGATACTTTGCTCATAAAATATCACCGATAAGGCAGGCATGAACAACAGCCTACATGTCTGTGGCCACAGTTACTTTTGACCGCAAAGGCTCCCCAATGAGTTGTTGTTTTTCATACCCTTCAAGTTACAACGATGACATTTGCAATTAGGAAAAGCAGATAGTCACATTAGTCAGAGAGGGACCAAACCACAATGTTGGGCAGTTCTGTGGGTGGAGAAAACTACTGCCTTTTGTCAGGTTACTAACAAACCTCCAGATTTAAGCACACTCCGGCTCACAGTAAGGGTTTGACATGCTGGGATGAGAATGATGCCTTATCTGACAGAGCCAGCATGTGTCCTCCTAAAGATTGCAGGATTCCTGCTCTGGTTCCATCACTCTGACCTACCTTGTAATGTCTTGCTGTATCAGGGACAGCTCCAACCTCACCAGTCAGCTGATTTTTCACCTTGTTTATTTCACCATTATCAATATTTACAGCCCTAATAAAAGAGAGAGTAGTACACATAAATGATATTATACATCTCCTATACATGATGTTAACTTTTACATAATCACAATTTCATTGGTTTCCATAGATGTACTCCAGATTACTTCAATTTATCCATACAGGAAATTCAGTATAGCTTCTCCAAAATATAGCCAAGACAAAATACCTCACACATTGTCTAACAAACACATTTTCCTATACCAGTAAAGTATTAACATCTAATAGTTACCCGATTAGGAGATTGTTTGATATGTTGTCAAGATGTCCTCTGTATTTAAGCCATGGTCCAGCAGCACTGATGTGATCTGTGGTACATTTTCCTTTAGCCTGAAATGCGACATCGGTAAAACATACAATCAGCCAACTCCATAATGACATAAATAAACTCAAATCCGGTATCCGAAATGCCCACTTCCATCCCCCAACATTTCCAAGAATGAAAATGAAAATAACCAGACTAATATGATTATTAAGCATGTATATGTTTAGATGATATAAATGATGTCCACAAAGTTTCAGGAAAATGGGTGCAATACTTTAGCACGAGTTGAATGCACAAATTCTGTGTACATAAAAATCCATTATTCTAAGCATACACAAGTTTAGATGATACGAAAGATGTATGCTAAATTTCATGGAAACAAATTAAGAACTTTCAGAACACAAGAGTTGCCTGGACAAAATCTGAACACATGGAAATGAACTACTATGCACAGTCCTAAATGGGGAGAAATTATGAAACTAATTACCTAATTGCCATTAAACTCAAGTATGCACAAATCTAGATAATAGGAAAGATGTCTGATAAGTTTCATCAAAATCAGCACAGTAGTTTGGGAGGAGATGCATGGACAAAATCGTGTCTACAGACAGACCAGCAGGGCGATAATAATATAGCCTCTCTAACTTTTTTGAGGGCGTAAAATAAACTTATGCTTCCTTGGTATTATCCCGGGAGTCATCAACCAGCAACACATACCCCATACAAAAATAGGAGGTAGCTGACTGGCATTATCCATCTGAAGATTAGAAAAACAACACAGCTCCCATTGCCTTCTTTTGTTTTTTATTATTATATATACACACATGTACCTAATAACCCCTCTGTTTTTTACATGATGCATGGTAATAGTACTAGTGTTAATCTTGTCTAAAATTTCCATTAGAGAGAAAGGTGTTGCTTGAATATGAATTTTCTTCAAGTCTACGATCACTTATAAACACCAGACTACAAAATGTATACATGGTGATAAATTGAGGTCCAGTTACCTTGATAAGGATGACCATGTCTGTGAGGTCTTTACCGTCCCACTTATCAAATGGCTGGAGAAGCTGTAATCTCTGGCTAGAGGGGGACACCTGTACCTCCACTGAGGAAGCATCTGATGGAGGAGACTGGTAGGTTTCCATACCAGGGTCAAAACCTTTGGCAGGTAACTCATCTCCATATGGGCTAGACAACTTGAATTTCTTGCCTGTACAGATGTACAGATCAAATTAAACATTAACTATACGCAGAAGTAGTAACTCCCCTTTCTTTATCAAATCGTTCCCCTAAGCATCCAACTGAAACTACACATGTTGTAACCTTTTTCTTAAAATTTATTCAAAGATGGAAGAATTGTTTTACTATAAATATGTGTATGTTAGTAGTACACATTAATGGATCACTGTAATTCTCCAAGCTTTTCGCCTGTTTGAAAGATGTTCATTCATGCATATTCTGAGAGCATTACTCTGTGTAACCTTACAGTATAGTCTTTGTGAAGTCCTGAAATTGGCCAACCCAACCAATGCTTCCAACGTCAAATTAAACAGATGCAAAATTGCACTGAAAGTTGCTCTTTCATATGCCAAAAGGTTAAGAATTAGAGTATTCTGAGAATAGTAATAGTTTTTCTCCATTCTTTTCTGACATTTTTATGCTGGTAGTCAAAAAGACTGAATCATTTACCATCAGCTCCAGTCAATTCATCAGTCAATGGGTTGAAGTCAAGACGACCAGCGAGTGACAAAGCTGTGACAAGTTCAGGGGAAGTGACAAAGGCGTGAGTGGCAGGATTAGCATCGTTACGTCCTGTGAAGTTCCGGTTGTAGGATGTCACAATTGTGTTCTTCTCTCCCTTCTTGATGTCTTGTCTAATGAATATAGCATTTGAAAGGAATAAGTGTTACAAGGATGTGAAAAAAATTGATACTATTCACATATACATGTATGTATTTACACACAAATGCACAAGGACTTAAGGGAAGGGGGGGGGGGGGGGTGCTCCGTGGCTCAGTTGGTTAACGTGCTACCGCAGTGTAACGACCCAGGAGTCTTTCACCAATGCGGTCGTTGTGAGTTCAAGTCCAGCTCATCCGCACTTCCTCTCCAGCTGTACATGGGAAGGTCTTCCAGCAACCTGCGGATAGTCATGGGTTTATCCTAGGTTCTGCCCATTTTTATCCCACCATAGTGCTGGCCGCAGTCATATCAGTGAAATATTCTTGAGTATGGCATAAAACACCAATAAAATAAATAACAAGGAATAAAAATATATATGTATGTGTGAATGGTATAGTGACAAGAGCTAGCTGTAAAGGAGGAAAATGAGAAAAAAGTCAAACATGGATGGAAATTACTCCCAACAGATCACAAGGGGTCTGTTCATAGTGCCTATTATATTCATATCCCCAACATGCCTATTTAAGAGCAATCATACCTGTCCCACTGACCAATACATGGACCACAGGCATTAGCCAACACAAGCCCTCCAAACTCTCTCAGGGTGGCAGCCTACAAAAATCAACAATGAAACATTTCCACATCAATCTTTTTTTTCATTCCTTTCCATGCTATGATATTCTGCGACAGAATGAACACTCCAGATTGTCATCTTCCAAGTATCTTGTTTAATAATCTTATATTAATAACAATATAAGGAAGTAATTTCACAATTCTGACAATGTCAATCAGAAGTTCTTCAAACATCAGGGGAGTTACCATCCGTTTTTTTCACATGTTGGCCCTGTCTTTGTAAAACCACCAACAGATGTAAATGTTCTTTGTCTCTAGAGTGTGGGTAACAGACCATACATGTAATTGTAACAGAACACCTTGTCCTTCTTGACTTACCTGTCCATCTCTCTCAATAGTGGCACGAATCTGTTCAGAGCCTGGTGTGATGGTATAACTACTTTTACTCTTCAGTCCATGCTGAAGGGCCTCTTTGGCAATGCTGGCAGATCGGCTCATATCCTCATAACTGCTGTTTGTACAGCTACCAATCAGACCTACAAACACATAACATGATATCCAAAAACTTCTTCCACCACAATCCAACAGAAAGCCACAACAGGAGTACTTCAAAACGTAGCAGACATATGACTTTGGTGGTGATTAGATAAGTATCTTATACACAGATGGGAAAAAGATATGTCCAATGTGAAAATTCTGTCTACAGAGTGGACTTTTAAGGATGCGGAGTGTGTATTTTTTAGGTTATAGGTTATTTCTTAAACATAAGCTGTTCTTTTACTTACCAACTTTAATGTCCATTGGCCAGTCCTTTTCCTTTGCCACCTTTCCTAGGTTGGAGATTGGGTGGGCAAGATCAGGAGTAAACGGTCCATTCACATGTGGCTCCAACTGAATCAGAAATATTTTACACTGTCCAAGGCTATTTCACTCAACACATACATTCTACAAGGACTATCAGGTTTGCAGGTGGATGCAGACTGAGGGAAACCACCACAATGTGTGGACCAGGATTTTAATGTACCTCCAGTAGTAAGAGGTTTATAATCCGCAGAGCAAAGACATCTTCATCATGAAGTCAGAAACGGCGATACATGCAATCTATTGACTTGAATATTCCAAACTCAGCATTTGAAGTTGAAGAAAATACTCCGCTGGTTGCCCATCAAATGTCATCATAATCATATAAAACACTTCTGTCATAAAAGAACTACCACAATGATCAGAGACGAAACCACAAGGACCCAGTAACAAGACTGATGTAACAAGATGACTGATAGTTGGATAAAGTAAATTTAACTGTTTAAAATAAACTAATCCAGATAGCTGAAGTGTCCAGAGAAATGTACCCTCTATATAATTAACTGATTACAGAGTCAGCATCTGTACTTTTGTTCATCAGCATATCTATTAACATACTATTTGATCAGTGGTTTACACCATACAAGAATACTGTATTTCATCAAAGTTAAGCATTTTTTAAGTGACACATTTTGCTTGATTCTGACTGATTCATCCACATTATAGGAAAAGGAATTAAAATGATAGACAGCACCTGAGTAATGTTTATGTCCAGTGAAAGACTACCATTCAAAGTATCTTAAACTGGTATTAAACATTTCCTTAAATTTTTTTCAACCCAGTAGAAGTTTAGTGACACTTCATCTTAATACATGTTTACTCTAGCTCTTAAAGTCGAAAGTGTTTTCCGTGTTGTAGTCAATGCAGTAGCCTATGGCAGATAAAGTCGTGGACTTTGCCAATGAAGGTCTAAGTGATAAATAGCTTTCTCGGAAACTGGACATGCTGGAAGGATATTTCTTCGACTGCTTGAGCTGTTGATACTGTAAGCCTGTTATATCATTCACAGTTTAAGTAGCCTGTAGATGCATGGCTGAGTATTCCGGGTTCAGGTCTTAGCCTCCGGAGGGGTTGTGCTGGTGATTAAATGTTCACAAAATTACAACAGGATTGTTGTACAATTAAGATTCATGCTTAATTCTGAAACAAATGGAAATAAATCTAAGCACCACTGTGGCTGATTTAGGAATTTGAATGTCACTGAACTAAATGCTTCAGTTTTGTGGTGCTGGCTTCTAAGATAAGAGCAGTGCTGACCTAATTATCGTGAACATCAGAGAAAGCACCTTGGTTTGAACATGGCAGTTCAATAATTTAACTGTATTTTATAAAAGAAAACAGGAAAAAAATTCACCCCTTGTATGAGAGAAAGACAAAGGAGCAAACCTTAAATCCTTCAATTCTAATAAATTAAGAGAAAAAAAGTTATATCATAAAAATTAATTAATTTTAAGCTTCTCTTTCCTATAAACCTTTGGAATCCCTAATAAATTTTTCACTGTCTCTGATATTTGTCATTTAAACGCTAAAATCAACAATAAAAAAGTATGTGCATAATTTGAATATTTGAATAAATGATACACACCTATCCCACAACTCTGTGTGAAAAGGCCCTTTGGCTACACATCATTAAATCATTAACAATCTCAAAATGATGTCTCATGCAGTAGTTGTGTTATCATATGTCACTTCACGGAGTAAATGGGTAAAGGCTAGATCACAGCTTACACTGCGCAATCTGATAGTAACATGTTTGATTGGATAAAATTCTGAAGATGTCTGCTGATTCACACATGCCATTTGTGCAGTACTGTCATTTTGTTCTACATATTATTTGGTGAAATCTCATCAAAATAATAAAGCATGTTACTTTTTAGAAAGCTTGAGAATCCTGCTTTTGGCTGAAATATGTTTTAGCCAGGTGCTGTTGTGTCTTTTAAAGGAATTTTTGTTACGTTCATATTTGCATTGTCAGTAAAACTATTTCTCACCTCACTCAGGTTAATCTCAATGACCCGGTCATACTTGCTGTCTGGGTCAGCACTCAGTAAGTGTTGGTATTTACCTGCTAGGTCAGCGATATCTGGAACAAATCATCTAAACATTCAGTGTGTTTGACATTAAAGTAATATCTAGCAATCATCAATAACTCTGTCAGATATTAACACAAGACGTCAAAAAATAGGGAGTGTTCTTTTTTTCTTTCTTCTCTATTTTTATACACTCTTTTAACATTGGTGATATGCATTGAACTCATCTCTCGGTTATTTCATATTACTGTCAAAGCACACTGGACAAACTGGTCCCTGGTTTTAAAGTTTGATGCATCCTTCATTATTAAAAAATCGTCAAAACTGATTCACACTTCAATTTTGCATGTGCAACCTAAATGAATACATAAGAAAATGTCTCAAATCTAAAATGACTCACCAGTTCTGTTTGTTGACCTGAGGTAGTCAGCCATTCGGTGATTGAAGGGGAACACAGAGGTTGTGGCACCTATCTCTGCTCCCATGTTACAGATGGTACCCATTCCTGAAAAATCAAATATCACACAGGGGTTTCAAATGTGCATTGACCAAAAGCCAGTTAGGAAAATGAAAAATATAAATTTACTTCCTTACTTACCCACTACCGGATTATATGTACACACCAACTTGCAGTTCATTTATTTCTGGACAAACTCAATAATCAAACCTGACCTGACACTGCCATCATTAACAAATACTTACCTGTGCATGATATGGAGTCAACCCCTGGTCCAAAGTACTCTACAATAGCCCCAGTGCCACCCTTGACAGTGAGAATGCCAGCTACCTTCAAGATGATGTCTTTGGGAGAGGTCCAGCCTCCTAATTTACCTGTTAGTTTTACTCCAATAACCTAAAATAACGCACAACATAAATATTTAAATGTCAGATAGCTCACTAAGCAAACAATGCCTGGGCCATAAAGTATTCGATAACAATAATTCCACATTTGTGCTTTTTTGGTCACTAAGAGCACTTATGATCATTCTGAAACACCTTTGTGGCCTGGTCATAAGGACCAATCACTTAACAATAATGGTGTAAAATGTCACACGACTGGCCAGGCATACCCTGCCAACAAGTATTTCTGTTTAAGTGTCTTAAAATTCCAGAAAATACGTACAAGGTTTTAAAATGTTTTAACAGCCTACCTGTGGACATTTGAGTTCCCAGGGAATATCAACCATGACATCCACCGCGTCAGCTCCTCCCACACCAATACACAGACCTCCTAGGCCACCTGTGGGGAAAATGTTTTATGGTCAAAGAATGCAGGCAGAGTACTATAACCCATACATGAGCCAGCAGTGTAAGCAAGAAACCACAGAGGTCTTGGAAATGGTATAAAATAGATGGGGTGCAGCTGTGTTTCTCTTGATCACGTTTGGAAATACTCTGCCTTTATCTAGTTCACCACAACAACTCTAATAGGCAATTTTTGGATTCACTAAGACACATTACACCACTGCCTTTCTACATTTCTAGTTGAAATACTGTGACATCATCACACCTACTTGCAGGGAATTAGAACACTATACTATTCTTACCTCCATTAGGTGTGTGACTGTCAGTTCCTATCAAAAGTACACCAGGGAAAGCATAGTTTTCCAACACAATCTGCAAACAAATGCCAGGCTCCATGACAATCTATATCATGGCTAGCAGTACATACATATATAATAAATGTTAACATAATCTTATTTTCACAGTAATTTGTCAATGTGCATAATTTACATCTTAATGTTTCAACACCTGATCAAAAAGAATACACACTGACAGAGAAAACCAACATATACCAATATTTAAACAAATTTTAATGTAATTTAGTTTTCCATTTTATTGGTCAGAAAAATATTTAGGGCAGATAGAAATATAGGTGATAATGTACATGTATATCACCAAACGATTACTGATAAGTGTTAGCAGTATAATACGAAAGTGTGGCATCTTGAGCCAACTTTCACCTGTTAGCTGCTACTGAACAGTTCTGTTCACTTTCTGTAGGTTATAACTCTGTCATCTTGTTGCCGTGGCAGGCCTAATATTGCAACATGGATGCAACACAAGACAGAGAATAACCAAATGAATCATAATTTTGTATGTTACTGGTAAGTGAAAAAAATACCTGATGGATAATGCCACTGCCTGGTTTCCAAAATCCAACTCCATATTTAGCACTGGCGGTTGCTAAAAACTCATAAACTTCCTTGTTTATATCCTGAAATAAAATTGCTGTTCAGTTACCAAATGAGACATTTATTTTGTTACAGTTTAAGGATGTTTTTAACAGACATACTACAACACAAAGCATAAAACTAATTTTAAAATTATCTGGTGACAATTCTTATCATGCACTATGTTAGGATTTTTAAATTAAATGAGACGTACATGTATCACTAGTAAGCCATATAAAGGGAGAAAACTGTAAACTGAAAAAGACAGAATTTCATTCAAATATTTTAATTTCATAGATTTATGAAATCCCTCAATATTGTTAGGAATTTAGTAAGAGGCTTGAAAATACATTCTGGACTGCTTACTTTAGCTCTTGCTAAATCCTTGTCTCCACCCTTCTGAGCCTCAATCAAGTGATCACAGTGAACAGTGGAGGGTACAGCTACTTTAGGTAAACCACTAGATATGAACTGCAATAGGGCCATCTGAAAGATAAGAATGTCAAACACAGTTAACAAATGCATCCAATAATGTTTTATAGAATTCCAACTTTTTGTACAAGTAACAGCCTACACGTTGTCAGCATAACGGAGGATTTCTGAATCTTGTTTTGTTGACATTTGTTGAAAATCATTTCAAATTTTCAAACCAAATTCAAATCTAATAAAGTCAAGAATTTTAAATATAAAATACTTGAATCAACAAACCTGGGCTGTGGCATCTTGCATGGCAACTCTGTCAGGCCGTAATTTGAGGTAACTTTCACCTCGCCTGATGTCCTAGAAATGTTAAACAAAACCAGATATTTATGTCAACATACATGTAGCACACATTTATAAATCTATCTGTATAGCAAAGCTGTTAGCTCAGTCCAAACACTGAGCTACGTGGCAATTTTGTATTAGTATGGCACGTTAAATTGCTGCAAAGAGTGTGGCAGAGGCTTAGTACTGAGTGGTTATGAGATGCACAATACTGTAAGGTTACCATGTAGCAGTGTACTGTGCCACAAAGTTTACAACTGTGGGATGTTGAGCTTGGATCTTTCTGCTCAGTACCGTGGCATGAGGAAGCAAACAATGTCATGCAGAAAAATTTTGCTGTGCATACATAGATAATAAAGGTAAGGTTAGGTACACTGAATGAGCTTATATCAACAAACTGAACATATATCAATGAACTGAATATATATCAATAAACTAAACATCTGCATCATTCCTGCAATCTACAAATGTCATATACACATAAACTGTATACAGCACTTGTAGCACAGGTCATAAACCTGAACTAGCCTAAAGTACTGCACAGATAGTCTCTCATTCAAGATTAAGTAATGATCATATAACAGATCGCAGAAAGCTGCAAACCCCTGAGATCCTCTAGACATGATCTCATCAAGCAGAGTAGCTAGAGAACAGTTTAAACAAGAAGCAGTGAAAATGAAATATTATTCAAGTATTGCAGTACATGTTCAAATCATCTCTCAAACAGAGCCTTACCTGTCCCTTAGGATCATCAAGATGACTGTATAAAACCTTTTCTGACAGAGTAAGGGGGCGGTTCAATCTGAAAAACATGCACCCAAACTGATATTACTATATGGGAAACAGTTAAAATAATAGTGTTCGCTTGTTGCACCAGTCAGGTCCATGATCAAGTGGCATGTTTGAAATTGGCTCTCCCTGATGTGACTGCAGCTTTAAACAGCGCAGTCCAGTGAACATGACTATCCTCATCCAATAAGCATGACACATCGTCAAGATTTCATACAGTAAACACCAGTGAAAAAATCAAACAGGTATAAGCACTAACAACACCTATCCTTACACTCCCAAATAAGTGATTAGACTTACAATATTCCAGTATTACACGTGTCTTGTGGTGTCTCATTTTTTCTACACATTTTGATTGAAATAGAGTACGAAGAAGCAAAAAAAACAAATGAACATATCTTACCGGTCTTTGACAATTTTCAAATTGTAATCAAGCTTGTCATAATCCAGGCTTGTGTCCTGTTCAAATTTGCTCATTGCAACCTGAAACATCATTATTCAATATAATTACTGACAAAAACAGATGTGGTTAATACAGTGGGTGTGAAAAATCCGACATTTTTCTAGTTCTAATATAAACACTCAAAATGTAAGAGTTACAAGACATAGTTAGCAAAAATGTTGAATATCTTTGCAAAACACTTTTGGCTGAAAAGCCTAAGGATAAATTTAATATAGTATTATTTCATTAAACAAAGAAGTTAGTGGTATTTTAAAAAGTAATAAAGATAATGACTTGGTACCTTTTGCGCTGCTGCAGCCTGTGAGGTGTGGATACACCTGCCATGGCTGATCAGCCCACTGCACAGCCCCTACAATTCACAAAGTACAAACGGTTTATCAGTTCTGCAACATCACAAATCTTTAAAATGATAACTATAATTCAAAACAACTGTCATTCACACCACTCACTATAAAAGAACAAAAAAGTTGTTCAAAAAATTTCGAACTTACACCAATTCCTAACTTGTTATCCCACCTGTTTTCACTTTACATGTAATTTAAACTATCATAGGCAAACAAATTATTTGTGTGCAGTCATAATTACAATCATGGTGAATGGTGAAGAAGTCAAGGTCAAAACATAGGTGAAGCTCACTTTGAGTAATTTACACATGAAATTTTACTACTGAGAGTGGGATGTGTTGTAGTATCGATACGTGTTTTACGCTCATTGGAATTCGTGTCTTCTTGTTTTTCTAGTATGTTCTATGTCCTATGCTTACAGTTTAAAACTCCTGCCATTTAATTTTTAAAAGTTGTGAGACTTTAGCGGGCCCAATTAGTGATAATCGCTCCCCTAAATGTCCCCAGCAACCAATGAAGCCGGCATGCATCGCGGCTGCGTGCTTCACACAATCCAACTAATGCGGTAAGTTTCTGTCGCTATGACCTCACAAAAACAGTTAAATCACTTAAAGGTCATTATAATGCACCTTTGCACGGTGTTCCATTACTAAATAATATTAAAGGTGTGAAGAAATCTTACCCTTTTTGTTGCAGTTCTAAATACGTATGCCATTTTCTTGATCTTGTCGGCCACAGAGGATTCGTGACGTCACAGTCAGGACAAGGGCGAATAACTCTAAAGGACAAAATGAACAGATGTTCGAGTGCTCCCGCTGTGGGCTCAGTAATAAATCATGAAATTTCCTGGACAGCGAATATATATACACGCTAACAAACCGACGATTGGCTAGGCGTCACGCGGCCGTGACGCAACATACTAAGTGACTTACAAGTCCACCTGAATCCCCACCAAGCTGATAATGTCACATGTACCTAAGCAACTCCTTTTATCAAGTGGTTCAGCCGGATTGTAGTTATGCTGGCTAACACAGCTGTCGGGATACCGCAATCTAGGTTCAGATTATTATTTGCGGATAAAAGAACAGGAACCGCCGCAAGTAAGATCTTGACTTTGGGGAAGTTATCCCACACACGTGACCAGGTTATTCACAATACTCACTACATGCTTATATTCTACAATATATTTACATGTATATATATATATATATATATATATGCCTACCCGTGTGTCATATATAGCTCTGAGGTTGGGTCAGTTATAGCAAAAATCTAGGGCTAGACTTAGAATTGCTAGGTCAGTTGCTGGTAGGCCTACAATATTATTCAGCTGCCCCTTAACCTGGACAAACTGCATAGTTTAAATAACGATATTTTTTTTTACTGGCATACCGTAATAAATCTGTTCTGATGCTGCAAAACATTCTGAATACAAACTTGATATCCTGTTACGTATCACTTGCATTTATTGTATGAGAATTTAGCTAGGACAGAGTAATGCCTGCTGATTTCAATGAAATATATTTTATTTATTTGATTTGTGTTTTACGCCATACTAAAGAACATTTCACTTAAACAATGGCGGTCAGCATTATGGTGGGGTGAACCGAGCAGAGCACAGGGAAAACACACAACTGTTTACACACATAGGTCACAAGGCATTGAAATATTGCTGGCCCAGTTTATTTATTTACTTATCAGATTGTTGCTTAATGCCATACTGAAGGATTTTTCACCGACTTGATGATTGTGAGCATCTGGCGGCGTCTGATCAGATTCAGTTTCGGTGCTCGTAGGTTGACGACGACTGGAGGCAACTGTGAGCAGATATACCTACAGCAACATGACTTTGTGATGGCGGGGACCTTTGTACACGATGAGTGGATTTAATTGATATGATGAATATATGTCTAAGTTGCCTTTTCTTTCCAAATTTAAGATTTCTTGGATAATTCTCTTGCCCATTTATTCCAACTTTGGTACAAGGACATCATATGCTGTATCTGTGAATTCCAAGAGGAATCCTATAAGCACAGGCTAAGCCTCCAAATATCGATGAGATTATTTTCCACCTCATAAGTCCACACAGTGGTCGCCATTTTCATTGTGTAACTCGTGCATCACTGGGAGCAATTGTGACACATAGATCGATGGAACTGAGTACAAGTTGCTTCCAGTTGCTCCTAGTTGCTTTCTGTCGCCAAAAACCCAGTTGCTCCCAGTCACAAGGTTGATCTATGCCAAGCTTAACCACTACTGACCATGGCCAGCTCATTGGTGGTTCATTTGTTTACTGTAGCAAGTAGCAGCAGGCACTCATGGATTGTAGTGAGTACACTATGTAACAGGTGCCCAATGCTTAGTTTGAGCCTATACTAGAAGTAGCTAGAGGAAATACAGTTCTGCATGGGGATGTGAGGATGGGGGTGTCAAATCCCAGTATTAGCACAGAGTAGATCTTTCAGCAGATTTCAACAAATGCAATTTAGCTAACATATCAACTCACACTAGATGACAAGCTAACGCAACCACTTTTGGCATGAGACATATCACAAAGAACACAAGATTTATCTGACTATAACTATATGCAGTGAAGTTTTCAATGTGTTTTTATTTCATTTCACACTCTTCTGTTACAATAGTGATGATAAGTTATACACATGTCAAAAGGTATTGACTGGATACATGTATGCCTGATGGCAATAGATTAGACAGGCCAGTAGTAATAGGCTTACATTATAGTCCATTCTAGGTGAGATACATACCAACACTTTCTAAACATGTAGTAATGCTTAATATTACTTTGTGTACATTAGTTTGTTTTATACAAATATATGTATTTCATTATGTACAATTAACACTTTGTATATTTACATGTATATATCAGACTATGGGATGTGACCAGTAATAATAATATCCAAACACCGATCAGCTTTACTTGCACTGTCATCTCCTAATGTTACATATAACAACACATAAAATACCAAAACATTCACACATCTGTGAAAAGTACTGAACATAACATAAAATGCACTGTACTGTACTTTTTTTTTTTTTAATTTGTTGATTATCTCAATAATTGATAAAGTTACAGGTAAAAAAGTCAATAAGTTTATTGATGGAGAGGGTAGGGGAAAACCCCGTGGGATACTGGAAGATTTATTTATATATTTGCTGGGTGTTTTATGTCATGCTCAAGAATATTCACACAGGGAAGCTCCTGGGTCATTGTGTTGCACTGGAGAGCTGGCCACAGAAGCATCAACATGCAAAATAATTGCATTTCACCAAGCAACTGACAAATGTATCCAGCATGAATTGGTTCAAAGTTTGACAGCTTTCCTGCATAAATGTACACCATTCACAAACAATCAAGAGCTTTCAAGTATGAATCCCAACATCCTGCTAGTACATGTAATTATTATCAGTCATAAGGCACAAGTCAGTGAGAAAAAAGATGTACAAAGATACAAGTACTTACAAAATGTTTACAATAAAGCTTTTGTTACACCCAAGGGAAGTTAGATTTCATATACCAGTACTTTGTGTATTTTACTCACACTGAAATGTATCATTATTAAGTTAAAGCCTGTGTACACTTAAAAGTACACTTTTCAGTATGCCTTTTTTTTCCTCGCAAAACACAAGTTAAAACTGTTGTCCTTCAATTTCGTAATAATTACTTCAGTGACACAGATACATTCCTCTGATACTGGTGGCAGACTTTGTACATCATATCATGCAAAAAATATTCCAGAGAAACCATAATAGTATAATGTTTATTTATTTCTTTAATTATTTTCTATGCCATACTCAACAATATTTCACTTATAAGATGGCAGCCAGCATTATGGCGGTAGGAAACCCATGACCATCCACAGTTTGCTAGCAGACCTTCATGTGTACCTTCACAAAATAAAAGGCAAACTTCCTGAAATAAGAACATATGTGTATGAATGACATGACATGGGAGTTCTTCATATGAGAAATATTTCTATACCACTGTATTTGCAGTAGATGCACTTATTTACTTATGTAAATCGATTCTTGAACATATCAATACATCATGAAATGTGAACCATGCAAACTGACAAAACATGTTGAAGACAAACAAACGCATGTCACCACTGATGACAAACTGCAGCTATGCCCTAGTCTCTAACTGCATTTTACTGGCTAGGTCAGAGAATGGCTTTCCGCTGTTGCTGTTAGAACGGCGTTTAACATAATCCAGTGTTCTCACCTGAAATCAACAAGCATTCTTCACAGTTGTTTGCTTGATAAACTGTTAATATGATAACCATAACTTCTTTTAGACAGATGCAGATAACATGAGACCAAGAATATCAACTTAGATTTGGTAAGAAGGCTAATAAAGAGCTTCCGTGCAGGGTACATGGATGCAAAACATCAGCTCAATACATATTAAAGTATATTTATTTTAACAAGGATTATAATATAGAAACAAGATGTGAGGTCAGAAAGTTTATAAATTAAAACAGTAATTAACACACACAAAGGGCATCAGTGATGGAACAGCTCCCTCATGTTATTGTGCTTCAGATGTATGCATACCTGAACTCAGTATTAATTCCATGCACAAGCAGTGCTTCTGAGAGACCACCCAAACATTTAAGTTAACGCTTAACACAAAAAGAGTTTAAGTTGTGAATTTTGTAATTTAGGGAAATAAATAACAAAGCACACAGAGCATCAACAGTGGAACATCACCCTTATGTTGTCCTGTTTACATGTGTGCACAACCACAGCTAAATACAGGCAGTACTTTTAAGATACCAGCCTTAACATTTACATTAACTTTGCTTTAAATGTTATTAGGCGCCGATGCTAGGCATAAGACATACATTACACATGCCAATGTTTTGTTTTTGTTTATGCACTGGTTGTGTGTAATGAATTGAGTGATTATGACTTGATGCCATTTTGGCAATATAACCATATAATGACAATGTGTAATGAACAGCAATTTGATTGACTTACAACTTGCTTCACATCTGCCTGTCCGTTTTTCTGAGCCAGTCCCCAGAGGTTGGAAGCTAGAGTGAACACTTTTTCCTGGGTTAGATCTCCGTGAGCAATCACTGTGTTAAAAAGCTCCAGAGCTAGAGATCCCTGCCTTTTCTGTAACTACAATAAAGATATATATGTACTTGTATATCAATACCACTCTACACAAATGGTAATTTCTACCTATGTATGTAGAATATAATTAATCTGAAAATTAATACTTTGTGATTGTTAAAACTGAAGTACAAATGACTCAGCAAACAGACATTCAAATTCGTCTATAGAGTGAAGACCAAATTTATCAATGAATAATGGTAAATTGGACTGTAAATTAAAAAGACACCTTTATGGAGGATATGAAAATAGTACTGACATCTCACTTACATTAGGAGCACTGAGCATCTTGAGATGGGAGAGAATCTCGTCCAATAGAGTTGAGCTGATGCTGTTCACTTCTGCTATGAATTTAGGGTCCCCACCGTATAAGGCATCATTAGAGTCCACTGCAACAGAATCACCGTCACTGAACTGACTGACTGATGAACAAATTCAACTTTCTGCTCTATCACAAGGGTACAGTTATGTTACACTGATTGATTGGTTTATTTGATTGATGATTTACATCATACTCAAGAATAGTTCACGCGTATGACAGCTGTCAGCGTTATGCTGGAAGGAAACTGAACAGAGCCCGGAGGGAAACCACGACAGATTGCTGGCAGACCTTCCCAAGTACGACCACAAGGACCTGTGAGGAGTCCAGCATGAGCTAGACTTGAACTCACATCCATGAGTAACAGTGTGCAATAATATATGAACTTTATTACAGCTAACGCAAGTAGATGTCAATATTTTAATGCTACATGTAGGCACTGAACCACAAACTGCCAATCCTGTACAAGGTAAGGCAGCTCATCCTGACACATGGCAGACAGCATTGCCACACACTGCGCCATTTGAGAATATTTTGATGCTACATGTAGGTTGTGAATCACAAACTGCCAATCCCGTACAAGGTAAGGCAGCTCATCCTGACACATGGCAGACAGCATTGCCACACACAGCGGGCCATTTGAGAATATTTTAATGCTACATGTAGGTTGTGAATCACAAACTGCCAATCCCGTACAAGGTAAGGCAGCTCATCCTGACACATGGCAGACAGCATTGCCACACACAGCGGGCCATTTGAGAATATTTTAATGGTACATGTAGGTTGTGAACCACAAACTGCCAATCCCGTACAAGGTAAGGCAGCTCATTCTGACACATGGCAGACAGCATTGCCACACACAGCGGGCCATTTGAGAATATTTTAATGCTACATGTAGGTTGTGAATCACAAACTGCCAATCCTGTACAAGTTAAGGCAGCTCATCCTGACACATGGCAGACAGCATGTCCACACACTGCGCCATTTGAGAATATTTTAATGCTACATGTAGGTTGTGAATCACAAACTGCCAATCCTGTACAAGGTAAGGCAGCTCATCCTGACACATGGCAGACAGCATGTCCACACACTGCACCATTTGAGAATATTTTAATGGTACATGTAGGTTGTGAATCACAAACTGCCAATCCCGTACAAGTTAAGGCAGCTCATCCTGACACATGGCAGACAGCATTGCCACACACAGCACCATTTGAGAATATTTTAATGCTACATCTAGGTTGTGAACCACAAACTGCCAATCCTGTACAAGGTAAGGCAGCTCATCCTGACACATGGCAGACAGCATTGCCACACACTGCACCATTTGAGAATATTTTAATGCTACATCTAGGTTGTGAACCACAAACTGCCAATCCCGTACAAGGTAAGGCAGCTCATCCTGACACATGGCAGACAGCATTGCCACACACCGCACCATTTGAGAATATTTTAATGCTACATCTAGGTTGTGAACCACAAACTGCCAATCCCATACAAGTTAAGGCAGCTCATCCTGACACATGGCAGACAGCATGGCCACACACCAAGCCATTTGAGAATATTTTAATGTTACATGTAGGTTGTGAACCACAAACTGCCAATCCTGTACATAAGGCAGTTCATTACCTTTGTCCACATGGTAAGGCAGTTGATCCTGAAACATAGCAGACAGCATGGCCACACACCAAGCCATTTGAGAATATTTTAATGTTACATGTAGGTTGTGAACCACAAACTGCCAATCCTGTACATAAGGCAGTTCATTACCTTTGTCCACATGGTAAGGCAGTTGATCCTGAAACATAGCAGACAGCATGGCCACACACCAAGCCATTTGAGAATATTTTAATGTTACATGTAGGTTGTGAACCACAAACTGCCAATCCTGTACATAAGGCAGTTCATTACCTTTGTCCACATGGTAAGGCAGTTGATCCTGAAACATAGCAGACAGCATGGCCACACACCAAGCCATTTGAGAATATTTTAATGTTACATGTAGGTTGTGAACCACAAACTGCCAATCCTGTACATAAGGCAGTTCATTACCTTTGTCCACATGGTAAGGCAGTTGATCCTGAAACATAGCAGACAGCATGGCCACACACCAAGCCATTTGAGAATATTTTAATGTTACATGTAGGTTGTGAACCACAAACTGCCAATCCTGTACATAAGGGAGTTCTCCATTACCTTTGTCCACATGGTAAGGCAGTTGATCCTGACACATGGCAGATAGCATGGCCACACAGCGGGTGTAGATAATCACCTTGGCATCGCTGTTTGCTTCCCATTGGTAATTCTGTAGAACGTTCAACAAACCCCTCATAAGGTACAACACACCAGCTTCTGGGTTATCCTGAAAAACCAAGTTAACAGGCCATCATGAAAATGACCATACAAAATCTGGGGACACAACGGGTGAATTTCTTTGCTTGTACGGATGAACATAATCGGCTGTCAAATATGCTGACAATATTCGCAGCATGGTTGCAGACACACTATTAGGCAGATTTTTCCATTAATCATGGTCAGTAGGTTATGTCATGTGATCTAGTAAATCATGTGACACAAACAAAATTTCACAGTCCATTTCACAGTTTGATTGGTTAGCTCGACCTTCTCGATTGGCGAAATTCGCTGCAGCAGACACACTAAGCAGACAGAGTGAAATTGCTGGCACATTTCTTCGCAGATATTTAACAATATATGACCTGTTTGATACAAGCGAATTTTGGGGCAGACAAGACTGCCTGCGAAATGTGCTGTTGCTGGTGCAGAGACACTAGGCAGATTTTCAAAAATTCACAAAATACGCCTGCACCAGTGAAAAAATCTGTCTACTTTGACTCTGGCTTCAGATTCATAAACACTTGTCACTGATAATTGTAGTGCTATCTCTGTTAGTCTGTTAGTCTTAATTATCTGTCTAATTCTAGGTCTTTTATGTGCGGAGGAAAACAACTGCTCCATACAGTTATGTATATTACATCTTATGTAGGGAGGAAAACAATTGCTCCATACAGTTTTGTATCTTACATCTTATGTAGGGAGGAAAACATGTGCTCCTTACAGTTTTGTATCTTACATCTTATGTAGGGAGGAAAACATGTGCTCCTTACAGTTTTGTATCTTACATCTTATGTAGGGAGGAAAACAATTGCTCCATACAGTTTTGTATCTTACATCTCATGTAGGGAGGAAAACAACTGCTCCATACAGTTTTGTATATTACATCTTATGTAGGGAGGAAAACATGTGCTCCATATAGTTTTGTATCTTACATCTTATGTAGGGAGGAAAACAAGTGCTCCATACAGTTTTGTATCTTACATCTTATGTAGGGAGGAAAACAAGTGCTCCTTACAGTTTTGTATCTTACATCTTATGTAGAGAGGAAAACATGTGCTCCACACAGTTTTGTATCTTACATCTTATGTAGGGAGGAAAACATGTGCTCCATACAGTTTTGTATCTTACATCTTATGTAGGGAGGAAAACAATTGCTCCATACAGTTTTGTATCTTACATCTTATGTAGGGAGGAAAACAAGTGCTCCATACAGTTTTGTATCTTACATCTTATGTAGGGAGGAAAACAAGTGCTCCTTACAGTTTTGTATCTTACATCTTATGTAGAGAGGAAAACATGTGCTCCACACAGTTTTGTATCTTACATCTTATGTAGGGAGGAAAACATGTGCTCCATACAGTTTTGTATCTTACATCTTATGTAGGGAGGAAAACAATTGCTCCATACAGTTTTGTATCTTACATCTTATGTAGGGAGGAAAACATGTGCTCCTTACAGTTTTGTATCTTACATCTTATGTAGGGAGGAAAACAAGTGCTCCTTACAGTTTTGTATCTTACATCTTATGTAGGGAGGAAAACAAGTGCTCCTTACAGTTTTGTATCTTACATCTTATGTAGGGAGGAAAACAAGTGCTCCACACAGTTTTGTATCTTACATCTTATGTAGGAAGGAAAATAAGTGCTCCTTACAGATTTGTATTTTACATTCAGGTTTAATGTAAGTGGGTCACAGTCCAAGCCAGCTGATAACCTCTTGAGATATAATACTTGAAATTCACGCATTTTTTCATGTTTTCTCAAGAAAATATCTGAACTGTTATGGTTAAAACTTTGAACTGTTATGGTTCCAACTTTGCACAGTGGAGTAATATGGTAGATAACAATTGAACATGTTAAAATATAATATCAGCAACGATTCATAAAGTTTCAACTATTCACAATACCAATTAACTACAGTGGGTTTCAGTGGAAGCCATGTGGTTGAGATAGTTGTTAAGAGGGATGACAATGGAAGTGGTTTCAAGATAGGGTTTTTTTCTGCAGCTACTGTTCACTTCATAGTTTGTCAAGTCATGATAAAACAAACCAAAGAAAACTAGGAACCTATCATCACTCTTCTCGATCTCTATTTCTGCAGAAACAAATCTGGTCATTGTAAAGAGTCTTAACTGTTATATATATATATACATATGTATATATTATATACATGGAGACTCCACTTACTGGGATAACTAGCAAAGTGGAGAGGAAGTTCAAGATATAATCCACCATCAGAGGCTCAGTGTTTTTAATCTTTCCATCCACATCCAGGGTTCGGGGCACGTCAGGCAATAACGATATGGCAGCCTTGAAGAATGCATCACCTCAAAAAAAAAAAAAGCAGCCTGACATGAGGCACCACACATTGTGTCAGAATCCTTCCAAAACCAAATGCCAGGCTGTATCTTTATGCAATTCTTAGACCCTTCTAGATTTTCCAATGCCTCCAGTTTTCGATTAGATGCTGCATTAGGAGTTTACATAAGAATGCCCCCACTCCATTTGTTTATTTATTTATTTATTTGATTGTTGTTTTACACCATACTCAAGAATATTTCACTTATACAGGGGCAACCAGCATGGTGGGCGGAAAAGGGACCACTCCATTTGAGGTTAAGACAAATGTCAAGAAACACACCAACAAATAAGCTGCTCGGTAGTGTAGACTGGCTCACAGAATAGGACCCACACCCAAGGGAAATTGCTAGTCCAAAATCAGTAAAACATTTGGAAATTTTAAAAACTTCAAGCTATGTTTATAACAATTACTCAGAAATTAATTAGATCATCACAACAGTACTAAGGAACAAAGTTTGAATAGCCTTAATTAGTTTTTTAGATATCTTGCTCAAGAAATTACACCACACACAATACCCACACACATCCACCCCTACACAGGTGACAGGTGACACAGTTGGCATAAATTAGCAAAGGCTAGCAAACAGCTCACCTGTTGGAGACTCATGAATGCATAACTTCAAATCATTATAATACATTAAGTACTTAAAACATTTATCATAACATGGATAATATGGAAAGGAATTTTGCAATTTACAGTAATTAATGCATATGCATGGAATCAATGGTGGAACATCCCCTTTGTGTTACTGTTCTTTGCATGTATGTAAAACATGAGTTCCACACATGTAGAGTTCTTTAAGATACCAGTCTTAGCATTTATTGTAACATTGGGTATAATATAAGCTACAATCCTACCCTGAGACAAGCACTGGTTGAGTAAGGCTGTCTGTCCAGACACCAAATATAGCTGTAGCCGGCTGAATAGCCCATGAAGTGATGGGATCGTGATGAAACAGTATGCAGCACAGGCCTGTGATACAGCAAGACATGATTCAAAAAATACATACAGTCACAGATTATTGTCATACTAATATTTTAATTATTAAATACCCCTATCATTGCACATAAAGTGTTCACATACATACTATCTGTCAGATTTCTAACTGCCATCATCTAAGAGAAAATAATCTTGAGCACAGAGTTAAACACCAATCAAATAAACAAATAAATATATGTCAGATTTAAGACTGCACTTGTAGATTTAACAGAACACAATGCTATTAACTCACCCTCACAAAAGATGCTGTTTTTCTGGAGTGGTTTCCTCTGACAATCTGCCTCGTCTCCATTGAAAGATTATTCACATTCTGAAATATATAATCACATACAGGCAGATAAGAACAGGGGTGATATTTCAATGCACCAATGATAAATGATTATGTGACTGAATGAAGAACTCTGATGAAGTCAATGCTTTAGCAGCCAAATAAATTAAAATCCATCTCATAGAGAATTATCTTACACCTGCTGAAAGTCTGCCAGGCCTCTTAGTACTTGTCCTTCCAAAGTAATTTTTTCACAGGTAAAGCCTGTTTCCCTTTCTTTCTTTCCACTACTTTCCAGTGCTGGTGTATATATTATGTACACATGTATTACACTTTACAATGCTGGCCAGAAACAAGGTCTACTTGTAAACAATAAGTGTCATCAAAAGATATATGTCACTTTGTTTATATTTAACATAAATGACAGTTAGATATATAAGTTCATATTTATTCTACTAAAACACCCATTTAGATCTAAGTAAAAAAACTTTAGAGACGTCATGTACAGACTGAAACAACAGAAATGAAGAGATTTCATACATACATGTATGTCCATCATATCCGTAACATCATAACTGTATGATGCTGAACCAGTATTTGTATAATGATGCCATACAATGACGCATATCATGCTGTTCACTTCTCTCACCTGAATGAGCTGCACCAACACCGAGTCCAGATTTGTAAACGAGGAACGAGCTTCAACATAGAAACTCAACTGCTGTTCAAAGTCACGGCCAAATGAAACCTTTCTGACAAACCCACTGATGAGGTTACTGATTTGACGCCTTTCATCATCAAGCGTTAAAGCACTGGCAAGAAAAGACAAATTGGAAAATTAAAAGTTTCAAAAAAAAGTATACTTTGTTGAATTCAAATTTTGAAATTTTAAAAAGAACTCTATACAAGCTCATCAATTCTCTAAAAAAAAATCTTATCTCTTCATTTGGTATTCTTGTCAGATAGTACACTGATGAAAGGGACAGTCATGTCTCATTAAAAAAAAAATCCAAAACAACCAAATAAAAACAGCTTTATTTAAACTTCTATTTAAACTATGTATATATATATTTACCAAGTTGTTTACATAATTACTTACTTGACAGAATCATGCATTGTTTTGCAGATGTACATTAATGCATTTATCACAACTGGATCATTGGTTGCCAGTTCTAGCTGATATCTGAAAGACAATTCAAAACAATCAAAGTAAGAAACAAAGCCTACTTAAGTGAGTGAGTGAGTGAGTGCTTGGGGTTTAACGTCGTTCTCAACAATTTTTCAGTCATATGACGACGAAGCCTACTTAAGACCACAAGAAAGGATAAACAAGGCCTTTAACCCGATCCTGTCACTGACATCACCACTTTCCCATATCATCCCATAAAACACATCTTCCCAATACTTCTTCTTACTTCATAACAGCCAGCATACAAACACACACAGTTTTATCTATGTTGATCAGCCATCATTACTTTTTCCATGGCTTCAGGTGTTGAGCTGGTATAACAATTCTCAAGTAAGCATTCTGATTAAATCCTGTGTAGATTGCACCACCTTTTGGTTCATAAAATGTATGAAAAGTAAAAAAAGTAACTTACTTTACAAATGATTCCATAATAGATTTACACACATCAACTTTCACAGATTCTTTTTGAAACATGTCCACAAATGGTAAAAATTTATCCTGAAATAGCAAACACCATTGTGTACTGAAAGTCACAAAATATTAATACTAAGAAAAGCAAGCTGAGACACAATAAAACATTGTGAGTATGAATCCCCTTGAGTTAGCTGTTAATAATCATACAGTATGTACAGTTTTAAACCTTTGATAGGCCACAAGAAAGGTGTCATTTCATGATCACAGATGTGTTTCCCAGACAGGAGCAAATTACAGAGAATCTGCTGCATGGAACCACAGAAGAAGATGTAGAGCCCTCCTGTTTCAAGACAGAGCATGGCAAGAAGCTAATTTAAAAGTTTTTATATCTTATTTTTTGCAGGATAGTTTTGTCTAGCTGTTTTTTTTTACTTGAACTACAATATCTCAGTTCGCCAAAATCACAAAAGTACACTTCCTAAACTTTGTACAGGATACTCTTTTGATACATTTCTACATTTAATCTTGTGTTCTCTTTTCTTTTACTCTAAAATGTAAAATTTTATAAGAATTAAAAATATGTAAATATACAGCTGTTAAGGACCAATGAGAATTACATAAATCATTAAATATGCAAAACTTAAGCGCGAATCAAGTTAGTTTTCCAATTCAGCTTGAGGGCTGAGCGCATACTCTTTGTAACATGAGCATTTCATGATCCTCCTAAGTGCAGTTTTCAAGATAAAGGCACATATTAGACATACACTCACAGAAAAAGAGATCACTACATATCCCTCTTTTCATGAGGAAGCATAATTAATCTGAAACACATACAAGCAGATAATGATATGGCCAAGGAAACACAATGACATATTTTACTTGTCACCCAAATGTTTACCTCCAAACCCTTATAAATTACCCTGGAATGCATGATAGCAGCTGCCTGAGTCAGTTGTTCATGTAACTGACTGAATATTAACATATTGTCACTATGCAAGAAATGACTTCTTCATGCCTTATTCCTTGCCTACTATTCCCATCCCACATATGCCTTCAGTTTATCACTATACAAGGGGTACATGTAAGAGTGATGACTAGTACCTAGCTTACCAGTGAGAACAGCAAGGAGAAGTCATGGATATGGACTAGTATCTTGCTGACAATGGAATGAAGTTGGGGGTAAAACTCTTCAAAGGCTCTATCAGGCATCATGTGTTTGATGACATCAGCCAGTATGGTGTTCACCTCTCGTTTCTACAGTCAACAAACATACAGACAAAAAATTTACACATATCTACTTTATCAAGTGTTAGAGGACATCAGCCTTTTCATTTAACATCAATAAATACAAGTATTCAACATGCAGGCTGATTTAGAAAGTTCTCCTTCACTGTTCATAATTGGCTATCTTCTAACAGTAATTAACAACAAAGATGAAGAATTAACAATGAAGAAGAAAAAGTCTACAGATGAAAATAAATTGGGTTATGAAAACTAATTGTTGATCTAGCAAAAATATCTGTAGAGTGAGAAGAACCCTTACCCCAAAATGTTTCACAACATATTCAATCCAAACTTCTGCACAGCTAATGTAATCCTGAAAAAGAAGGAAGTGATTTTTTCCATCAACATCTTTATATATTATAACAAACTGCTTGTTTAATTTCTTCTTCTCAATGAAATTTTATGTAAGTGAAATGAATATACATAGTGTGGAGTTGTACAAAATGTTGTTGTGGTGATCAATATCTTTTGACTAGTGAGGCTGCATTTTTAAATCCAACACTTGCTCACTTGGCACAAGACACATGTATATACTGGAAAGTTATCAAGTTTCTTCATGGCATCAGATTCCGCAATGTGGCTTCAACCCAACAACCTAAAAGTTGTTACTTAGTGAACATAAAGCCTGCCACCATATATACATAGAAAAAAGGATATAAGACACAGTGTGTGATGGGTAATCCTGTAGCACCATCTGAATTAAATGCACTGTGAGGGCCCTGCAATGTCCTATTACGCAACTGCAGAGAGACACTGTCGGGAGCTGTCTGACATTTGGTTAGCCTTTTTTGGTTGTGCTGAAGTGGATGTGGTTTTTGTGGATGCAGTTGTGAGAGATCCAGCGACACAAACAATCCAGTAGGCACATTTTGGTTTGTCCTTGTCACCACCTGATATGTCACTATTATATTGTGGTTTTTGTGGATGCAGTTGTGAGAGATCCAGCGACACAGACAATCCAGTAGGCATATTTTGGTTTGTCCCTGCCACCACCTGGTATGTCACTATTATATTTTTTATCACATTAAATAGTTGATGCTATCGAGATGTACGTGTGATGCTCATAAGTCAAATTTGTTTGCAAAGTCCTGTAGAGGATTGGCCGAAAATGCCGATCCCATTGCAACATTGAAATAGTCGTTCAGAACATGTCTGTTTTTCTAGTACTTAACCATTTTGGTCAATTAAACAGGTGTCTGTCATTGCTCTTTTTAGTTGATTGTATGATTGTATAGGGAAAACAAATTGAACATAACATGCATTGTCCTTATACGGGAAACAGATTTGATGTATCAGAAACACTATTGAATGAAAATTTTACAGAGCATTTCTAACGATAGTCACATGTAGTTTAAGGTAGAGTACATTTATTGTGATATGTGTAATGAAAGTTTGATTGCTGACCACAACACGAGTACTACTGAACAAGTGTTGTGTAATACATGTTCTTGTGTACTTATTACCATTAATGTTTGTTTAGTGAACTAAACTTGATCTGTCAATGCATATAATTGAATAATGTGTGCTATTCTGACTTCAGTCATGCATGTCATGGGGGACAGCAAGTATTGATGCTGAGCCACACGTGATATTTCTACATTAATGGATACATTCTGTTTTCATATCTTTGCAGCCAGTCACTGTCTTGTTGCTCTGTGTTCATTTTGTTTGTGCTTATACAATAAACCATAAAACCAAGCCCTATATTTTGTGGTTTTGCTGTGGACAATAACCCTGCCATCACATATGCAAAAAATTCTATAAAGTTTTTGAAGCCAAGAAGATAAAAGTTCAGCATTGGGGTTATGGCACTGATGGACAATTCACATAGAGTAGCCAAGTTGAAGAAGCCTTATGAATTTGGCCAATCACTAGTGCTGAAAGCGTCATATAATAATTGGTTTTCATGTCAAAAGACCTATTAGCTCTCGATTGTCAGCGTTGTTTCTTACAGTGGATAAATGCAATAAATCAGATTTTGTGGTTAGTTTAAGTGTTTAACTGATGCATTTTGGGCCACACATTTATGGACAGGGAACTGAGAAAGGTTGCCCGCATCACAATGTGTACATGTTGGACAGGATACTGTCATATCTTGTCAGGGGTGAGAAGGCAAAAAAAATGTCATTGCTTGAAGAAACATGTTGTGGTGTTGCATTATTTTTCCTTAGCAAAGTCAGATTCATTACGAAAATATTGTCTCGAAATCTGCATGAAAAAGTCTCCTATAAATCAGAAGGTCCTGCTATAGTCCGTAAACTTCCTAATGTTGGTAGAGCCAGCTAGACCTAATGCAGGTCAAAGACGAGAACAAGCAGGACTGCGAAAACACAACGCTCGTGCCCACAAAGATCACAAAGACCAAGCGCCAGGCTAAAAGAATCAGCCCTTTGTAAATGGGACTGATACTCTTTGGTTGGGTATCAGGCATTTCTGTTTGTATATTGGCATATTGTCTAATACTGATGGTATGGGAGAGCTCCTAGGTTATGTGACTTCACTCTCGACAGCAAAGACATGGCAAAATGGCGTCACCAAATGGGTGGCTAGGTACTGATGATCATTTGCTATTTATTTTGTTGATAAGAGGTGTAGAATTTTTTTAATATTTTGAGAACATTTCTGGAGTTCTCCTTTATTAATTAATTCAGCATTAATGGCTGACTTCATGTTCCCTTTAGGTGAAAAGCTGTAAATCATTAACCAGCTAAAAAAGTATATAAAATTTTTTTAAAAAGCATGCGTCACAGGCCTTAATAACTATATTTGAATGATTAAAATATGTTTTGCCAAAAATGTCTGTCTCTCTCTGATCTGAAAGTGTTGATGCATGAACAGTTAATCAACGATAGCTACTTTTAGAGGCCTTACCGCTGGTTGCTTGAGTTTCATCACGACTTTCCAGACATCATTCAGCACACCCAGCCTCTGGTCAGAGGGAGGATCCGCCATTACCAAACACAAACCCAGGGTACGATACAACAAATGCTGGGAATACAGAAGTAATACTGGGTTAATCCTTGCAGCCTGATAACAACTGAATAATGCATTTGTATAGACACATTCCACTTTGACACATAAACCAGAAATGCGTCACAAATTAGTTTGGGTCCTTACATCGGGATTCCACTGAAGTGGTTGTGGCTTTTCAGGAGCCAAAATACGCATGTGACAAGCCATTAGAACAAAGTGAATGGTGTGGCTGTAATACAAGAGCCACACCCAAGTAAAAGTGAATCTGCTTGGTATGACATCATCATCTTGTTTTTACTAAAACAATCACAACCAATTTTAACAGGAAAACATTTTCATAATACCTTCCATCTCATTTAATTTTTGCATGGTGTTTAATGTTGTACACAAAACTTTAACGAGATACAAAATCGTTTCTCCTTGGCTGGTGTGAGAGATAGGCAAGTCTGGGCTATGTCCAACGTAAGATGAAGTTTAGGTATGGTTTTCAGATTTATTCCGCTGTGATCAAAGTTGTAAGCTTTAAAGCAAGAAATCCTATCTCCACTGTCTGCCAATCAGCGTCGATTCTGGATTCGTTTAATATGTTTGAAGATCTAAGTAGCGCCCAACTGATAGCACTCAATGTTTGATCCTGGCTCAAGGTGTGTCTTTCATTCACATACCTTTGGAAAGCCTGTTTCCTCACATTCCTTGATAAGCTCAGTAAACTGAAGGGCGCGGTTGGCAATATACTCTGGCTGGAATGCCGACATGATGGAGTTCAACAGAAGGGCACTGAATTAAAAACGTAATCTTGAAATAACAATGAAAGCAGGATATATTAAATGCCAAGGTGTTTGTCTATATTCTGAAAAATGGCCCACAACAATGATATTTGGTAGGAAAAGCAGACTAACCTAATTCATCAAGCTTTTTGCATGTGAAAGGACAACTTTCACTGTGCTTTATGCACCATCTAAATTTGATTTTGAAAATACAAATACACAGGTTGGATGGGTGAAATTCAAGGCTTAAAAAGTATAATTTTACCAGTCTGCACAGTATACTGTAATAACTTCAAAATGTGCTTGAATAAAAACCTTGCAAACACGTGAAAAGGTCAAAGAATTACGCTAGACTGGTTGATACATGTACTAGTTTTTTGAGAATTTTCACTTATAAAAAGGCTGTTTTATATCTGGTAGAAACCGGAGTACCTGGGATAAACCACCGATCTTTGGTAAGTTCCTGGATTACGTCCCATGTGTGAAGTACAGACTTAAATGCCATGTTAGTGAAGATAAGTGGCCTCGAAAAAATGTAAGACTGCGCAAAAGACCACATGAACATTGTCGACTGCCTACTATCGCCATAGCTCCATGAAATCTGGGAGCTGAGGAAGCTTATTTGAAGTAAATGTGTTATTTTCTCTTACCTATTACACTGTGTCTTACATTTCTCCAGGACATCTAGCAGAGTTTTCTCAGAGGCCTTGTGAGCTATACATTGTAATATCCAGTCTAAGGCTGGCGAGAAGAGCGTCAAGTATTTGGGCAATTCTAACTTCTGAACAGCCAGGCTATTCTGTACACTGTCACTCTGAAGCTGGAAATAAAATTAATTATCACCAGACTTATTTTATTTGCAGCATACAAAAAGCAATATCACATTGAGTGTAATATTTTTGACTACATATTAAACAGTTGTTAACAATTCTGCTTTGAACAGAGTATGCATATCAACATTTTGTACTCCATGTCTACCTTGAATTTCTACAGCTCAACAAATGTATACAATGAATTAGAAATTCAGAAATTTTTATTAGATTGTGTTTCATGGCAGTGTGATTTGACAAAAACATTTAAATCAACATTTGTTACTAAATGTACATGTACACTGACAATTTGTCATTTGACAGAGAGAAATCTGGCTAAAGGCTCAAGTAGTGCTTGACCTACCTGAGAGTACGTAGCTAGGAAATCATTGAAACAAATCATCAAATGATTCTGGAACTTTGGAGCTACAATAATCCCCACCTGCAAACACAGACCACATCACATTCTGTTTACAAAGCTGAATAATATATAACTAACATTTCACTTAATTCCAGTACATAACAATATGCTATTTTTCTACAGAACCACTCAGCTAATCTAACAGTATCATGAACAAATGTAATACACCTCCCTAAACACATGCCACACAATCTGAGCAAAATGTGTCATAATACAACTGTACCAAGCAACTTCCACAATTACATTACAAATCCATGAACTGGGAAATAGGGTCATGCAGGGGAAGAAAGATCTACTTTGAAATCCAAACCCCACACCTGGAAATAAAAGCACATACCCTACAGAGATAGCATCGAGCGTAGACTGCCACCAGTGGATCTCCAATCCCTGCTGTCATGTTCGACAGACGCAGAAGAGCATCAGAGTATTCACTGAAATATGATACATAATATATACATATCCTTGAAAGGTTATGTACTACCTAAGGCAATCATGTATATTTTGAAGTCATAAATAGTTCAATTTGTTGTCTTTATTTTCACATGGTAAACTTTCAACACCAAAACTGTTGCAAACCTCCATTTGTGTTCCTTATACCTAACACATCTCAAGATAAAACTTTGACCACAATTTCACACAATAATCTAACCTTACCCTGTGTTAAGGAAGTTATAGCACTTCAGCAATGCAGCTTCTACATACAGTCTGGGGATCAGCTCTCGGATAGAGGCAATCTTAAAGAACCAGTTACGACATGTTTCTTTGGCAGATTCTGGTACCTGATCTGGTGTGAAATTCTCTGTACAGTAAACAGAGAATCCAGTGAGATGATGTACTTCTAACAAACTGTAAAAATTACAATACACGTAAAACAATTTTCAATTTTAAGTGTCTGCCTACCAAGACATTTCAGTACTTAAGGCAATTACAGGTATAATACTTTATACTCCGCCTTGGTACAGCAGATGATATTAAAGAACAGACCTGGTATTCTAATAATTACAACAAGCAGTCTGGAAGTATTACTTTTCGATACAGGAGTCACAGGATAATAACTAAATGTACATGTAAGTTCACAGCAAAACAAAAACAAACATCATTTTGTTGTAAATGGGCTCAAAACTCAAAAATAGTCTGCAACTAGTCTCAATGAAGTCATGTTAAGTCATGGGGTAAATATGTACAATGCTTCCATTCCATACCCTGAACCATTCTGAAGAGTCTATAAAACTGCTTCATGAGGCACTGACAGACAAGGAGTAAATCTATAGTAAGGGACTAATGAGCACATTGGTTACAGTTCATGTATGTATACAATGCCTGTGAATGTTATAGTCTAGCTGTATGCACTCTTCATTACCCCTCAACTCACCTGGCAGTTTGACTGGTACACCACTACCTTTAGGTATATACTGAGCTTTGTCCTTTAACCTACTAAACACAAGTCTACCTGTCAACAAAAGTACAGCAATAAATTAACACGTATCAACAGGACAAAAAAAAGAACATCAGCACAGCCACTTTGCCAAGTTTGGAATGTCAAATAGATCAGTTTATCCAAGTCACATATTTACTACCACTAGCAGAATATGAACACAACAAATGTACCACACAAAATCAACCTGAAGTGCATGCCTTTCTCATCCAAAATATATCCGAATTTTATGTTTTCTAACACATTTACTACTCACTGATTGATTTAGGTGTAAATGTTTCCTTGTGCTATCAGGCTTAATTTAATTGAACCATTTTGTACATAAAAAACATCTGACAAATGAAATGTTTTCTTAACTCACCAAAAGTATCCAGGATGTCTGTCACCAGAACAAACTTACTGGGATAAAATTGAAGAACTGAAGTATCAGCTAGCAGCTTTGAACACTGCCAAAATAAAAAACATATTATCTTAAACCACTAATGGATTACTACATACAGGTACCACTGATGTTAAAAGATTTCCCCTTCTTATATGTTCAGTATTCAGCAGATTTTGGTTGTGTGCAAAGCAGAGAAATGCTCATCTGTTAGGATTGCATGTTGGCATCTAATCAAAAGAAGAGTTTTGCTTGTGTGTTTTAAAATACAAGGTTAAAAAGCAGTGAGACATCCTTTTGGACATAACAGGGTCAAAATTTGTGCATGTTAACAAAAGCTGGTAAAAACACATGCTTAAAAAAAAAAGTGTTCAAAACAGGAAAATAACATGAACCATTCTAGTTCATTTAAAATGAATTTAAGTGTCACAAAGTACAAATAGGTGCTTTAAATTAACGCAAAGCAAGGCTCATAGATACCCAAGTTAATCCCCCACCATCCCCACAACCCCCACTGAAAGTTGCAACATCACATGACATCATATAATTACAGCCAAGGAACCACATAATTAAGACACTGCATAATGAAACTAGAGTATGATCTTTCAAACAATATGCTCTGACACGTTGGATCACTCATAATTACCTGAACAAAGTACTTCGTTGGGACTATTCTAAAGACAAAAATCATTTATTACAGTTTAAAATGTTATAAAAATTGAGCTAAATCTCATAGTGTATTTCAAATTATGTAAGAGTGTATCTTTAAGGTATACTTACAAAATGACGTGTAACTAAAGAGAATCCCAGCTTACCTGGATAGCAATTTTCAGAGATTTAACTCTCTGATCCAAATCCCAGGCCTGGATGAGAGCCTGGTTAAGTTCATCAATTCTGTTCACATAGTCCTGCTGACTTAGGTTCAACATCTCCTTCACAGAACCCTGACCATAAAACAAACAATGTTTTTACTTATGTGTGTATGTCAAAATATTTTCAGCAGATCACAAGGTATAACCTGCCTTATGAATATCATTTAAATTTAATGTCTGTGAATCACCTACAAGCACATATAAATCTTTACACTAAAGTTGATCTCTCCAGAAACAGAAATATATGTAAACTATACAATCCTCTGAAAGTCAGCGAGCATTAGAAAAGGAAGAGATTCCTGTACCATCAGTAAGCACATGTACAACATGTGTATATTCTCAACTACTCGGCATATGAAAAAAAATTTTACCCACAAACCATCAATTTCAAAAGAAACAAATTGTTTCTGTAGCAATAAATTTATACCTCCTCAAAGTCATCCAGCTGTTCCAGTCTGTTTTTAACTTTGTCAGAAACAGTTGCTTGGGTCTTGATGACAACTACAACAAAATCACTACACAATCAAATTTAACACCAATTCCAAGATCTTCAATTCCAAATGTTCAGTTTAGGAAAATATAGCCTTTGCTGCTGTTAAACAGACTGACAAGACAAGGTTGTTATAACGATACTTAGAAGATCTGGAATAACATGTACATGTATAAAAGTGCTGCTAACTTGGTTAAGGATATCAGCACAATGGAAAAGTAAATACCTCCCTCATTTTGTGGAGGAACATTTTCATGTTATTGTTATTGTCAAGTCTATCATAGTTGTCATATTCTACAATATATTGTATATTATGGTATACAAGAAAAGCAACCTCTCATTTACAAACCTCTTTCCTTGTCAGAAGCAGAGAGAAAACTGGTAGTGATGGACAGTTTCTCAGATGTAGTGTACTTGCTTAAGATTCCTGATTTTTTGGCTGCCCATGGTTCAAATGTACTGTCCATATCTGGTGTAGCATCAAACATGCCATCATCTGACTGAAAAGTGAATGTAAACAGACAGCTCATTTCTCACATTTTGCTGAATGTTCACCTCATTACAATGCCAGGTCTGCAGTAATACCCTACATACTAACTTAATGTGCACACAATAAACAGAATGAAGCACAGTAAACATAATGCCAATAAAATAAACATAAAAGATACATTGTGTGTTTCACATTAAACCTGTAATTTATTTATTTATTCGATTGGTGTTAAATGCCATCCTCAAGGATATTTCACTTATACGATGGGGGCCAGCATTATGGTGGGAGGAAACCGGGCAGAGCACAGCAGAAACCCACGACCATCTGCAGGATTCGCTGGTAGACATTCTCATGTATTATTGAACCAGTGAAGACAAAAAAAGAAACAGTTAGCTGCATATACCAGTTTGCTGAAGCTCCTTGATTTCGTTGGCAATGTGTCTTGTTTTGCAGCAATAACAGACAGTGGGTCTGTTCCTTCAAGGGAAGCACTCAGGGGATCAGCCATACTAAGGGGGTCCAGTCCACTGCTGATAGACATGCCTTGATTGACAGGGGTTCCATGAACTGGTGTGCCACGACGCTCCACCTTCTTAACCTCTGTAATCTATTCAACAAATCAAAAGTAGGCCTTTCTGTGTTTCCTGGGAAGAGTATATGTCTTCCCTGGTGTTTCTTTCTTGAAAAACTGAAACTGCCTTATAATTAAAAGATGTAATAAGTATTGACTTCAACAATACAAAGTATTTTGTAAATGTACATGTAGGACTATAACACATCATTTATTCAAAAGCATACATGTAAACCTACATGTATGCACACTTTTATCATATTTTATACTATTGGCTTTACAACAAATCAAGTGAAAGATCACGATTGCCTGACTATTATGTTGCTCAAGTACAAACATTTATCTATGTTTAGTTTTTTCCTTTCTCCTAAAAATAATTGTACATCATTGTACCATAAACCCATACAGCATACGAGATTCTACAACCCCAGCGCTGGGCGTTCCAAACTACAGAGATGGATTGATGTCCCCTAAATCAATTCTGATCTTTTAAAACGTAGAAAGTGGAAGAAAATTGTTAGAATTTGTTGATCAAACATCAGAAAATCTGCTGCACTGCTTGAGCCACCGTGACCATGTGATGTCATGGTGGTACATTTGCTGTAGGCATGTGAGACTTCTCAACATATACCACACAGACCACAGGAGACAACTGCTATACTTTTACAAGTAATTTTGAGAATATTTCATTCCCAAGTATAGCTTGCGACTGCAGTAACACAACTCGATTCAAAAGTAGGTCATAAATAAGATGTGGCATATGAAAATGGTCACTTGTTGACACACTAACTGTGATAGCCTTCAGGGGGTGACTGCTGGTTGGTTCTGAGAGTAAATGCTTCTTGAGTAGATCCGCCTCATACTGACGTGGTCTTGCAATCCTGAAAAATAATTACCATTTGGTGTACTATAACAAATGTGAACATGAAATGAGTGCTATACAGTATAACTTTCCAATGCTGGCTGCTGTCATATAAGTGAAAAATTCCTGAGTACGGCACAAAACACCAATCAAATAAATAAATAAAGTAGTATGTTTTGATATAATGATAGCAAGCAAAATATGAATTCTGACCACACGAAAGGTGGTCAAAGGGCCAGAAAATGTTGTCAGACAACATTCATTCAATTAAAAATAGATTTCCTATTGGAGAGGAAATAAACAAAGTTCACCAAATTTTAAAAAGATACATAAAATTGCTCTGGAGATGTTTGGTAAACTGATGAAATGACATGGACAAACAAATTAAGAGCCTTTGACAAGGCCCTATGGCCAAATTTGGCCGACATAACATGAGATGTAAGAAAAATCAAAACAATCCTTGTGGCCCTTTTAAAGTATTGACACATCTACACTGCATTAGCTACACCATTGTGAAGGCAAATTATCGATGAATGTTATCCCATGCCAATGTTACACAGAAACAAAATCTTGTATATGGCATATTAAAATGATAAAAGTGACTTTCCAGCTTAGAGCAAAATATTCCTATTCTACTAAGCAAATTTAAAATACACACAGCACATCAATCCTTATCCTTCACCAGACAAAACACTCCATTTTTGATTTGACAGCAATTGCCACACGGGAGATGTGTACATTCTCTTATCCTGACCAGCTAAGTTATCTTTTTTTCAGACATGTCAGATATGAAAGCAATGGTCACATTGTTCTAATTCAATTGTCTAAATGATCTCCCTTCTTATTTAACATTCTGATGTTACCTTATTGGTTGATTAACTAAATGAATGTCAGAAATATACAATATGGAGAAAGTATATTTAATGTTGTTGAATTACACTGTTAAAGCATTCTGGCTTGTTTGCTTAATATTTGCACAGCCGGGTTGGTTGTTGTGCCATGTAATAGAGGGCCAAAGATAGCATCAGATATAGAATTACACAATTTTAGACGTAGCCGCTTGGCAGGATGACCTTAAACGTGTTCTACATGACAAGTAAGAAATTTCGAACAGAAAAATTCGAAAAACACCAAAACATAAATAAGTCTGCAATTTAATGTCAATGCTAAACTCATCCAAGTTACCTCCCTTCATTTAGATTTCAAAAATCACACCCCCTTAACAAATAACATTTTGACATAAATACATTGTTACAATGCCACACTACTCCAACTCAAACATATCAGCAAACGCTTTTTTCAGGCATTTATCAAACAAAAACAAGCATGCACACTTGCAAAATTTTCCCCAAAAGATAATTTCAGCAAAACATAATTAAAGTCCTACCACTCTGTCGCCATTTTGACAGATCACATGATCACACTTTTAAAATATTGAAATTATCATACATTCGGTAGTCCTTCCAATAAAATAAAAATGCAAAGAAAAAGACAATGCTATTTTCAATTGCTAATATTTATTCCTATTTCTTCCTATGATTTTTTTGTAATTCATTAGATGAAACTGTGTTATGCTCTTTAAAAAAAAATGGAATGGACAAATCTTCCACATTATGATGCTCATTCTTAATATTCGAGGGGTTGGGAATGAAATATGGCGACGTCGGGTAGTACACCCGAGCAGGATTTGAGTTTGTTACCAGCAATTCATGACATTTTGAAAAGGTAATGCGACATTTTTGACTATGTTGTTATTTTAGGTTACTGTTGTTTACTTTGTCCTGATCACTGAAAATCCACATGTAGTGTTGTAGTGAAGGCCTAGTGAAAAATGGACCACAGGTAACAACGACGCGTGTTAAGTACAGAATTAGCTCTGTAGGGCTGTAATTACGTAGGCCTATACAATCACAGCCTAGCCCTGAAAGACTCTAACTCTTTTTCTTATACCGGGCTTGCGTCGTTGGAGATTCGACGTCTAAAATGTTAATTTCGTACTCAACCAAGGTTCAGGATGATTGTCTTTGTTATCGAACAAGTCTCAAGCAAATATAAGACACCAAACAAGAACAAGACCAGCTTTCCACACCCTCCTCACCGCCACCATACGTCCCTACTCGATTTAGAATAGATTTATTATAGGCATGAAGGCCGTGGTATACGCTCCTCGGTTACTGCTGCCAGGTTGAGCAGCTACACTCATGTCCTGCTTCGTAGTGGTGTAGTGGGAAGATGGTGGCAGTCGCCAAGGAGGGTATACCGTGGAAGTCTTCATCGTCATAATAAATCTATTATAAATCAGGTAGGCTTGTAGGGTACCTTGTGGCGAATGTGGAAAGCAGGTCTTTAGGCTGGTGTCTTTTATTTGCGCAAGACTTGTTTGATAAAAAAAACTATCGGCCTGGACCTTCACTAAGTTTGAAATTGTTGAGACTCCAAAGACGTTATGTCAGTACGAGAAAATCAGTTGAGTTTTCGGGGCTAATCACAGCCTTGTCTTGTTCCATAAGCTTATCTTGAACACCTCTGTTCATCCCTTGCTGGCTTTAATACACTACTGCTGGGCACCAAATAATTTGTCTGTCCGTAGTGATAGTCATCTCAGCTATCAGTTCCTGGTAGGTGTTCCCATGTATCATCACTAACAAATCCACACAAGCATGAAACTAGTGGAAAATGGATAAATTCTACCTTCAACCTCCATGTTTGAATGCATGCTCCTCACAGTGAAGCAAATCATTTATACAGTTATCACTGCCACTGTTAGGCCTTTTGAGACGCATACCGGATAATTGTTTAGGATCAGTCTCACCAGTAATGACATAGAGGGAACCCATAATCATCATTGATGAATAAAACAATTTCTCAAACAGTTAAAGAATAGATTTGACAAGATGTACAAAATATACTAATTGCTAGTAATGTCAGTAGTTATCTCCCTTGTATGGGCTGTGAGGAATACGCATTCAAACATGGAGGTTGGAGTTAGAATTTATCCAGTTTCCACTAGTTTCATGCTTGTGTGGATTTATTAGTGATGACACATGCAGACCCGTAGCTTCAGACAAAAAAGGACAGGGTGGCACTTTTCCAAAAGTGGCCCTTTCATAGCACAAATACATTAGACGTACTAACCATGTGGGAAAAAATAGGTCAAAAAGAAGAGACAAGATGTCTCAAAAAAAAGAAGAATTGCCTTATATCAAAGTGTGTATTCATAGAAAGTGTTTTTTTTTTTAGGGGATTATCCTAAATGGTCAAACGAGCAATTTATAAAACTACTGATCATTGTAGGGACCTTATTCAGAGCCTTCAAAAAGTAACTAATAAAAACAGCTTTACTTCTGATTTTAAATTAAGTACATCATTTACAGATGCTAGTTATAGTATGTCACTATATAAAACAACTTTGGCTTGAAATTATCAATAAGATATTGCACATGCTTGCCATACGAATATGAACTTGAGAATTTATTATAAAAATCAAGGCAACTCTTTTATTATTCACGAGGGGTACTTTGACCTTTCAAATTGTTTTCGGGAGACACTGTACAATGAAAAAAAATTATTAAAATGTATAAAAACTCTTGTTTCTAGACATGGAACTGTTAAATAGAAACACTATGTAAAGTCAATAAAAATCATGAAACTGTCGAGTAGGCCTAGGCCTGACCGTTGTAAAAATGGAAATCAGGTGGAGGAAAATGAAATGGAAAAAATATGACCCATTTGAGTGAAATTTCCTTCTTCACAACACTGCATATTCCTGTATTATGTTCGTATCAGGTCTCTGAGTTGAAAACATCAATAATTTATAAGCATGAGTGTTTTTCCAACGAAAAAACGAATGAAAACTGGAACTAATCAAAACAAACAAAAGCGGTACTGGGTACAGTCGATCCTTCAACAAATCAAACATACTCTAACTGGCCTAATCTTAATCAATTGTGGTAATCTGCAGTCTGTTCTAGTTTTAATGTTAAACAAACAATGAGCACATGGGTGTTTTATCATCTGACTTAGGACCAATTTGATGGACTTAACTGACCTCATGGAAAAATGAAATAATGACAAAGAGGCTGTGATGGATGTATTTCTAACAGGTTTACTCAGTGGTCCAATTGAAGCAGTTGTCCATTCAGCAGGGCTGTTGGAGTTATATCTATCAAACAAATACAGTGGATACATCTGACACCAACCTAACTGCCAAGCTTCAGTAGATTTGATAATAAATTTATGGTGGCCAAAAAAGACATGGTAATCATGGTAATTAAACTTACATCCCTTGCTCATTTCTGTGTCATTTTCTGGTTGAATTTTGAACATTTGATTACCGTTTTAATTTACTTACCTTACTTGTGGAACTAATTAACTCACTGTGTTGTTGTCACATTAACTTTGACTGTATTGATTGCCTTTCCACTTTTACGAAAGTCACATCACCTACCTGTGGTTACTGAAATACAACAGTTCTGCCAATAAAATTCTCTAGAAAACTGTCATATCTTCAGTGCCGTCTGTAGGCACAACTTCAGTCTTCATGCTCCATCCCAGAAGGGCATAAAAAAGAGGTACATTGTCTGGTGGAGGTAAGTTTGGTTGCCACCAACATAGACCCCATCGAGAATAGTTCCATCTAGTTGGGGTTTGGAAATGTGGTGCAAGTGTTTGAAGAGAATGTCATAATTTTAAAATTGCATGCTGAGTTGATCAAAATGTACTACTGTGATACTACTATCATTCAAGCAAATCCCAATGGCTGGTCCAGCTCCACATAACTTGGTATAATTTAACATTTAATCAGAAAATTATAACCTGGAATATATTAGCATAGCTTTATGTTATACCTCAAGCGCCCAATTAAACCGAGAAAGAAATGTTGAAAATATGTTAGGTGAGGTATCCCAAAAAGTACTACATGTATTGAGGTCAGGTTTTGCACACATGTAGAGCACAATAACACAGGGGATGTTATGTGCATGTTAATTACTATTAATTACAAAATTCAGTGTATTTAGGGTATAGTGTATTAGAATCAATGTTAAAGGAGAAGAAAATTTAAATATCAAAGAAATACCATTGAAAAGAGTATGCCTTTCCTTGCAGGTGCATGCCACAAAACAAATTCTTATATGTACCTCAAGTTGATAAATTATACATAAAGACAGCGCCAAAATCTGCTGTGGGCGACTCCATTTTGGCTAAGAACTAGTCCTGAAGTCTTCTGTGTTAGGAAGAGAATTACCATCGGAAACCGCTGAAGTGCAGTTCGTACATTTCCGGTAGAACTCTTCTTCCCAGAAGGTAGCGAACAGTACAGTTTGTTTTCTGCTTGACGATCGGGAAACCGGAATGTTGGACGTAGGTTCTGAGTTTACATGAACAAGCCGGCAGTTTTAATGACGCTCATTGGCTGAGAGGCAACACACCCCAGCATAAATGACAGGGTGTTAAAGGAGGATGCGATGAACTCAGTGATTTATGCCAGCTTTGCCGTTTTCAGGCTTTACGTGTATGCTGCTGGCACCACCAGATAGAAAAAAATGTGCGCTTTTCAGCGTATAATGTCATTTTTCTAAGTTTTCTTCTCCTTTAAGATAAATCTCTTTAATTGGAGGGTCCAAAGAGAGTGCTTTGTGGCACCGTTTGTGGCACCTTGACTCACAATCCTTTTTCAGTGGCTGCATCTTGCTACTTCTGTTATGGTGACGGTTTTCTGCCTTCTTTTGCTTTACATTGATGAGATACATGTGACTTAGGCAAATGGTGCACCAGAATATGCAACACATTACAATACAGTGTTTGCTTGTATTTTGTGTACAAATATATGTGAACATCTCCATGCTTTTTTCAGAGAATTTGCCCAGACAAATTATTATTGGAAATGATACATATGGTTTATCTCTGTTTTTTTAATGCAGGGTAGGTTTTGGATCTTGATGATCTCAAAAAATGTGTTCGAAATCATGAACAAGATGTATCATATCCATGTATACTACATTGAGTGCCATACAATATATGACACTCATTGTTACTGAACCCACTTAAACAGCGGCTGTCATGCTTGTACTCCAGTAATGAGTTGTCGTTTCTTGTACTTGGTCAGGAAGTTCAGTAAGAGAAATATTAGGAATAGTGTCCCATAAAGCATTGCAAGTATTGAGCTAAAGTTTCACATGTACATAAAACGCGTTGACATGAGGGGGATGTTCCATTGCTGGTGAGCTGTGACAGTGTTCTTATCAGTTACTTTACATTACCCAGTTCACAGTTTCAGTACTTTATGAATTTAGCTGAAGTTAAGCATTCCTAAAGGTCAGCTAGCCATGCTACCAATCTAAGTTAGTGCTTAACATGTCTGAATTGAGAGCAGGTAAGGAACTTCAGTTGGAATCTGCTAGAAGGCATGAGTTAAATTGGAAGGCAATTAAAATATTTGTCAATTTGGAAAAAGCAATTTGTTTTTTAAATTATTATAAGCAAAAATGCCCCTTAATACATACATTTGCTTTGTTTGCAGTGTTGAAAAAGATTCCCATGAGATCAACAACAAGGTGACAGAGTTAAAAAACCGACTTCAGAAAGCCAGAGAAACTGTCGATAAAATGCCAGGAATTCATTGTACAAAGCAAGAACAGATGAAGCAGATCGAAATTCTTCGGAGGCAACTAGTAATGAAAACACAGCTGTTGTCAAAGTACAAAAATTATAGTCACTTTGACCTTTCACACTGAGAGGAGTCAGATCATTTTAATAAGGTGCTAGTGTGGTGTGAGTATTGATCTGTTTGTATATGGAAGAGGCAAACAAAGACATGGAACAGCATCCTATATTCAGCAAGGATCCGGGCCAATGGATGGCTTTGGTTCACAAAGAAGTATTGGTAACATCTGAGACAGGAAGACAGCACCAGGGGTGGGTTTACACCATAGACCCAGTTACACAGAGCATTGCCCTGGCACAGTTTGATGGGGCCACTAAGACCCTGCAAAACATTGAGATTGTACTGGGCCACGCTGTAAAGGAGATGAGAGTTGTGAATGAGAACACTGAAGAATTTAGAGAAGCGCTAACTAACCTGTGCAAATCTGTGTCAGATATGCCAGAGACACTGAGCCAAGAAACTCTAAAGAGGAGACAACTCAGTCTGAAATCCTGGCTGGAGAAAAACCGTCTTCCAGTCAGAGTAACTGGTGAATTGGATGACACATTGACAATAGCTGATGTATTAGTTGTTCAACCTCCATTTGGACCAGAAAACTGTATTTGTACGAATGAGATCATCTTGGGTAGAATCCAGGGTCTTATAAAAAACATGCCAGCTGATCATGAACAGTGGTAGCATAAGCATGAAGAGAATTCAATTTAACAGAAAAGACGAACACTTCGGTACTGTGAAGTGTCATAAAATGAAAGTATCTTATTTGGCACGTGGTAAGTGTGTTAAGTGAAGAAACTATTCTTGAAAGTGATACCAAAAAAACCCTATTACTTGTTTAGTGTAAATTTTTTCGTTTAGACCAGTTCAAAAATTTAAGTTGGATCCTTTCAGTGAAACATTTTGATATTTTTATTTTTCACACATTTGTCTTTTTTTTTTTTAATCCTTAATTCCACTCTTGTACTGTTGTGATTTTTTACTGTAAACTTCATACTTACTTACAATCAGCAGTCAGAAGAAACAGAAAGATAGAGGTGATTGTGATTTTATAGCCATTACTGTTTACAATATCTAGATGTCATCCTCTTAATGTAACAGTTTTGCTGCCAGGCACAATTTACACATTCATTTGCCTTTTCTGATCAGAGCAAATGTTGAAAAACAAAAATTAAAACTTTATGGACAATGGCTGCTTGCTGCACTTCGTTGCTTTTGTTGGTGTAGTAAGAACAAGTTGAGGAACCTCTATCCCTGTCCATGGTCATGCCAGGGATGGGACTCTCCACTGTTTGGGAGCTGCAGGGTTATTATTTGGTATGCAGGTACACATTAGTACGAAACTGCGATACAACCTACACTGCATTGGTTACCATGGCGACGAGATAGTCTCCAAATACAGGTGTACATTCATGTCAAATTATATAAAGCGTAGATTATAGATTTCCCCACTCTCACTGCTTGTTGAGTCTAAATGACGATAAGCTGTTGATGCTCGTGTATCTGCTTATGAAGTTCGTTCAGGAACACTTGTCTTCCTATCTGTACGTCATATGTCGGAAGTTGTCTGTAGCTTATGATTGGTACGCGGTAGTTTGCATAGGGCACTCCGGTCACCTCCACCCATGAAACGACTACATGTAGCATCATATAGGTGAAAATTCTTGAGTATGACATTAAACACCAATCCAATAACTCAAGTAGAGTTTTGTAGCTGAAATATTAGCTTTTGGTGGATGTCGTGGTAACCAGGTTGTCATTAAGCCTTATGTTTCTTTATGCTCTAGTTGAAATGTTCTCTGGGGGACTCGTTCAAAGCCTTGCATTTCTCTAATGAGTATGTGTATCTTTATCGGACAACATACATTTGGTAGTCGGGCCTCTGGCCGAGTAGTTAGTGTAGCACAGCACAATGACTTGAGAGGCTCTCACCTATTCAATTGCTGTGATTTCAAGTCCAGCGTATGCTGGCTTTCTGTCGGGTCGCACATGGGAAGGTCTACCAACATCCTGTGGATGGTCGTGGGTTTCGCCAGGGCTCTCCCAGTTTGCTCGCACCAAAATATCTTGGAGTGTTTTTACTTGCGGCATCTTCAAAGAGACCAAACCAATCAAATATATATGGTGGTGTTGATCCAAGATCTGTTTCATCCATTCCATGTGGAAGGATAAGGTAAAAGTGAAACTAACAACAAGGCTAATCTTCAGGCTAGTTGCTCACATAAATACTCTCCCATTTTGTCCTAAAGAGATCAAAACTTTACTTTAAACATATGTAATATGTTTAAAGTAAAGTTGTAATATCAAATAAATATGTAATATCAGAGACAGAAATCATAAATGTTTTTACAACGGTATGGATCTTGTTGGGTTGTTTCATGCTAATTAACTACCGTACAGTCGGAGGGGGTCTCCGTGGCGGAGAGGGTTACCACACCAGCGAGGCACAATGACCCAGGAGCCTCTCACCAATGTAGTCGCGGTGAGTTTAAGTCCACCTTATCCTGGCTTCCTCGCTTGCTAAGAATGGTCTGTCAGCAACCTGCAGATGGTCGTGGGTTTCCTGCCACCATAATGCCTGTTGCCCTCGTATAAGTGAAATATTCTTGAGTATGGTGTAGAACATCAATCAAATAAATAAATAAATAAACATAGTTGGTTTCCTCACTAAAGTAGCTCTAGGGCGTTCACTACCGCAATTCGTTGACCTTTTCGACCACCTGAGCAGCATTCATGGTCGGAATGCTCGAGGGAAAGTTGACAAAACAGGGTCAGGGGCTGTGGGTTAGTTTGATCAGAGAAGTTGAATAGCGCACCACTGGTGGTTGATGGTTCTCACCCATATAACTGTAAACGAAATAGCAAGTCGGCATCTATCAACTGGCCAGCGATGTGCATGGTTACACCCTCGTCAGAAGGGGCGGCGTAGGCTTTGAGTGGCAAGTTGAATCAAACACACAAGGCAAAAATGTAGGCCCCTTCGCTCTTGTTTTATTCCCGAGCAACATTGTCTTTAGTGAACTATCATTTGTTCTCTACGGGCTATGACTGACCACAAAACGCTGTAATAGCCTTTTACACAACATTTATGATATATAAGCTCATCTGTAAGAGTTTGTTCAGCAAACCAACAACACGTGCAGGTACAGCGAACGTGAGATATTAAATTTCTACTCAGACCTTGGTCGTTGTTGATAACATGTGAGTAGCCCAAAACAAGCTGGACGTTCCTATCGTAGCACACAGCTTCAGTCATATAGGCCTCCACGCGGACAATTTCACTAAGAAAAAAAAAAACGGCTCGAACCCTACATACCGTAATTTTGCTATCCACCAATTCCCTAAAAACGTCCGAAATGTAATATGTGAAAGTCAGCAATGGTAAACCATCTTTCAACGGTAGTCGAAACTTTCGAATCAGATAACTCAAATCAACGTCTGCAATGTTTGGAATTTTTGACACTGGGACGGTGTTTGAAAAATCATGTAGGCCCTATATTAATAGCAATGGGCACTGGGGAATTTACAGTTTCCCCCACCCCTCTTCCTACGCCCCTGCAAAGTCAAACCAAAGTCCAAGTTAAAATCCAAAGACGCTTCCCTAAGCACGTGACGCCTGGCAGTATGTAAATGTTGAGCTTCCGTCTGCTAGTCTTGATTTGGCGGGAGATTTCACTATCATGTTGACTTTCTTTTTTCCAAGGTGCGTGTCAATGAAAATAAGCTCATCTAATTGGTCAATGTTGAATTCTGTAAGTTGTTAGTTAAGCCCCGTCCAGACTATCCAACATCAGTCACTTTTGTTGACTCAAAAAGTCAACTTGAACTTGAGTCAACAAGTTGAGTAGTGTAGACGGTTTCCTCAACTTGGTTCAACAACACTCAGCAGCATCCAACTTTGTTGAATCGGAAAGGTGCATGTGTATTTTTTGCCAACAACTTGATGCGAACACAGTGTTCAATTCGTGCATGTTGAGTATGATCGCGATGTTGTGATGTTGGGAATGTTTGGCGGTTGTTCATGTCTAACACTTCTAAAATGGGATGGTGGAACACCATCAGTGCAGCTGACAGCCGGGAGAAGCAGTCGTTAGCTTGCCAATTTGACAGGGACAAATTTTGAGACAGTTTCGGAAAATACAGGTTTGTAAATACCTGTGGCTTCGTACTTTTTCATTTTAATTCATGGATAAAAATAAAGGTGTTGTCAACCCTGTAGGCCTACCCACCGGACTACTTTCATCTCGCCAAGCATGAGCATCGCACTCCCGTGGCGATGTTTGTCTAGCCATCGGCCTAGGCGAGAAAACAATCGCCCACTCCACCATTGCGGCACCGTTTTAAGTTTCGATCGTTCAGTGTTAAAGTGGCAAAAATCTCATGGCTTGACACCTGCTGGTCGAAAAGGTCAGCGAAGTATGGTAGCTTATTTTGTCTACAAAAACTCTTCTTGGCCTGATCAATGTGGTTGCTGGATGGAATACAGCCATCGAAGGTGCTGCTGTGGCTTGAAGAAAGGACATTTTCTGCACCAATGAGCACAAGTGCTGTGGTATAAGTGGAAATGTTAAACGATGAAATAAAGCACCACAAAAGCATAAACATTAAGTCTAAAAGACACTTTGTAATAAAACACATCCAAAGATATTCCATTAAAAGATAGCATAATTTATTTGCATAGATCAAATAATATCGCTGTTCTTTTAAAAAATGAAAGACTTGAAAGATTGAGCTAATTCCCGAACCACACATAATAGATGTCATACTATTAAGCAAAGCTTTCAACTCCAACAGAAGACAACCCGAATCATATTAAAGTGAACATAAAGTCAGCCACTCAAGCTGATTTAATTAAAAAGTAGCATTCCAGAAACATTCTAAAAATGATTTAAAAATTCTACACTGCTTACCAACAAAATAACAGCAAACAATTGCCAGTACCGTCACACATTTTGTGATGCCATTTTGCCCTCTTATAACTATCTAGAGCGAGGTCACAAAACATAGGAGCTCTTCTGCACCATTGGTATTAAACAATGTGACAATGAAAAAAATACAATCAAAAACGCCTGATATCCAACCAAAGAGGATCAGCTCTGTTCCGTTTTCAAAGGACCGATGTTTCTTTCAGTTTGGCGCTCAGCCTGGGCGTTGTTCATGGACACAAGCGTTGTGTTTTACTTTTCCTGCTCGTCCTTGTCACGCATGAGTGTAAGCATTTGGCCCTGCTGGCTGTACCGACTGAAGGAAACTTACCGAACATAGCAGGACCTTCTGAATGATGACAGACCCTTTCATTCAGATTTTGGGAAGATACTTTCGTAATAAATCTGACTCTGCCAGGAAAAAATAATGAAAAGTCACAATATTTTTCTTCAAGCAATGACTCTCCCGAGGCTCACCCTGACAAATTACTGCAGTGTCCTGCCCAACATATATGGGCATATGTTCTCAGTTCCCTACTCATAAATGTGTGGTCCAAACTGTATCAGTTTAACACTAACCGCAAAATCCAATTTATTGCACTGATATGCATCTATCCACTATAAGAAACCACACAGACAATCAAGAGCTAATAGGTGTTTTGATGTGACAACCAATTATCACGTGGTGCTTTCAGCGCTAGTGATTGGCCCAAGATGGCTGTTCGTAGTGAATGGGGAGGCAGCATATTTTTTAATCCTGTGAGGTGGCGCTAGTGTAAGGCAGGACCACGAGTCACTGTTACATCGAGAATGGATTGTAACATAACGTCTACACCATTACATTGTATCAGTTTCTACTGTAATGGACTATCTTTAATGTGACGTCATCATGATGAACTGGGCATGGAACATTTGATGTCAATAAAATGACATCAAGGTCCTGTTGTCGGGTGTTTGCCATGTCCCCAATGCTGAATTTACCTTCTAGGCTCTCAAAACTTTACAGAATTTTTTACATATTTTTCTGTGATAACTGTGTCCTATATCATTTTACATATATACATATATATATATATATATATATATATATATTACAGTCGCAAACTCTATGTTCACTTTAAATATTAGTATATGAATATAAGTTATACATTCACTAATGGTACATTTTGAAATATTCAATTATAGGTACCTGATACAAAAAGGTTGTATCAAACATTTGTTAAAGATTATCGCCTGCAGTGGTTATACTAATTCCAGCACAAAGTAAGGTATGCTACTCATGTCCTTTGGCTTAGGCTAGCAGTATTCTACAAACTCAAGGTGTAATATCTTAATCTTCAGCTAGCAGAGAATACAGGCAAAATAAAGCGAACTTTCACAATGCTTTATTCGTCCTCGGGATAAAAATGTATCTCAAACAAGACTTTCATACACACATACAGAAGGTTAACTTACACCGAAGGTGTGAACGTTCCATTAATTTTATATTACTTTAGGATAAGACTGGTGATACGGTTTAAGACCTTAAACCTATGGGACAAAATGATAAACTGTAGACTGATGAGATGCCACTGCCAATATTAAAGCTAGATAGCGGTTTTGAGAGAGCATCGGTATGCATCTGCAGAAAAAAAGCATACAGAAGTGTGCCTATGCTACAACAGAAGACCATGTGATGGGTCTTTGAGATTGATGCAGATCCATGAACACAACTTCCAGTCCAACTGATCAGACCCTTGTGAGAGTTGTGATAGAGATACAATGATTTAACATATGGTGACATACCATTGCTGAATGAGTGAAACCCTTTTAAAGCACTGTTTTAATGCATATATTTTTATATAGATAATGTTAGATTTTTTTGAACTTCTCATATTACATGATATCATAATTTTAGGCACAACATTTGGACAACACATGAATTCATCCATTGTCACTATCACCAACAGCAATTGTACAGCCTACTGCTCATGCCTGTGACAAATATCTTTTCGCAATGTTTTCAGTCAAACACTAACTGGCATATACATGTACTACCCAGGACATCTTAAATACACAACTTTGCACAATGCTTATTCTTCAACTGACTGAAATAGTAGTGATGTAAACTCAGTTTAAATGCATGTATCATTGTACAATTATTGTTACTGCTGCCTTTCCGCATTTTGCAATGATGCTAAATTCAACAGTCACAGAGTAATCAATGGGAAGGCAGTGTATTTTTACTCCCCTGGACATTTTGTTATGTTAAAAAAGATTGCAGCGCAACATCTACAATGTATTAGTTTCAGCTGTAAAGTCGTCCTGTATTTAATGATGAGTTGGGAAACAAACGTATGATGTCAACAAAATGGCATCAAGGTCCTACTGCTGGGTGTTTGACAGGTTCCTATTACAAACTAGCTCAAGTCCCCAGGCAATGGAGTTAATGTGAGCCACAGGCAATGTAGGTACATGTACATAAGTAGGTATAACTGAATTTTAAATTTGTTTTACAGTTTAAATTACATACAAATTGTTCATTCTGAAGGTCAATATATCAGACATAAAATCAAGAAATTATACTTCAACTAAAGGGAGGGAAAATAATTCTAATTAACCTTTCACCAGTATATATCAGTGTTTGTGGTGAACTTCATTCTCCATACACACAAAAATTAATCATCCTCACATAAATATGACAACAAAACTTAACATAATACACTGAACGACTCCCAGAATGCTGGAACTTGGTCTGAGTTTTGTTCAAAAGTGGATAACGTGTGCATAGATGTGAGATCTGGAGAAGTACAAAAGTACCCCCAAAATCAACTTAATGAGATAAAACTTTACAAAAACTTCAGGTTAAATACAACCCTGAGATACTGGTAGATACCCACAAAGAATCAACAAGGACATAACAGGTTATGACAACATAGGAAGTACCTATAATTTTCGCTTTCTTTTTCTAGGATTACAACCTTTGCCAAACCAGCCAGGAAGGGAGGTAACTGGTGAGATTGGGGTTTTTGAATCACTGTGCATCTGTGCAATCACTTGGCATTCATCTTCATGGACTGAGTCTTTAATTTCTTCCTTTTCAACACCAAAATTAGACATACTGGAGTACATATGGTCACTGTTTGGTATCTGACTATAACCACCATCAGATACATCTAAATTCAAACCCTCCTCGTCTTTAGATGTGTCAACTGTTTTTTCAGAGCTACATGTACATTTCTGTAAATTTCCAAATGACGTGGAGCCACAACACTGTTCACAAACACTGACCATAGTTTTTGATAGATCTACATGTAAGTTATGCCCAGAGGCTGTGCTCAAATCCAGTCTTGAAAACAGAACTGGGTGCTCTGATTTTATCTTACTTTGTCTGTTACTTTTTTCTGCTCTTTTTTCTGGACATGGTGGTTTCTTCTCAACATCCATGTTAGATGAACTTGATGTCTCTTCAATCCCGGAAACATTTGTAGATTCCACAAACTTTAAAGAGCTGCCTTGATCCTTTTCCAGTAAACATTTGATGGTTTTGTACACACTGCTGGCTGGTACTTTCTTATTCGTCATTTTTTTCTTCTTTGTGAAGGCTTTGACAGCCTGACTGAACTGGTTAGGTTCTAACTGATCTGGAATCTGGAGAATCTTCTTGGATGTTAAGCTCAGCTCTGTCTTGAGAAGAGGTGTGTACAATTTGAAGATGGGGTCAGCAACTCTGAACAGAAAAGAATACATTTAACATAGTTCTACACATCTCATTTTGTCACTGCTCTGATCTCTTATTCTGTATAAAAACAATAAAAAAAAATATTTTATGTGAAAATTGATATTGATTTGTACTTGACAAGATTTTCTCTGAATGTAAAAATACACGTTGGTTGATAACATAACATGGGGAAGTGTTGACAAATTACATTAATCTACATAACACAGTGAAATTTACATGTACCATGATAAACATGTTCACACATTTTCCCAGCTTAAGAAAATTTTCCTAGTTAAAAACAGAAAATCAATTTGAACAAAAATACCAGCACATATTGGATCAAATGAGTATTAATGATAATCAATGCTGATTACTTTGTTATTTTTTCGCTCCTAGAGAAAACATATCTGAATTATGAAATTTTTTCTCATTCCTAAGAAAGCTGCCATCTTGAATGAACACAAATAGCCTCACCCTGTTGTATGAATGTTCATAACTGACTCACCTTTTGTATTCTGGAATATCTATGTTTAATTCTTCCATTAAAAGCTTCAAAACTTCATCACATTTCCCTGCATTAAAAAAAAAAAACAATGACCACTGTTATCCATCCATGTGTTGTTGTGGTATAGATGTCCATTGGATAAACCTAATTAAAGAAAGACAGATGACACTCAGTGAACGTTCAGAACCTGTATGATTAGTCTACAAAAGCAGCAGCTCTTCCCTTTGCAACTATGATGACACTTTAATATGTCAAACTTTACCATTGATCTTCAGTGTTGCAAAATCATCCTTTGGAGTCCACTGCAAGTTTACAATGTACAGCTTTGGTCTGTCTTTAGGTCTCATATCCATGCACCACAAACAGGGATATTTTCGTAGAATCTGGAAAATATTGTGAAAAATTCACTTGAAGGTAAAACTTAAAACTTATTTCACACGCTTTTTTATGTTTTGCTTTGTCGAATGTTGAACTCCAAGATTTTGCACTTCCATGACTGCATTTATGTTTTTTGTTGGAAGAATGGAGCAGAGCATGAGGAAAACTCATTGACAGGTACATGTACAAGGGCAAAGATTCACAAGTCGCCTTCACTCTGTAGATCAAACTTCAAGAAGAAACAAACTCATTGGTCAAGGGCTGGCTAACTGTGACAACCACTCAGCAAAAGCTTTCAAAACACATATTTAATGTATTCCCAATTATGCTACACCAGTGTTTTATATACATTTACGTTGGCAGATACTACTGACGAATGTGGGTAGTATCTAACAGTTGCTCTCATAATCTAAGATCTACCTTGAGACTTGATCCTAAACATAATATCATATCACAGTCATCCACAGCATCTGCAGCTTCCTGCCAGTTATATGGAGATTGCAGACCTCCTTTTTCCCCAAAATGAACAATGGTGTCTTTGAGCGGTGAGCCACACATGTGACAGGAGCGACCCGTGCTGTGACGTCTCACACCCGTTCTCTCCGTCACGTCAAACAAGCGGATGTATTCTCGTAGTGGTTTGCACTCTTTGCACAGCTACAAACAAGACAAAATTCTCAAATAAACGTTGGTGGAATCATCACATCTGCTAAGTGAACGTAGTCAAAATTTCACTTTATACACTGCAAATGTCCTGTCGGGACTGAACTTAAGAATAAGTGTTTGATTATTATTTTCTTTACCACTGGCATTGTACACCATATGATCAGAGAACGTTTCACTTCATCACCTAATGGTGGTCAGATTTATTGCCCGTGGAAGCCTGAGAAAGTAAAACTGTGTAGAAATTAACTTTGCTTTTCTCCAAATTCCTCCCAAAGTTTATAGCACATAACCGAATCATGTGGGACTAGACACAAAAACATCGTATACAGGTATGTTTGTGAAGGCTGAAGCCTGGTGGTCTGCACTGCACTGATAAAAGTGAGATTTTCACTCAGATATATCTTTGGCTGTTACATTTTGATATCTCACACCCACACAGCAAGACGTCAAAAAAAGAAACATTTTGTTTCTTGATGTCACCGGACAAGCTTACTCAACTTAAACATGTCAAGACACAATGCCATAGAAGACATCATGTTATAGACACAAAATCTGTTCAAGCCTACAGCTAAAAACATTGTTTAAACTTGTTCAAAAACACAAAATTATGATGTTGTGAAAATATAACGAATAAATAGAATATTTCAATTTTCTCTTCATTTTTGTCATCATTTTTGTATTGCAGAACACTGTATACTGGTCTGAACTGTGAGGTACATGTACCTGTGAGATACTGGGCAAGGTGCAGTGGTCTCCCCCTTGCTCTGCCTGGTTTTCTCTACACTTTAACCTGACCACAATCTGTACAGTACACTGGTAGTGGCCCAAGAACATGAAAACACATATATTATACTGAAACTAGTTTCCCAGATGAAGCCACCTACAATACTGTATCCAGGGCAACCATAATCATAAAACAAGGATTTTGTATCACTCACCTCAATAAACATATTGCCATGGACCTCAGACAAAGCATTCCTGGAGAGTCCACTCCTTAGATGAAGACCATCACAGTTCTGGGAGACAACATGCTTTACCTGAAATAATCCCAATAGCATTCCATTATGTCATACAACTGTGTTTTAAACTAGTAGGAACCTCTCCAACAATGACTGAGCAACTCTCATGAGGGATATACTTTAACCATGTGCTGCCTAATGCTTGAAGATTTAAAACTTAATGGATATAAGAACACTAAACTTGACCACAACATGTTATCCTAGATTTTAAGGATACGCACAGTGTTTGAATAAGATGTAAACATAATAAAAAAGTGTCAAACCATACCATGTTCTCATAGTGAAGTTTGGCGATAGCCATGTGAGTAAGCGTTGGTTCTGCATCACTAAGATCCTGAGCCCTGTAAAACAAAATGAATCCTTAAATCACTGTATTAACCCCTCATCATATGACAAGGTTCACAAACATTATTATCAGCCTTTCAAGTTCTTAAAAATACAAATATCAGCACAAATAGCTACCTGGCTTTAATATCAGCTGCGTATGAATTGTTTTTTTTCAGTATCATGTGAATTGTCTCCAGTATGCCAAATTTAATTTAATTTTTAAAATAGTCCATAAACAACTTGATAACAACTAGATAAAAGCTGGGACTCACTGGACTTCTTTTCCCTGCTGTAACAGAGTCCATACACCATTAGGCCCCCGGTAGTCTGGGATAGATGCCGCCTTCAGGAGACAAAATGTGTTATGAATTTAATATCAATACCATCATCAGAAACATGTTCATTAGGTGTGACCCCACTGACATTTCACAAGACTACACCAGCACTCTAAAGATTTTATTGGGCTTTTTTTAGAGTTTTTCATATTTCTCTTTGTGTTAGTTTCTTTAAAATCCTTACCTTTTCCGTTAGTGAGAATTTTAAAAAAAACAACAAGAGCCCAAGGGCTGTGCAAATGGGTCGTCTTCTATGTTTATTTCTCTATAAAGAGAATGATTTGTACCAGAGCGTCATTTTCCAGAAATTTTTTGGGCAACATTCTGCAAGACTGATCGGAAGGTAGGCACCATGTGATCTCCTTAGTAATAAATGGCATGGATGAAGAAAATGGTCCTTCCAGTGTTATTGCATGGGAAAATGCCTATTTTTGAATCACTGTCAGCGATCTTGTATCCACTGAATTTGTATAATTTCCAGCTTTCCAGAAAGTCTGAGTATTTCTGTAGAGCTCTCAAGGTGTTATTTTGTACTTACTGGTCCCTAAAAGTGGCAAAAAGTGACATTTTCCCCCATGTACGCTACAGCTGTCGGGAATTTAGGCATACACATATATTGTCATGTGTATTCGGTATGCTCTGTTTTAATTTTAGAAGCATATCATTCAATTCTTAAGTGCATTCATGCCTGTACGCCCCTTATCTGTAGCACTGGGGTCATGGTCAACTGGCATAGCCACTGTCTGATAACTTCCACGTTCTTTACTTTCACCATTTTGGTGACTCACAAAATGCTCAGTTGCCATAAGGTAGGCCTAAATATTATTTGCAGCTGTTAAATATGTGAACGCAGGCTACCTGACATGATGTAAATCTTTTCGCTACATACGCTATCACAGGCAATCAAGGTACAGACTGGTATTTGACATTTACCATCACAGTCCTAAAAATAGAACAAGTGCATTTCATAACCTCTTGTCACATTGAAATAAAAAAAAATATAATAAATAAAAGCACAATTCCAAACATAAATAAAATTTTTATTCATGCACAATCTTAACATATAAATGCTAACAAAACAAGGAGGAAAACATCACGAAAGACGCAAATATTTGACCATAACACACAGTCTATTTCGTTAAGCGCACTGACAAGTACTTGGGTGAAACTACTTCAGGCAATTTCTTCACATTTTTTTATGCCTCTATAATGGGCCTCTGGCTATTCTCACCAACAGACCCCAAAAAATGTACCTACTGACTTATTTTTTTTTAAGGTATGGGATATGTCAAGCAAAAAATTTTTAAGCATGACCTGATCTATTGACAAGTGATTACATATCACTTTTTTCTACAGTACTTCATGCTTATCCATGGAGAGATAGCTTACTGTGCTGATTCCTGCTCCTGTATAAACTACAACTTGTTTACAATCCTTCAACTCTCGTGCCAGCTGCTGGCACTTAGACTTCAGTATTTCTGGTTCATCTTCAACCTAGCAAATAAAAAGACACACCACATACATATAACAGTATATGCAAACAGAAAATCCCAGGCATGACAGTGTAAAGGCTCACAATATTAAACAATAGACCATACTATTTATATATTTTCCAATAATGAAAAATTTAATCTGACAAATTAACTTATGACAGCCTAAAATTCAGCCAACTCCGGTTCAGATAAATGTTTGAATTTTCATGTATATTCCTGGTATTTAAAAAAATAATACAGTTATGTTTTCTTAAAACTGTTATCAATTTCCATGCCCTACTTAAAAAAATTATTTGTGCACATCAATTTTCACATCGATCAATCATTGTAAAATGAAATCTTGTGTATACTGGCAGTGTTACAATATTCACCTCCAAAAGGCGTTGTTTAGCAGCATCCCTGCTCTTTCTTCTCTTCCCAATGGACTGTACGATCTCTGGTGACTGTTGCAATATTGCATTGTCTGCCTCAGTTCTGGCACTTTCACTTTTTTTCAAAATGTCAGACACCTGTGAAAATTGATATGTAAATAGGTATAGGCTTACTAATTACACATTTGACATTTCCCAACACAAGCAATAACAATCCCCAAATATGCTATCTTAGTCTCCGTATTCTAACAACTTGTTGGAGGGGGGGGGGGGGGGGTTAAAAATAATAATACTGTTAAAACTGAAATATACAGTTATAAATATACACAATATGAAATGTCCCTGTTGTACTTTCCAAGACTTTCACGTAGAGGTGCAGCACTATCTGATTTTTCTTTTTTGTGTGGCATATTAATGGCCATAAAAAAGAGTTATGAATAAAATGAAATGTTTTTGGAATTTAGTATTGATGTTTTTGTACTAACAATGTCGTGGCTGCGCCTACCATGGGTAAGGAAATTCTGCGTTTCCGAGGGGCTGTGGGTATGTAGAGGAAATGAGCAATGACAGCCCTTCTGCGACAGATTAAATTAGCCTTAACTTGGACACTACTTGACCTGTCAACAATGCAAAATGCCATTTGGGTACCACACATGGTGGCTTAAGTGCTGCATGTGGCCCAGTCCATGACTTTCCTTTGGCATACTGAAATGTGCTTGAGTAGACTCACAGCCAGTCCATTTATTTGATATTTTCCACATAATATATTGACATTTACATAAAGGTAGTCATGGTTACAGAACTTGGGATATGATTGCAAGAAAATAAAGTAGTACGATCTCTATACCGTCTTATACAAATTTCAGTATACATGCATTGGCAGAAAACAAATCAAAATCAAACTTAAACGAGCTGATTGTCTGAGCACACTGACCATTGGTTGAGAAAAATTTGAATACGTCGTAATCATGGAGACCAGCACCCTAGGTTAAATCGAGGGGAGCAGGTGGCGGCCTGAATTAACATTCCACTTCCCTCTAGCTGGTCAAATCCACACTGTAACATCTCCCCTTACCACCATCATTCACAATTTAGTAAAAGGTAATTCAGTAAAGTATTGTTTCTGAGGATAAACCTCCAAGCCATGTGGTGCAGTCACATTTTCAAGACGACTGCCATGTATTTAAAATGGGTGATTATAATTCTGGGAACGTACCCATATGGAGACTTTTGTAGTTTTTCTTTTCTAAAAGTGATATTCTTAATCTCTTGCATTAATTTTTTTAAATTTTGGAACTGGGTTATTTATAGCATCATAATTTTGCATCATCAGAAATAAAGTCAACTATGAAGTATGATGTCCAGAATTTCAACTATTGGTTTCAATTAAAGTGTTCACATGACTCACTTTAAATGACAAGGCAAATGGTGGCTGTCTTAAATCACTGGCAACAGCATAGCCTGCAGTACTTTTTGCAAGAAACGGATGCTTTATTGGATAAGAGTACTATTATAAAACTGTTACCAAGATAAGACGTTAGCAGAGGGTCTCCATAACTAATACATAATATGTATGAAGGGAAGCCCTCGGAGAGCAAACAGCTTTACCATAAAGAAAGCAAATTAATTCCTCCGAAACGACTGGGAACGCATCTCCGGCCATTTAATACTGCAGAACTTTCAGGAGCTAGATGGTCCCTGGAGCCCCATCTGTTGTGTTGTGATAGTCGGACACTCATATCATTTTCCACCCGATCCACTTCCACTTGTACATCCAGGTGTCCTGTGAGTCTCACACCGGCATTAGTTTGTCAAAAATATCCACAATGTGGACATAAACCATCAAAACATCAGAATGTTGACTAAAGCTTTATCTAGACACAGCGCAGCTGCCACTGTTTTCAGATAGTTCCATCCCTTAACGTCACCTGTATCACAATTTCTCAATAAGTGATCCAGAGGTATCTAACTCCTTACATAATGATCGACAAATATCCTCTGCTGCAGCACATGAACTCTGATCTCACTTCACCAAGCATGCCATGATACACCGGTCAACAGTAAACAAGTTTTCATGTAACAAATTCTTTATAACAGAAAGCAATAGAGCTAGCCACAAAATGCCCCAATGCATCACTGGCCATACAGGTTTTCAGTAAAAAGGCTGACAAAAGACCTTTGCGCCAGAGGTTATCTGATGGAATTACAGTAAGAGTGTCCTCTACCTAAATGCCCTATATATATAATGCATGTTTAAGCTGGCGGCATGGGCTTTGATGTATGCTTGCGATCATACCGTATGGATTCTATATGTGTTCTATATATATATATGGCCTATAAATGTTGGTAAATGTTGCTATTGTAAATACACATTTTTAAATTATGTCTGGACTTTAAAGTTTGTAAACTGATTGCATGTAAATATGATTGTGGTTGTATGAAGAAAATGAACACGGCCATCAGTTGTGGACTTGATATTTCTGACAAAGATTGCACAGAGATGCGTACACGGTGTTCAACGAATGACCAGTGTTGTTGTTGTAGACCATCGACTGCACACACGTCAGACCCCTGACATTTAGCTAATGGGTGTTTTGACCTGATCCCATTTGATGACCTGTGGGTCACTCATTCATAAATCATGACATACCGTAGGTTATATTATTGGATGGAACAGTCTGAAAACAACGGTGTTCTGTCCAGATAAAGTACTAATCAACCCTCCGACGTTGATTAGATGGATTTTGTCCACATTTTGGATATTTTTGGCCAACTAATGCCGACGTGAGACCCACAGGACACCAGGAAGTACTGATGAGTGCAAAGTTAGCGGAGGAAATGTTTATCTAAAAATCCGTGAAACTCTGTTTCCGGCCTTGTCTTTCTACATACATATACACATAGTGTATAGTATTATATAGTAGTATATACCCAGGCCTGTTAGATCGATACGGGTGCCTGTGCACAGGGCCAAAACAGCAACCTCATCTTTACAGCAGAACTCCCACCACAGACTCATGTGTATGTCTTGTCAGCCAAATGAATTATGCCAAGAACGAATGTAAACAAACTTGTTTGTTTGACTGCACCTTTCAATCTGCTTGTTTTTGTCCACTTACATACTCGTTTGAAATAACCTACCTGTTTAACGCGAGCTTTGACTTCTTCTTTGACAAGAATTCTGCCGATCTCAGCGCATTTCTTGGCGTTTCTCTTGGATTTCCTCGACACCTCCTCATCTGTCGTCTCCATATTTGTTGCTGTGCAAGGAAAACCGCAATGCTCACAAACGCTAGCCGAGAGAGGATGTGTTACAAACGGGCATGATTTTGTCTATATCCATTTAGAAGGCTTCATAGTAACGTTAAATATTAATATTTTCCAAAAATTTCCAACAAATTCGGTCTAAAACAGCTGAAACAGGTAATTTTTCATTTATAAACAAGTGGTGTTTGCGACTCTATATACACAATTTACCTCCATGTCAGAAGAGCATCTATAGGCATTACGTTACACTTTCATTTTTAATTCACGCGGCTGATGCATGGCGGATTGTTATGGAGGTGCAGATGGGACCAAGGAACAAAAGAAAACTTTTAAGTTTTCCGACAGTAGAACTGGGGAAACATTATGCGTGGTCATCCCTGAGGTAACTTACATTATGTCACCATGGGCTGTTCACAAAGTAAGATTAAGCCTAGCCCATTTAGAAAGACTTAGTAAGTGTGCTATTTGAAAATTCTGACATTGAGTAATCTGGCCCTGGATGACTATCACTTCGCATTTTCATATTTTGACTGGCACTAGTCGCTAGACATTAATTCAAACACTGGTGAATGTCAGAATTTTAAACTAGCACACGAAGTACATCTTGTTGTTACTCTCGGGTAGGCTTCTTATTCGTGGAGGTCGCAAACTTGATTTAATGAAGATGGAATAAGACCAACGCCTATCAGATAATTTGTACACTTCCTTGACTGACACGAAACGCCATATGTTCTGTGTCATTTATACCTTCCCGTCTCTTTTGGAGGAACAGAGAAGCATAGTGTCCAAATCTATGTCGATTTTGGTATATTTGAGTACTTGATTTTTGTTTTATTTTGGTACCATGTTGAGCCTCCTTTACGTTCATTGGAATATCAGCTATTTACGTAAACATTTGATTTGTTTTGATTTTGTGTTTTGTGCCGTGCTCAAGAATATTACACTTATACTACGGCAGCCAGCATTAGGGTGGGAGGAAACCAAGCAGAGCTGGGGGGAACACGAGACCATCCACAGGTTTGTGCAATACCCTCACACATACTTAAGCTTTATTGTGCTTGCACTGAGTGTGTTTTACCCATGTAGTAGCATGAAATAAAGGAAGGGAACACTTTCCTACCATGGTCATTTAAGATGATGCTTCAACTAAATCTTCACAATATCTACTCAAATAAAATGAAGACCTACAAACCTAAATTATTTACAAATTTAAATATACTTCACAGGTCATTGATCCAGCCTATGGCATGTATGTGTGGCCTTGCGCTCCAGTTTTGGCGCAGTACATATGGTTTCATCGACAACATTTAACAACAAAGAGAATTTTGGAGGTAAATTTTGGAGGTGTATTTAAATTTTTTTTATTACAAAAAGTGTATTGCTTTATGTACTTTCTTTTACTATTGCACTGTTTCCTTGTTGTGTGAAACGCTATGTACACAGTGTGTGCATCAAGTATCTTGCTTTTATTTCAGCTTGGAGCAGGGACAGCTTTACCAGGGGTAGTGGCGGCTAAGTGTGGGGCCCAGGTTACGCTAAGTGATAATGCTTTATCCACCCAGTGTCTAAGAAACTGTGAGCAAAGTTGTGAAGTTAATGGACTTGAAAATGTGAAAGTCATAGGACTGACTTGGGGCCAGTTTACACTCGAACTGACGTCTTTACAACCAGTGGATGTTATTTTGGGCTCAGACTGTTTTTATGACAAGAAGGGTAGGTTGTGTGTACTGTTTCTAATAAATATGTATTAACTTAACAATTACAAATAAAGTGCCTCTCAAGATGTCAAGTCATCACTGTCACTGTTATAATTTAAGTCCCTACCACTGATGTATAACAACACAGATGCATAACAACACAGATGTATAACAACACAGATGTATAACAACACAGAATTTTTTGCCATAGAACATTCTCAACATCATTCTCAACACTAGTGTGAGCTGATTATCAATGAATATATATATCTCTAACAAAGCAGCAGATGTGATAAAGCAAATGTGTTTAAAATCAATTTCACTTATCTTTTTAGATTTTGAGGATATTATTGTGACAGTGTCCTTCTTACTAGAGAAGAATTTAGGCTCCCAGTTTTGGTGTACTTACCAACAAAGAAGGTTTGTTACTTTGTTAGGATAAGAGCCTGGTTAGTTTAAATGCTCTTATCAACTAATAAGTATACTTATAAGCAAATAAGGCACATTATTTTGTTAAGATGTGAGTAAAATAAGTTTTGGTTTTATGCTTATCAGATAATACTCATTGCAACCATCAAGCCCTTGACCAATGAGGTTGTGGGTACAGAACCATCTCTCAGTGTTTTGTCTGCAGACTTAAGGAGGCTGTACTGGGGATTTTGGGTAAAAAAATACATGTTCACCAGTCAAATGAGATGTTCTCTATTTGCCAAAAACAGTTCAACTTACGGTTTTAGTGGTAAATGATTCTATAGTTTGAAAAAGTTATAAACAAGATACATTATAATTTTCACAAACTTTATCAGTGGTTTTCTTTTAGTGATGGGGCTGATATTTTGTGACGGGTAATTGATTGGGCTAAAATTTGATTGGATTTGGGTTGATTGATTTTTTGCCGAAAATCTCTGGTGAAGTTTCTTCTGAGTCAGAAAGTTGTTCAGGTATCAGGCCACAACTAATGGTTTACTCTGGTTTACTCCACCCATAAACCTGACTGCCATGATTTAAGTGAAAAATTATTGTGCTCTGCAAACACCAATCAAATAGATAGTAGCATGTAAATTCAAGTCAAGATGTTGTTTTACCATGAGACGTGATGAGAGCCTAATAGGCTTGGATGTACTTATGAGCAAACATAGTGTGTTACCATGAACATGGATCAGTTCTGGTGTGTTATGTTGCTAGGGAATATATGTGATTAGGTTTAATTTGCAGATTCCCTCAGTCTCACAATTCATGAAGCCTTGGTGACAACTGGGATTAAGATAGACATCTATCATAATATTACTTGAAAATGAGTAGTCTACAACATTTATGTCTTAAAGTTTATTGAAGACCACATGTTGTCCACTAGTGTGGTGTGCATATCTGTAAGCAATGCACACAAGGGAGTTTGTCACAGAGCTCTCCAGTTTCCTCCACCATAAAACTGACTGCCATCACGTGTGAAATATTCTTAAGTTAATAGAATACTTATTGGAAGAAGGTCAGTTAGATCTAAGTCCATGGGACACATTATTGTAACTAGTTCATCTCTACTTGTCAGTGAAGACAGCGTTAAAGTTTCTTAGCTCTCCACTCACCCAGTGTGATTACACTGTTCCTTTCCATTTTCAGTTCGGACTGGTCAATTGCCCATCTATTGGAGAATTGGAAGTTAACATGTGAGCATGTGCCCTTGACATGCTTTGCAGCAGAGACTCCTCACCTGGCTGGGTCTAATTTACCTGGTGATCACACCATACATTTGTTGATCATAAAGAAAGTCAACAATCGGGTCACCAAGTCTTTTACATGAAATGTATTAGCGGTCTCTCACATCAGTTTCTTGTCAGAACAAAAAAGACAAAAAAAATCTAATTTAAATTTCCTAATAATATAATGTCAGAATTTTGTTTTTAAATTAAAAAAAAAAATACTATGTGATTTGTCATTCATCATTTACATTTTGAATAGTGTGTTTATATTCCATACTCGGAACCATTTCATTGGTATTAAGGTCGTGTCAATTATCAGGTCGGACAAATTACCCATTATAAAATGAACATTACATTGTAACCATCTCTTAACATGATGCGCAGGTTCAAGAAGCTTATCCACTGCCGACAGAGCTGGTTAACGAGCCAACGCGACGTTTAAAACCCAGAAACCTCTTACTAATGTGGACCCTGTGAGCTGAAGTCCAGTTCACGCTGGCTTCCTCTCTGGCCGTACGTGGGAAGGTTTGTCAACCTGCAGATGGTCATAGGTTTCCCCCAGGCTCTGTTCAATTTCCTCCCACTATAATGCCGACCACCATTTTATCAGTGAAATATTCTTGCGGCTTAAAGCAGCAGTCAAATAAGTAAATGTCTGCTGTCGCATGGTCCTTAGTGACAGAAAGCTGTTGATACATGGGTGGCTGTTGGCACAACCTTACGTTCAGTGAAGATGTCATCTTTCACCAATATGGCATGCAATCTACGCAGCACAGGCTTCATCCATCCATACAACAGATGCGGTCATATATAAAGTGAAAAATTCTGGGATATGTCTGAGCAAAAATCCTGTTCACATCTAGTCCCAACAGTGAATTCTGTGGACTTATGTACAATATACATGTGTCACCAAGTAGGCCCTAGCTCACAGGCTTTGCCTGGAAATTTACTTGTTTGGGTTTTCCGGTCATACACACAAATGTATCTCCGCTATATGATGGTAATCTGGCATACGGGTGGAACTATCTTTCCGCATGAAACCACATATTTCTGACAGACGTCCATATTTTAATTGGTTCAAGCCTACATAGAACAGCTGGAGTACAACTCCAGTGAAGTAGCAGCGTTTGTCCACATAGACAAATTGCTTAGGATCCAGCGGAATGGTCGAGTTGAGAGTGTACAGCAAAAACTGGTGCACGGCAACTTTCACAAAACTTTGAAAGTCATATCTCTCATAACTTTGTCTTGGTTATAGTGTTGTTAGGCGACATCATTTACAAAGTTATGAACAATTGATTCCCAAAGTTTTGTGAAATAGGGCCCTGGATGACAGCCCTTCATAGTCTTCAACCAGCCACTGCCAAACCTGACTTCACACCGTGTCCCTTGTTACACTGACTCTTCAAATTGATAGAATCTAGTAGCTAAAGGAAAACAGGACAAATCTATTTCATAAGCCACATTCACATAATGGAATTTGGTTGAGCTTACTTGCCTTCAGCAAGGCGTCGCGGTGAAGTAGCACTAGATAAAAGAACAGTGGAAATCCGTCCTGCAACAAGTAGGCACATTATATGCACTCTAAGGATAACTCCTTCGTCATATGACTGAAAAATTGTTAAGTACGACATTAAACCCCAAGCACTCACTCGCTCATACTGGAATTTGTTAATGGTATGAAACGGAGTTTGTCTTATTTCTATTAGCATCATTATATCCTGTGAATGAGGCTTCATGTGCTCCAGTGAAAGGATGTTGCCTTTATATCATGTACACATTGTCAGAGAGGCCATTCATGCAGATTCCAAATTTGCTTTTCATAATTTTTAGGTCTTTTTCTTCTTTTTGTTTTTTTTTTCTTTCACAGTGAATAAGTAGCAAAGAACATTGTGGATGTAGGATGAAGAAGTGACAACAGATTCTTTATAGCTGCAAAACATAGTTACATTTATGCAAATATCGCAATATGATGTTTAGCAATATGGTCCAAAAATCCACTATAGAAGCACAATCTTTATTTGTATTTAATTCACTAAAGAAAAATGTACAAAAATTAGGAAAACTTTATTTGTATTCATCATGAAATGGCCTACTGATAAAGTATACTTAATTAAAAGGTAGTATGTTCTTTTAAATGAAAAGTGCTGCAATATTCCACCTTTAATTACTGTAAAAAAAGACAAACGACTTGGTTAGATTTATAGGTGCTGATGTATCAAGCCAGTAAATAAGACTTCTCAGATGTAGACTTTACATCTTAACAGAAAATGTGAATCAAAATTTCTGCTTCAATACTACACGTATAGCTACAAGTTGTATATAACAGGAGTTGACAAGTCAGATCCAAAACTATGCCACCTCTATTGAAATCCAATTCTTGAACAGTAAAAACCAAGTGAAGCAGACACAAAACACAGACAACTATGCCCCTTGACTTAGGCATGTCTGATACAAGTACTGGACTTACATGGACATGATAGTACAATAGAGTTGGTAAACTTGATAAAAACCATAGCAGATATAAGATATTCTGGTAATGTTACCAGGTAAAAAAATCACAAGGCGTATGCAACAAACAGCAAACTATGATATGATTCTGTCCAAAATTACTTATTCTACACAATTCAGTTCTTTTACTGGTACCACAAATACACTCTTCAGCACAAAAATCTTAACCAACAGTATTATCTTGGTGCACAAGTCAAATGGTAGTGTGTATACAATAATGACACACGAGAAATGGACACAATATGTAGGTGTCCTACCTGACAAATACACACATACACACACACACAAATAGTTGAGAACCGATCATACCAACAACAGTTATGGTAAGAATTTTACAGAATCCTCTAACACTAGTTACCATGAACATGTTGTAAATAAAGTCTATTTTCATACTACCAGCAGTCGAGCAGTAATAATAATTATAATAAAACATGTATGTTCCAGTTACATGATATAAAAGAGAAAGAATGTTCAGGTTTGATTATCTTGATGACAAAAACGAAATGAATAAAATGAAAAACTTGAGATTAAAACTTGGTGTATGAATGATAGAAACAATTCAACAGAAAAATCAATGGTAAAAGCAGATAAAATGCTCAAAAGAATTCACTATAGCACCAGGCATTACAAAGAAATTTCCATCATAAAAAGTTACTCGATCAAATGGTGAAGAAATGCACATCAAGGCTTGCGCAGTAAACGTTAACACATGGACAACATTTACACACCCATGCATATGCTACCTATACCTAATCAAACCGTACATTTCACCGCAGCTACAGTAACCTGTTTAAATTGACAATATCTGTCCTGCAGTCCACTGTTTGCTTATGATATTTGAATGAGTTACATTAATGTTGATGAATCAAAAATCTACAAGATTATCATCCAACCTCTGCCTACATAATTGTGTACGTAATTATGTACATAATTATATAACTAAGACAGTTTTATGCAGTTAACAATCGTTAAGTTTTCTGACCTTTCTGTTCCCACCTGTAATCAATGTGACCATCATATGATCAAGACTACACAAAGCATAACATGACAACATGTGAGTTTAGGCTGCTGAGTCACAGCACTGACCATCGGATTACTTCAGACACATTTTGGCCACACAAGCCACGTGTACATTTCGTCCTGGTTCAACGACGCTTCTTGTTGCTTTTTTTGGAGGATTTTTTGGAGGACTTACTGGGTTTGTCTTTCTTTTCTTCCTCATCATCTGAGTGATACAGTTTGCGTCTGGATGTGACCTCCCCTTCCTCCTCAGAGGAAGTGTACAATGGTTCTGCACGCGTCTTTTTTGAAGAGCTTTTTCTTGATTTGGGCTTGGCTGGCAATTCTTCTCCCTCAGACAGACTTTCATCTTCGTCATAATATCTTTTATCTCGCTTTTTTCTTCTTATTTCCCCCTCATCTTCGGAGTCGGTGTACAGTGCCCTTCTCCTGGAAGAGCTCCCCTTTACCTTCCTCGTCTGCTCCTCCCTCTCAGAGTCCCCCTCATCTTCCTCGTAATCCATACGTGACTTCTTGCTGGGTGACCTTGACTTGGGCTCTTGTTCCTCCTCATCAGACAACTCACCCTCTCTGTGTGAAGATTTCAGCTTGCGGCGCCTCTTGGACGCTGACTTCCCAGATGGAGATTTGCCTTTCTTGGACGCCTGTTTCCTTTTCTTGGCAGGTTTTTCCTCTATACCTTCTTCTTCCTCCTCTTCCTTTTGTAACATGGGTGCTTTCCTGCTTGGCTTAGATGGGGTGCTGGCTTTCGGCTTGAATTTTCCACCCTTACTAGACTTGTTAATAGTTTTGGACCCAGGTTGCTGTCTAGAGGATTTGGACCCACCTCGTGAAGCTGTCTTCTTTGGTGTGTATTCCAAAGGATCATCCTCTTCAGACTCTTCTTCACTTTCTGATGTAAGCTTCCTTCTGCGAGACTTACTGGCTGACTTCTCAGTCCTAGATTTAGAGCGTTTGGGGGATTCTTCAACCTCACTTTCATTCTCATCTTCCTCTTTGTAGCTGACCTTTCTTTTGCGTTTCTTTGGTTTTGTGGATTTGTGTGGGGAAGTGTAGCTGATAAAGTCTGGCTGTCTGCCCTTAGCAGCAGCTACTCTTCCCATGCCTCTTCTTTTACTTGGACGTACTTTATACAGTGGCTCCACTTGTACTTGAGTAACTTCCTCGATATCCTCCTCAATGTCACTGTCCTCCTCACCTCCCAACCAGCTTGGACAGGGTGTGAATGGCTCAGCCAGCTGAAAGCTTCCTGTGCCACCAATTCCAGACAGCCGTCTGAAAATAACAAGTTCCAGGTCAAAGACAGACATTACATCATTATCTCTGTAGGTGATTACAAAAGTTCTTTTATTGATTGACAACGCACAGATTATAACTACTCCCAAAAAATAGATTTGATAGCACGGCTGTCAAAGATCTTACCTGGAGGAAACACACGAAATCAGAACTTCAGCTCCGTACATAAATTACCTTTTTTAGATACCACTGTCCATCCTAACATTACCTTAAAATGGATTCTAATACACTAAAGAAGCTGTTCTGAATTTTGTAATTTACAATAATTAACATGCATTACACACATGATATTGTAAGATACTACATTTCACATTTATCTTCAGCAATTCCAATACTCTGTGCACAAAACACATCAACTATATTTTCTTTCCATACTTGAGCTAAATACATGTAGTACTTTTGGGACAGAACCCTTAACATTCCTTTAATTGTTATTGGACACCATCACTCAGGATATGACATTAGCTCCAACTGTACTTCATACTGGGGAGCTCAAAATACATTGATGGCAAGAGATTTAGTGAAGATTCTTGTGTCGCCATTTTGCCACAAATTCCTCACAAAAAATGTTTATTATATTCAATTGATGAAAAAGTAGTTTGAGATATATTTTACAAACCTCTCTATCTTTGTGTTTGCCACTCCATCTGGGTATTCGTAACCACTGAAGGCTGACCATTTTCTGACCTTTATAGATTACACTCCCCTCTCACTAGAAATCTTCTAACAAAACCACCATGCTCAATGCACACTTTATGAGAACAACAATTTAAAGGATGTAGTATTATTATTATGGACACTTACATGATCTTGCCAGTCCTTTCTGCTTTTTCAAGGGCCCTCTTGAAATGGTATGGTCGTTTATCAATATTGAAATTAGGATGATATTCTATGATGTACTGCTTCAATAGGTTGACTGAAGATTGCTTGGGTTCATGGCAAGCCAGAATGGCCAAACATATCATGTCTTCAAGTGTTGTGCCTGCAAAAACATCAATCAAAAACTAACTGTCAAACAAACAATTTTTAGCACTGAAATTCATCACAAGGTATACAAGGTATTTACTAGAATACTCTGCTCACCTCAGATATATCTGCATGTCTTCCAATCCTACACACACTGACAAGAGACAAATGAGTGAATTTCACAACATATTTATATCACCGGAGTTTTACACCATACTCAGAATAATGGCTTAATGAAATCAATCAGGGCCTGGGGGCCAATTCCACAAAGCAATTTCTGACTCAGAGTCAAAATTTAAAACCTGGTCATAATGTTAAGCTTTTGGTATTGCAGGTTGTAAATTTGTAACATTTGTTATCAGATACCATTTATGAAATGGTCAACATTTTAGTTTCCAGAGCCACAGGAAGACTGCTAAGTAGTATTTCAAATTCTGACTGAAGTCAGAAATGGCTACGTGGAATTACCACCCAGCAGGTAGGGCCTGCCAAACTGCCAGGTACATCATAACATTGGGCCTCATGGACCGGTCATATTTTTCAGAATTACTTCAGAAGGCTGAAAATACTATGGCCATCTTTGCATTAAATTTCAGTGCAAACACAGCACTGACTTTTCTGGTGGAAGAGCAGAGGAAAACCTGCCTGGATATGACCATGGTAGAGTGGAAGTAAGCAGGCAACTTACATTTCAGAGGATTGATGTCATCCACCTGTAGTCTGAAGGAGCCGGAAGAGCCTGTACCAGTCACCTGTTCCCACAGTCCTTTCTCACAACCATTCAGCAATGTCTTCTTAAAACTAAAACAAAACTGCATGTTACAGATTTATAAACAACAATCATACATCAATAAAACAACCCTAACTGTTTATTATATGATTATTCCTCAGCAAAAGTTAGTTATTCGGTTGTACAAGAGTAATACATAAAGCAAGCTTGTTGCTACATAAACCCACTACAATGCTGCTACTCACTTGGCCTCCAAGTCCACAGATGGGAAGTATTTCTGAATGTACTTCTTAATTTTCAAACTGGAAGCATCTTTGGGCTCACACATAAATGTCATGGCCATAGGAAAGACATCATCTATAGTCCTTGGGTCCACATGACGAGACACCCCATGAAAAGTCCGAGGTCTTGGCTTCCTCTTTGCTGTTAAACAGAAAAAAGCTTAATCAGACACTGAAAATTATTCAATCTCCTTTATTTCAGATCCACCCAGAAAGTTGCTTACTGTCAATGAACAGCCATAAAAATTACACAAGTGAGTGTGAGACAGTTCCATTGAAGGATTTAACAGCTTTTTGTGTCCGAAACCTGAAAATAGTACTTTGCTATTTTCAGCTGGTTGCTTTAGAAACTTGAAACAGGGTTCATACAGCACAATACATGTGCTTGATAAATTCCAAGTCTTTCCAGGGCCTTTTCAAGATTAACTGACCCTCAACACTGTGTAGTTCTGGCCACATTTTGGCAGACATTGGATCATTTAGCCAATTGCAAATATTTTGCACTGCTATTGTGCATTAACAAAATAACAACCAATTAAAATCTTGCTCCACTTAAACCTCAAGAACCTGACACCCCAAAACAAGCAGTTTAAAATCTTTTTGTCACTTTAATCCAAAGAAATTTGAATTTCCAAGAAATTCAAAGGCCTGCACATAAATTCCATAACATTCAAGGCCTAGAAATTTCACGACTTCCAAGAATTTTTCAGGGCTGTATGAACCTGTTGAAATTTTATGTATTTTGACCAGAAATTTGATGGAAACAGCCAGAGTTTAAAAAAGAACCTAGTTCACCTCAATATGAAACTGCATGCAAAATATGAAACCTTTACCTGAAGCCGTTTGACACAGAACACTATCCTTTTGGCATAACAACATACTGATGGGATAAGAGCCATAAAAGACTACATGGTCATTCATAAAGAACATCTTGCCTATCAAACAACCCTTTTCAATCAAAAACATTCTCTGTCAGGAGAGAATATAAATCGTGAGAAACTAACATATCAATTACATGAACGTTTTTTCTTCTTAGACTTTTTGGAGTCTTTCTTCTCCTCTTCGCTTGCACCTTCTTCTCCCTTGCCGTTCACATCCTGTAGAAATAACACAACAAATACTACTAAATACTTTCTACTATACTTACTAAGTACCATACTACACTTTGATATCCTGGTATTGCATCAAAGAAAACTGTGATTGGTATTCTGGAGAACAAATTTATTTATTTGTTTCATTGAATGTTTTACGCAATACTCTAGAATAATTCACTTATATGATGGCAGTCAAAAACCATGGTGGGAAGAGCTACCGCGCTAACCACTTGGTCATGGAGGTCCTTTCTGGAGAACTATGGCCTATGGTATATAACAGCATATGCATGATGTACTTAAACGAAAACAGGAGTACTACCTCAGGTACGCACTCTACCAGTATGAATATCATGTAATACCTTCTCCTCCTTTGTCTGCCCATCTTTCGCTTCCTCGCCTTCTTTGCCGCCCTCCCCGTCCTTTACTCCATTTTCACCACCTTCCTTCTCTTTTCCACCTTCATCTGGTTTCTTGGTTTTCTTCTTCTTTTTCTTTTTTTCATCCTCCTCATCTTCTGGGTAGTCACCTGGCAGGCGGTAATATCCGGACATCCCCATACCTTTTACCTGGTCACAACAACATATGAACCTCGATCACCACGATGTTATTTATTTATTTATTTATTGGATTGGTGTTTTACGCCATAATTAATAAGATGTCACATGATAGCAGTCAGCATTGTGGTAGAAGCCAGCATTACGGTTGGAGGAAACCAGGCACAGCCTAGTAAAAACCATCCACAGGTTTCTGCCAGACCTTCCCATGATCTCATCATGAAACTATACATAAATTTTTTTAATATGAAATCATTATCGGAAGTGGTTTGATTTCTACTGCAATCCTGTCACTGACACTGAGCCATTTCCAATCAGTTGCGATGGAAACCAGAAATTTGATTAAAACAACCATAGTTTCAACAGGAATCCAGTTTCCCTAATATATAAACCTACATACCCAATTTAAAATCTATATCTGAGGCGGTTTAACATCTACTGTCAATATGTCACGGGAACTTGGCTGTCAGCCCCAGCTTAAATATTTATTTATTTCAATGTTACAGAAGAATTTTTCACTTTTATGATAATGAGTTAAATCTGACTGCGAGGGTAAACCACCAAACTTTGGCAAGTTACAAACTTACTTTCCCTTGTGTGATACACGTATGCACACCCTGTACTTGGAAGATAACTGACATAAAAATGTTAAAATAGCCACACAAGCTTATTGTCACCAAGACCTCAGAAGTAGTGAGACTGGGGTAATCTACCAAACCTCTTTAGTTGGGAAGGGAGTGTGGGTGATACTGAGTGTCTATCCAAGGAAACTTGTTCAGACCTGTCACAACAACACTTACAGGGTAGATCAGATCTGAGATCTGTTTCATTCTTCCCAGATTAACTTTTGGAAATAATGTATCTGTGTCCATTTCGTCCATTTACTAATCTAAAACTCGGTCTTTTTGAGCGTGCTGTCCTCAACATGTCAAAGCTCTATTGTACAAAAGTACACGTTCGTTTCCTTTAGTCTTACAGCAATTCTGACTTCATATCACCTAGTTATCCGTGAAATCCATAACACCACTGTTAACAAAAATGTACCTGTCATGTCAAAAGCAAGCCTAACTTTGCTGACCGCCGTTTTCAATTTAAGTCAGCCGCACTCTACGCTTGGAAAAAAGATTATAATAATGAACAAAAAATAAACAAATGTTGTGAAAAGAAAATGATCTTAATTTTTAGAAAAGCAGAGGAGTTCGCTCTTGAAATGGAGACATAGGATTCAAAAAAGGTTGTTTACAAAGTTCAGCTGCTGTCCACGTGGATATGTCAGTTATATTTGGATTACTTGTGACCGCATAATGAGGTGACAGAGTTACCTTAAAGTTATGGAAAACCTGTCTTATTCACGTACACTTTTGACACTTTGAGGACAACGCAGGTGACAGGAGCAAGTTCCAGGTTTGTGAATATAACAACACAGAGTGGTTAATGTGGAAGCTAAGCTGCATACATGGCCAACCAATCTCAGAGCTAAGAATACATGTATGTACTTACCAGCTCAACATATCCAAATCTGACTGCTCTCTCAAGAGCAACTTTCAGGTAGGCTGGTCTCAGATCCAGTCTCAAAGCTGGATATTTGGCAATGATGTAGTGCTTGATCCACACAAAGCGTAAGCCTTTTTTCTGTCATAATTGTCAAGGGAATTAACAACTATGTGTAAAACCTCAGATGAAGATTATATAGTTTAGATACACTATAATCCACTTGAGTGAAGGATGATTAACACATTCTACACAAAGTTTATAAAAAGGATACAGGACTGCCCCCTTCTTTCAGAGCTTCAATTATTATGTCTTTCATCTTATGATGTAAGGACTCTGTCTTCTTTGTTTCCTTCTTCTTTTTCTCTGACACAAGTCCTTTATAGTCTGAACCCTCCTTAATAAGATACCTTTTTCCTCCAAGAACGTTACTCAGTTGCTGCAGCGTGAAAAAATCATTATTAACACATGTAAACATGGAAGAGATCGACCATCGAAGAAGTGTATATACCTGTAAAAAAAAGTCACTTTATAAAATGAAAGATTGAATGAATGGATGAATTTCTTTATTTACTTGATTGGTGTTTTACACCATACTCAAGAAACTCAAGAATAATGAATGAATGATTAAGGCCTAATGCCACATTGGTGTTATGTCAGCAATATCATGGTGAGAGGAGATTAAAACCAGGAAACAGTTACAGCTTTCCATATCAGAAAGATAACATATTAAAACAGAACAAAAAGGAAAAAAGATAATTTTTAAAATCAGTCAAATAAGAGAACTCATCTATAGTTCAAAAACTGAATACAGTTTGTATACAACATCCTAATTTAAAAGTATTTCTGAAATAATTCTTTACAGCCGTAACAGAAACACTGAAGGGTCTATTCTGTTCACACACGCACAAGAGAGACTAAGGCTAGTCACCAAGCTTGTCTAAAGGGCCAAGGTGCTGCAGTCCTTTTCACCCAGGAGACTTCACATGGGTTTCAGTCAATGAAACATTTGCAAATGGTGCACTGCATGCATGTAGCTCAGACATGATCACAATGTAAAACTGATAAATCCAAAGTCTGTAAATGTGGGAACAATGGAAAAATTTACTTCTACTTGAGCCAAACAGAAAAATTAAATCAAACATTAACACCACAATACTTTCCATACTCTCACAATATCTTCTTTCGAAATTGCTTTCAGGGACATTACATTTTCACAAAACCAAAGAACATCCTTTCCCACATAATCCAACTTCCTTAGGGAATCTCAAACATCTACTCACTCTGTTGAAGGGGGTAAGCTCAAGGACATTTATCCCTTGAAGAATACAGTTTTGTTTGTAGAATTCATACATCTTTCGTCCACTTAGATACCCATCTTCCATGGGTTCAAAGTTTTCCTTTAGCCTGTAAAACACATCAAAATGGACATCTCTAGTTTAACAAGATGAATTACAATCAGACAGTGTATTTGAATAAGATTCACACAGCATATCACACAGATATTCAACTCTTCCACCCAAAATAATGACTGCCATCATGTAAGTGGAAAATTCTTGAGGCGTTTGACAATTAGTCAGTCAGTCAAATATATTGAGGCCTAACGGTAATAACCAGATTTTTACATGTTCGATGGGCCAAACTATACCCAGCAATCACAAGTCTCTCATAGGGTCAATGTAGCCTCTAAGTACCAGGGTCCTCCTTTCTTTGGTTTTCAAAATATGAGTAAATTACCTAATAACATATCCAGAGACATGCATCGTGCAAGACACACAGGCAGACCACGAACACTTCCAGTATTGAAACATGCGCAGCTAAGAAGAGATAGAGGGTACTGCACAATGAAAGTCGAATAGCACAAATACTTTTCGAGTGAGAGGTGAAATGATAACCCACAAAACGTGAAGTGCCTATCATTAACTTATGGACTGACATATACTCACCAAACAGATGCACACATGGACGATTATCAATTTTATATGCCTAAAATATGCACAAATGACAATCACCACACACACTCTATGTAAGTTGTACGTAAGTTTTATGATTATTTTTATGGTGTTCATAACCTTCAGTCTTGTCCCATTTCAACTTTAAATCCAGAGGTTGACCTGAGTAATAAATGTTCATACTGGATTCAACATTTTATGATAACCTTATATTTAGCACATATTTTCTCACCATTCCGTTAGCTGCAGTTCTGCAAGTGGCACTGTTCTTTTACGTTTAGCATCCAGAATCGTATCCACATCAACACGTGAGGTCAATAATCTGCCGTCACCTCGGTCACTCCTCTTCTTACTCTTTATGTCATGTCTGTGTTTGTCACTCTGGGCCGTGTCCCCCTCTACAGGTGTACTATCCACCTCATTTTCAGCAGACCAGTTGCTGGCTGTCAGTTTCTTCAGGCTTATTGCACTTGGCATGGTGTTGGCTTCTGGATGAGGTAAGAATCATATCTCATTATTACACATCTATTTTTAGCATGTTCAAAGGTCAAGCATGTCAAATGTTATTTAACCACACAAGCTGGCATGGAGAATAAAATTACCACCAGTAAAACATGGGTATTTGAAAATGCCCCTCCTCCTGCTCATCCCTGTGCTGTGGAGCTTGTCTCTAGCTTGTTCAAATCTTTCAGGCAGTAATTACACGTTAAGAACTGCAATGAACCAGTCTCTTGCCTTAATTATTCTCAACAAAGGGAATTACGAGTGCATTCCTATTCTGTAACAACAATAACAATACCAGATTTAACTATAAACCAAGTCTTCAGTTTTGTATTTAGCCCAAAAGTAACTGCACAACAGTATATTAAATCTGAATTAAGTCTTCTGCTGTTATACTTTAAACTTTGGCCACCTGTATTGGCTGCTGAATTTGGCTAAAATCTTCATTATAAAATTTGACTTAATACCAGTATTAGCTAATACACTTTCAAATAACTGGGCCAAGAGTCATTTAGTAATGGCACAGTACTGCACACAAATGATATTCCTCACACTGACATGCATTGTGTTGAGATGTCTTGAGTCACAATGAAGTAAGGAAATATAGAAACAATGACCACCACGTGTAGGGGTTACACCTTATGCTATTTTGTGGAACACCAATGTCACCAGCTTTGTACACGTATATGGATGGGGTTCGATTGGGGTAAAAGTAAGACTTAAAGGTGGTATCTTTTGCATGTATTTGCATGAGACTTGTTTGAAAACCAAGACAATCTGCTTAATCCTTCACCAAGTTTGAATTTAACATTATAAGTGAAGAAACTCAAACAACACTAAGCCAGCACAGTCCTAATGAAAGAAGTTATGGTCTTTTGAGACAAAATTGAAGCCATGCAAATAAGCCTGACAGGCTTAGCACAATTCTGTGGCAAACGTTAACAGCTTATCTTAGTTATATATAAACCGTTAAGGCTTCAGTCCTATAATTGTAGCCAGGCCCCAAAGAAAGTCCAGAGTTTCACTCTCAGCCAGTGAAGTTTTGGGCGACAGATAGAATAACAGGTTAACTACCGTTTTATTTAGCATTCCGTCCGAGTTACTGGAGAGTATTTCAAGAGATTCAAAAACTGATTCTTTCGCAAAGCCAGACCATCACCGTTAATCAAGTGAGCATCACTGCATGCTGGCTCCTGCTAAGACTGTTACCGTCAGACAGTGTTGGCAGCTTGTTGTGTACGGTACACTGTACGTGTACATTTCACATTCGATGTAGTTTGCGCGATGCAACAGTCATCATAACCTAAGACTGTGGCCTGGGTGTATTCTGATTGCTTTTCCGGGGATAAGGGCCACGCTTCGGACCATGTTCATGCTAACACTTGATGATTTTTATCGGGTGTCTCCCACAGGCTATCCAGACACACGGACAGCCATGGCGTCACTGACACAGTTTTTGTTGCCCATCGACTCACAACAATATCCGCCAGTCTTCTCAAAATTCCGGACCACCGGCCGGCTTCTACCACATGGAGATCACGGCGACCCAATCAATCGTATGTTACGCATCCTGTAAATCATATACATTAGCTTCGCATAAATCCAATCAAAATTATTTGCATCTCACCACAACAGCACCCCTTCCAACGATGCAATGAAGCTTTACACCAGACAGCGCATGCGTCGGGGCGCACCGACCTTTATGCAAATATATTTGTGATCTCATAGCTGAGTGTGTGACGTCCATGACGTCACGATTGAAAATTATATTTACCAAATCTTGCAAAAAATATTTCATTTTTTTCTATTTTAACATCACGGTGCTTGGCAGTCTTACGTGACTGGGGCAGTCCTATCCTCGGCACTTCAGTTTTAACTTCTAGGATACCGTATCTTCGATTAACATCACGACATGTCCAAATGCATATAGGTTCCAATTTTAAACTGTGTATATGCTCTAAGTACAAAAGGAAGTTGCAAAACTGTAGTGCCTTTAATTTTTTGCACTTCTTCAGTCCTATTCCCTCTTCCCGCAAAAAAGAGTTATCGTTCTTGGATCGGTCATTTCCAGTGCTGCTGTTTCGTTGTGGCGGAAAATTACAAAAGTGAAAACTTCACTGGCGATGGAAATATCCAGCTCTAGTACGACTGAGGACATTCTTAACTTTAAGACAGCAGAAATTCAGGTTTATCTTCGTACAAAAAATAAGATGATGGGGAACTGCCATGTACCTCAAAACCATGCATTTGGAATATGCACCTAACGAAACAGACAGCAAAACTGTTGATGAAATAGACCTCAAGAAAATCAAATATGGTAGAATGGAAAGACAACAAAGTGGTCATAAGAAGAGTATTGCTCTGAAACAAAAGGACGTGACATTTTCCGAGAAGCTGTGTGTAAGGATATAGACTACGAATGCTATAATCTTTGACAGGAATCACATTTACAGTCAACAGACTTTTATCCTAGTTGTGATATAAATGTATATGCAGTGGAAGAGAATGAAACATCTACAATAAAAACTTTTCAGACAAATATCTTGACATAAAGGATGCTATGTCAAACACTCAATTACAGGAATTTTCCAATTTTGTGAATTATGTACCAAAGTCAGTTAGGGAAGAAGTTGAAGTAAGAACAAGAGGACAAAATAGAAATAACTTGTGGGTCAGTGCACATAAGTGCAGGGTAACAGCATCCATCTTTCATGATATTTATAGAAAAAGAAAAAACTTCACCTGTCAGATTAGTTGATCGTGTCACTAGAGAAAATCCAAGTGATCTGTCACACGGACAGTCCAGTGGGGACTTAAATATGAGGGTATTGCAAAGAAGAGATACAAAGCATTCCAGCTTTGGAGGTACAAAAAGAATATTGAGGTACAGGAAAGGACATTTTCTTTGTGATTCATGCGTATATTTAGGAGCCAGTCCTGATGGAGTTATTAAGTGTGGTGGTGGTATTTATTTCATTGAAATGAAGTGTCCTTATAAATGGAGGATCTGTACTGTAGAAGAAGCGTGTAAAAGCTCAGAATTTTGGTGTTATATTAATGCAAATAACTCTCTAATGTTAAAGAAGCATCACAGATATTATACTCAAATCCAAGGCCAGTAGGCAATCTGCAAACTTTCAAGATGTGAATTAGTCTTATACACACTGAAGGATCTCAGGATTGTTGAAATCAAATTTGATGAGCAGTTCTGGTTAAAAGTGTTGCCTAAATTTCAACCTGTTTACATTAACGTTATTCCAGCTCTGAAAAGGTGTGTCAGGGAGCATTAGGTTGTACATGTTCGTGGATGTACTCATAACTATTGTATGAAGTTTAGCATGGTTTTTTGGACTGAATTACTGGCTTTGGATCAGCATCACTACCATTTTGGGTTATTAATGTGATGGTGTGTGATGAGTTGTACATTGTATCTTGGAAGACAAATACTCTCTGTCACAAAAAATTAATGGATGAATCACACCAGTAAAGTCTTTAAAGTGAAATTTGTTATATTTTGTAATAAATAAAATTTTCATGATGAATGCCACACTTTTGTCTGATATTACAGATCACTCCTATTTATTTAATTGTAGCTTAACGCCATACTCACTTTTCTATATACTTGAATATATATATCGAATATTTCACTTATTCGATGGTGGTCAGTTTTATGGCTGGATGAAACCAGAGCACCTGGCATAAACCACCGACCTTTGGCAAGTTACTGACTAAATTTTTCATATGTGGCATGTAAATTTATTCATTTATTTATTTGATTGGTATTTTACACCATACTTAAGAACATTTCACTTACACTACGGCAGCCAGCGTTATGTCAAATGTAATGTACAAAATATTGCTGGAAGACAAGTGACCTTCCAAGAACGTTAGATGAGTGTTATGAAACGCTTAATGTTGCCAAGAACCCACAAGGCGTGAGTCAGATAATCTACAAACTCCATGTACAAGGCTGGGTTTGAGCCCACACCTCATATCCTTCCTACTGAAAGGCAAGAGCCTCTAAACCTTAGACCACAGCCTGCTCAGCACCCCTTTTCACTTATCAGATGGTGATCGGTTTTGTACTTGGGGGAAACCAGAGTGCTTCTGATAAAACCTCTGGTAAGTAACTGACAAACTTTGCCACATGTGACCTACTGATATCCACACCATTTTGTCAGAAAACTCCACAAATATCAATCGGGTAACCATATTATCAAGAAGGCCCCACAGTGAAAGCGGGGTCTCAACATCTCTCAAACATGAAATAAAGAAAAACAAATACATGCATAATGTATCAGTTTACTAATTTAATATCGTTTAAATATGCTCTGCATGTCATCTGCATCCATATTCTTCGTTAACAGAGTGCATATGTTGTAATGAGTATATTAAAATATTAGTACTGCAAAACTGAAACAATTTTGAGTTCATGCCAGTGTAACAAACAGTTAAGAGGCCAGGTGAACACAATATATGCCCCAACAAATACAGTACATAAAGTAGACACATTGTACATACCGGCAATTTAGTTACCATAACAGTCAGAGAAAGGCCGGACATAATCACCAGTATGAAGCCATGTGGTGTGGAAGATGAAGGTAAAAGAGATTCAAGTACCTGATTCAAGCATTAACTAAAAGGGGGAGTAAATTAGTGAGTTCAGAACAAACAAACAATGTCGTCAGCCAATGAATTTAAAGCAAGGGGCAAACTTCCCTGAAGAAGCCTGATATTCTTTATTTGCTCTATCTTTCTCTTCACATGGATTTGTGCTGAAGCAATGCGGCAAGTCATTTCCACTAGTTCTTTAGTGAACTGCTTATTTCCTTTGTGGTGGACAATACAATTTAACATGCATTTGGTTTAGTTCAGATCTGAGATTAACAAAGCCTTTGTCCACCATTACAGCATCGCCAAGTTTAAGTCCATTCTCTCTTGAAAGGCTGAGCCTTCTCAAAGTTTGGAAACAAAAGCACACTGCTCCTGTCATTGTGATGCCAACAAGAACTGTTATGTGATTTCTAGTGTGAGTAAGTCTGGTTCGTTTTCTCTAAAGAAGAAGGTGTTATAATAAATTAACTGACTAAAATAACTGAATAAATATTTCAGTACAATCCAGAACGATTCTTGTGTCACTAAAGCTTTGAAAACAGGCAGGTACTTTTCTCTGCAATGTTTGTAAAGATGGTAGATATATCATAGTGTCCATGGCCGTTCGCGTAAATACTATCCACTTCTTAAATGCTTTAAGCCAGTCACATCATTTTCTTCTTCGATTCCATATTCAACAGTGTGTCAAACAGCACCTTTAGAGTTTTATAATTTGGTAAACCAGTATAAAATTGTATACTTTCAGCTGAGTCTTGTATATCTGCAATTGATATCTCCAGGCGAAGAGCGGTCACACATTCATCAGTGGTGGCACAATCTGTTTGAATCTCTATTCCTGCTTGTGTAGGATGACGTCTTGCTGAATCTGGGTTGGTACAGAAACTGAAAAATATAAATAGATTATTACAGTCACATATATAATTTCCTAATATTTACCCAAATTATTTCTTATTCATATGGGTTTACTATTATTTTATCACTTCTCCTAGGCAAGCTACTGGTGATAGCAGGGGAAAATAAGCTAAGATGGGATTTGAACTTGTGACTTTTGAATGGAAATTACCACAATGCCCTAGAATGTTACCTATAAACAGGAGAACCCATATAAAAAATACCCATATATCTGAGCTGTATCATGATTAAATAAGTGCCAGTTTACTAATGTATTAGCGTCAGAAAGTAACTTATTTCACCAAAGATGTTTTTCTTTCTTCTTTTTTATATTTACCAGAATCAAAAACAAAATATCCCACAGACACACATTTGCAGAATCATTGACCAGTGTCATACTTTGTACACAACACGGCTTGTTTTGACGAGCTTAATTTTAAAAAAACCTAGAACCAATCCCACCACGTCAAGACAGTTTCTTTCACGGGCTACTTCGATCCGTCGGAGGCTTCCTTGGTTTTAGGACTCGATCATTTTCTTTCTGGACAAGATGCTCTGAAGGGACGTTATTTTGATCACCTCGACACGGGCCGATCTCAGCAGTGAAGTGATCAGAGTACACTCTGGTATATCCCGTTGTTGTCCGGATTGCAAAATGTCCGGGAGGTGGGGGGGGGGCTACATTCATTTCTTACACACCTTCGCCACGATATGACTGAAATATTGTCATGTGGCGGCGTTCAACATCAGTCATTCATTTACTCCAATCTTCGCCGTAGCATTCAAAACATGTCTAGAGTTAAGATTTCTCCATGATATATATTTCCTTATATATGCTCCAGTGTGATGAGTATTAAGTTTGATAGGCGGAGAACTAGTCAGGTCTTTCAGAGATATTGCATGTGTTCTAGAAGTGGCATTTTCATATAAGTTTTATAAGGATAAATATGCGAGTCACAGATGATAAGGTTTGTCGTAACTTTTGTCGACAAAACTGGCCGCCATCGAACATGTGAAGATTTCTTGAAAGTGGTGTTGAACAACAGTCAAATATAGAAGTAAATAAGTGCATAAACCGAACTGTGTTGAATCACTGAACCGATGAATTTCGTCTAAAATTTGTTGATGTAACGATATTAGGTAATGTTCTACATCGACCTGATCGAGGTTAGTTTTTTTATGGTCGATCACCACCTATTTCCATTTTTCCATTACCAATTTCTATTAAAGTTTCTTTAACAGTTTCAGCACGATGTACCGCCATAACTTATAACTTGATTACAATAATGTCATGTTAAGCGTCACACATGCATGTGGTATAATGCAATGCAGATACGAATTATAGGGAACACTTTCTGCTGTTGCAACATTACATCTCATGCAAAAATAGTGCATGTCAATCGTTAACACCTCTACTCACTCTCAAAAAATGGTACTCCTGATATTTTATCCCATTAATTCATTCGAATCTAACCGTCTCAGTTAGTCTAGTTATCATTTATCGCTTTAAAAGTTAAATTTGAAATAAATTTGTCTTAAAAGAAAACATGTTAGATGTTCATATTTTTAAGTTGTATAGACTGGCAGTACCGGCAAATAGTCAAGTTTTAGACTTTTGCAAAGACGGGTTGTTCCCAATTGACCAAAGGATCCGCAGAGAATCACAGGTGAGCGAAACATGGCTTTCATGTACGACCAGAAATGCATCACTTATACACGAGTATAGTATTTTCTAAGAGGAGGTATCCGATCAACTCTTCAAATTACCGACTCTTCAAATGATGACAATCAAATCGTCCAAAACTTCGGGACAACCTGGAACAATATAACAAATATTGAGGGTTGTATTTTAGATATGTTATCACGTTGTGAAAGCAATGAATAGCTATAATGCGTAAAATAAATGCACTGTACATGTATGTATTGAATATGTTGTATGGTCTGTATGTAAAGTATCATGAAAATAAAACATTTGTATTTCATCAAGCCGGTTTGTAGCCTATCTCATGATTTTAAATTGGTGGTGGTTATTAAGTTATGATATTTTTATTACATGGGAGATCGAATGAACAGTGTGTGTGAACAGGAGTCTACTGTAGCGAGTATTATATTAGTCGACAAAACATGAGAATGTCTTCCTCATCTTTGCAGAGTAAGACAATGCTCAAGGCAACGGAATAGGCTACTAGTCATCGTGTGGTGGCCATTATTGCATGCAGGGAGTCTTTCTCATTCGGAGCAAGGCGTTAAATGTACAGAAAGCTCATCATAAACATTGCCATCTTAACTGGAGATATTGGCATTATACAAACACAAAGATATGCTTATAAACACAAAACTCATTTAATTTCAAAGAATAAACTATTTTTTACTCCTGAAAAATGCCTATATTTGGCCATGTATACTTTTTAAACAGTTTTAATTAACTTTTAAAAAGTCATTCTCAGAAATGAAAAGTTCTAAAAATATTTGTAAAAAGGATCGATATTCAGTGTATATTGTCCATTTCCAAAGATGACTAAGTAAATGAGCATACTGCTGACCCGCGTACAAATATCAATCGCATTTACTTTTATATAATTAATAGGTTAAGATGTTTTCATCGTGAAAGTAGTTCAACTACGACTGAATGCCTATATATAAACACATGACAGTTGTTCAAATTGGTGTATTGATGTAAAGAGGGTTGTGAAATTTCACACACATGGTGCATTTATTGTCTTACCAAAAGAAAAAAACACATAAAGGCCGTTTAATTTCCACGTTAGTGCAGTCAGATCAACAACTATCTGGCATAAAGTACTTCATGTGAATCGATTTCCTCTGAATCTACAGAACCTAGTATTCTTTTCTGTGTTGATAACTTCAAAACTGAGTATCTAAGTGTGTACGTATTTCTTCCCCGAACCATTTTGGTGACTGTGTTCTCCGCAAACCATGCATTTTGCGCAGACTTAACTCATTTACAGATGATAACTGTAGGGCTCAGATAAGTTTTTCACCTATATGACGGCGGCCAGGTTTATGTGTATCTGCGTACATTATCCGTTCGCAATGTAATGCCTTTGCCACGCATCAGTTTCATCCAGTTTTCTATACAGCCAACCCCGTATACGTTCAATTCAAAGTTGGAGAGTAGATCTAACACTAACAGAACACGATTTTCACGGGTGCTTGAGGGAGATAAAAGTGCAATGAACTGGAGATTGAATCGGATAGCCTTGAATTTACATAGCTCTATTCTTTTCTGGATGCAACCCCTACACTAAGTGCGGTGGTCTGGGCAATTGAGTCTATAGAGATGAATTTTTTCTTGGGTACACACTAACTGGATCAACTCATCTTTCAGGAGACTGAATTATATATCTTCAGTGAATGTTGTTTTAAATCTCGTTTCTTTTATTTATTCATTAATGTGATCAGGACAATGAATTTGATTCAATGGGAGACTCGAGGATGAGTTACACAGAAGGTCCAAATGACAGAAAAACACATCTTTCTCCTGTGATGTTGCAGTGTATGTGTACTTCCTATATGTTTGATTAGCATACATACACCGATAACTATGATGTAATCAAGGAAAGAATTAATACTTTGGACCATCTTGATACAGACAGGAAGGAATTTTATGAGTTCCCAATTGAATCAAGCAATATTCTTCTGTGGAAGCTTCGCATATGTCACAGACTAGTACACTGTACTATTATCATCAGGCTGGCAATGTGGTATGAAGCACTGAAGCTGACCAAGCAAAAATTCGTCTTTTACTAGCAATTAAATCCTTCAAAAACCATTCATGCATTTCTCTCACAGAAACAGCTTTCAAAAAGTATTGCCACATCTTTGTAACATAGTAAATAAAATACAAAAATGCAGCATAGCAAATACTCACATTCATCAGACCATCAGTATGAGATAATCTAAATAGTTGGTCCCAACCAATATAATAAAAACAGAACACTTGCATATTTCAGTAAATATATTGCTCCATAAGAAACTTGCAAAAAAGATAACAGCATGCAAATATAGTGCAGGTCTGAATAAATATAACCCTTGTAAAAATATAAGTTGAATAATTTATGCAAATGAGGCTGTTTCTTAATCCAGCGAACTATAAATTATTAGATCAGGATTATTTAGATTCATTACTTTTTCATTTAATCCAACATCTTTAAAGATTTGTGAAAAAAATAAACATTTTTTAAATGTTACTCATTTGGGTCACAATATACTGAAAGCCACTTTGATTCACAAGCCAGCAAAGTGTGAAAGGAAGTTTCCTGCATAACAATAGCACATTTCACGATCCTACGATGGATGCCAGTAACCTCTTATAGTCTCCTGAGGTGTCATCCTCAACAAAAGACAGCAGTGTTTTACCATACTTCTTCTCAAACACCTCCTTAACGTTCTGTAAATCAATCTGTAATATGACCAATCAGAGTTTAACAAACATTGTAAATAATTGTCTATTTTCATACAAATGATATTCTTTGTTCATCCCAAACCACAGCAATTCAAACAGTTGAATTTACTGTTGCTTTCAAGTCATGGTATGCATCACTGATAAAATAAGCAATTACCCCAACAATCAAAAACTGTTTTTTTTTTAATGACACAATAATAAAATGTTTCCACAAAGAAGATCTGTTCAACATTTAAAAATTTCTTTTAAGTATTCCACTCCAGACATTGGCTGTATGTGAAGAAACTCACCTCTGATCTTGACACAATCACCCTGATCAATGTTGAGTCATCTGTACCCGCTCCCTTCATAGAATTGTACAGACGGTCAGCAAAATACTCAGGCCTGTTCCTAGCACACATTACTGCAACAGTAGACATTGAGGAATTAATGATATCTCATCAAACTACACAAACCCAACATCATTATCAATTCCATAGTTGTTTAGAGTGAAATTACTGAAGACAATAAATCTCCATGTTTTATGTTGAGTTGTAAACAAATGACTTTGTTATAAACTTCATTGCTTGTACTTTCAATTATATTAGTACAGAACACAATAACAAGCTACCTGAGTCAAATACATTAAATAATCAATCTAAATTTCATAGAACATTTGAAATGTTGGTTTCCCTACACTAGGTTCTCAATAGGATTACACTTTATAGGACCGACGTTAACTACTGTACAGTGAAGTAAAACTAACCCACAGCTTTGAAGCCATCCTCCTCATCACCAGTAAACTCTCCTATCACTGCCTCTAGGATGTCTTTGCCAGATACCTGTATGATGTACAAGGGTGAATTATCTGTGGTACAAGGGTGAATCGTGAGAAACAAAGGTGAATTATGTGTGGTACAAGGGTAAATTATGTGTGGTACAAGGGTAAGTTATGTGTGATACAAGGGTGTATTATGTGTGGTACAAGGTTGAATCGTGCATGGTACAAGAGTGAATCATGTGATACAAAAGTGAATTATGTGTGGTACAAGGGTAAATTATGTGTGATACAATAGTAAATCATGAGTGGTACAAGAGTGAATCGTGTGATACAAAGGTGAATTATGTGTGATACAAGGGTAAATTATGTGTGATACAAGGTGAATCGTTGATACTTAGGTGAAGTTTGTGTGGTACAAGGGTAAATTATGTGTGATACAAGGATAAATTATGTCTGATACAAGAGAAAATTATGTGTGATACAAGGGTGAATTGTGTGGTAAAAGGGTAAATCATGTGTGGTACAAGGGTAAATTATGTCTGATACAAGGGTAAATTATGTCTGATACAAGGGTGAATTATGTGTGGTAAAAGGGTAAATCATGTGTGGTACAAGGATGAATCGTGTATGGTACAAGGGTGAATCGTGTATGGTACAAGGGTGAATTATGTGTGATACAAGGGTAAATCATGTGTGGTACAAGGGTGAATCGTGTGATACACAGGTGAATTATTTGTGGTACAAGGGTGTATCGTGTGATATAAAGGTGAATTATGTGTGGTACAAGGGTAAATCATGTGTGGTACAAGGATGAATCGTGTGACAAAGGCGAATTATGTGGTGTACAAGGGTAAATTATGCATGATACAAGAGTAAATCGTGTGATACAAGGGTGAATTATGTGTGGAATAAGAGTAAATCATATATGGTTCAAGGGGAAATCATGTATGGTACAATGCTGAATAATGTATGGTACAAGGGTGAATCATATATGGTACAAGGGTGAACCATGTTTGGTACATGGATGAATTGTACATGTATGGTACAGGAAAAAATCATGTATAGAACAGGGGTGAATCATGTGGGGTACAAGAGAAAATCATGTATGGTGCAAGGATGCATGTGTGGTACAAGGGTGAATCAAAAAAGGGTGAATCAAAAAAGGGTGAATTGTGCATGGTGCAAGGGTGCATCATGTGTGGTATAAGAGTAAATCATGCATGGTACAATGGTGAATAATGTGTGGTACAAGGATGAACCGTTTGTGATACAAGAGAAAAATCATGTATGGCACATGGGTGTATTGTGTATGGTACAAGGGTAAATCATGTATGAAATCAAGAATAAATTATGTATAGTACAAGGGTCAAACACATATGGTACAAGAGAAAAATTAAATATACTGAATGAAATGTTGCTATATGCCACAATGCCAGTATTTCAGTAATATCATGGTAGTGAATATATTAACACGAATGGGTCAAAGTGTATGTTGTCTGTGCCATGTAGCATCATTTCCATGTAATGTAAATTAAGCCAAATGGGGATGACACTGACACTTTCAACTTGCTTCTAAAAAGTACAGGCTTAGCTTACGTCGTACCCTGAGCGACCGCAGCGCATCCAATAATAGAGAAAGCAATGTTAAACAAAATGTTAGGGGTGGTTTCTCAAAAAGCACTGCATTTATTGAGCTCAGGGATTGCACACTTGTAGAGCAGAATAGCTTGAGGGAGATGTTCCATCATTGTACTGAGCTCAAAGTTCACTCACATGTGGAATACAATATTCATCATTCAGTCGGTGTGTGCATATTAAATACCATAAATTACTGAATTCCTGACTTATTAGGTGTTTACTATGTGTTAGAATCAGTGTTGAACAAAATGTACTGAGCTCAAGGTTCGCTCGCATGTGGAGAACAATATTCATCATTCAGTGGGTGTGTGCATATTAAATACCGTAAATTACTGAATTCCTGACTTAGTGTATTGTGTATTAGAATCACTGTTGAACAAAATGTTTGGGTTGGTATCTTAAAAACTATCATATGTATTCACCTGATGTTTTACATGCCTATAAAGCACAATGGCACAAGAGGGAGTGTTCCATTGCTGATGCTCTGTTAGCATATTACCGTAAATTACCAAATTCACGATTTCAGTTTATGCAATGCAATACAATGGGCTGAAATTTTGCATTCATGTGTCTCTTGCAGGCGAACTCTTTGATAGCTTTACTATCAATTCTAAGTTACATTCAGAAATGTTCAGGGACTGAAGCAACAACTAGTTCTTGGAACTAGTAACAACAGTTATAAAAGCATGTGTGTCTACCTCCTTGTAGGCATCAAATGTTGCCCTCAGCTGGTAGAAGTGGCGCAGTGACATGATCTGTAGGAAGGTGTCCTCCTCTGTGCCTATCTTCCCTTCCCCAGCCTGATACAGTTTCTCGGCCTCTTCCTTAGCCTTACCCTCATCTATCACACAGCCTGGGCCCTCTGACAACACTCGCTCCATCTCCTCTTCTGTCAGCTCATCTCTGTTAGCCTGATCAACAGGGCATAATTCATCACACAAAGGCAACTACAGTTAACTTGTCCAGAAAATGTACAAATCCAACATGCTCTCATTAGACAAATATAATATACACCCAATCTTTGTATACTGATCTTGTTAGTTGGGAGACAGACAATATAACTTGCCTATACAATCTGCATGGTTAGTTCATCTTATCTCAGCTATTTGACAAATGATAGGTGAATGCAATATATATCTGAGGATGTATATACACTTTATACATTACTTTATATTAATGTATGAACTGAATCAAGCTATCAGGTATTAAAACCAAACCTGAAGACAGGATACCAAAAGCCTTTTGAAATAACCACTAGTGTCATCCAAGATGTCTTGCTCCAAAGTTTTTTCAAAATCTGAAAGGTAATACATGTTTTTATATAAAGTAACGAAACAGACTTTCTTAATTGAAACTACACACTACAAGTATGCAAATGAAAGATATACATGTACACTGGTACAACTACTTAAACACACTAATCAGCTGATAATCTGATTGTTCAGGTCTCTGATGTAAACAAAATTTAAGATAAATACCTCGCACATGTAAATGGTACTTTTCATGTAATCATCTCTTTTATGTCTGAGTAGGGTAAACTGATTTTCTTCCCTGAAAAATTCACATGTCCTGAACCACACGGAAAGTAATGAGTCATACCAGGGTCTGGATAAAAACCAGATCCTCAGATGTTATCCAGTATTTGATTATTGTTGCAGCTCAAAATCTTACGTTTTTCATAACATTCACAGATCTCCTGAATTTCAGCATTTGAACGTGTGCACAGCAGTTCAATTAGAACCATATCCTTTGTTCCAGGACCCTACAAGTATGGAAACAAATTCACCAATTATGTTCTTTTCTAGACCATTTACATTGTACAAGTAATTAAAGCTTTATACTTTCCCTTAATTGTTTGAAACAGGTCAATCCATGGAAGAAGATGACATATTATATACATTGTAGACGTATCAAACATCTGCTAATCTACACCATTAAACTCTCTGGGAGATTATTCTTCAACTTCATCAATTTAATATATGCATCATAACTAATACTGAACTGTAGAACTAAGCTAGAGAAAACTTACCGACATAGCTTTATTTAACGTCCAGGCATCATAATATGTCCTTGGCTGAAATAATGCCAGGATGGCTTCCTCGAAATTACCAGTCAACTCTGACAAAAGCTCTTCTATCAAATCCTGAAAAAATAGAATCAATACAGCCAAATTTTTGGAAACAATCTATGTACATTTTTTATTACTTAATTCGGTTTTATGACCAAATGTCTGTGAATCATATCCTTCTTTTCTTACAGGTTTTCCATTTTATACATTTATTTCTGACATCAATAACGCTGATGTTGGGTGTTAATTCAAGCTCTTGCAACTTCAGATGCAATGTCATGTCAGGATGTCTGTGTCTCCACCCATAAACTTTACCACAAGTGAAAAATTACTGAGTATAACTTTAAGCAACTTGCAAATGCACTATTTATTTATTGGGGTTTAACACAGTACCTGGTAGTGTGGTTATGTTTACTAAGGGAGGACAGCAATCAGTGCCCGGATAAAAACTTTTTCCAGCTACCGAATAATCACTCTGATTTAGAAATCCAGCCAAATCAGCAAGCTTCATAATCAAAAGTTGATTGGCTGGGGCACAGGCAGAGTTTGGAAAAAAATATACCCAAATATTATTTACTGCAATATGTGGTCATTTATTGTCTAGCCCAATACCCAAAATTTGAAGGGGAAAAAAACATATCTTTACAGATGCCAAAACATAAATGATCAAAATTCCTATCAACAGTAGTAGTTCAGTGTGAGAATACATCTACTGCAACATACCTTGCCAAACATTGTTTTGTACACCTTAACTACCTCCTGCCTCTGGGAGTTGGAGATGTTAGAGGCAACATCAATTATAGGCTGTTCATCTGTTCCTGCAAATCACACAAACAGATATTCCATCTCACTAGCTGTGTTCAATTTATCTGCTCTCTTTATCTGATTGGTGTTCCATGACATACATGTAAGTATCACTGACTTAACCTGTAGCTTAGGAATCTCTGATATGTCAGGGTAGTGCTTACATCAAGGCCCATTTCTTTTCTAAAAATCATTGCATACATATTTATTTTATGTATTCATCTGATTGCTGTTTAGCAGCACACTCAAGGATTTGAAATGTCAGTTTTATGGGTGGAGTAAACTGAAGTGCTCGGAGCAAACCACCAACCTCTGGCAAGTTACTTGACAATTTTTCATTCCTGTGATGAGTCATTAGGTGTATAGGTGCATTTCTTGTGGCAGGGCCAGTCCATGTCACCAAAGTGTTGCTACCAATGAAGTTTCATGCTGAAGACACCAGACATGACACCCCATCCAGTCACATTATACTGATACCGGGCCAACCAGTCCTGTTTCCTAGCTCTAACGTCTCAGTGAGGCAGCAACAAGTACCATTTTCAAAGTCTTTGGTATGACCACAGTCTCCTGACTGAGGCTGAGACTCTAACCATTAAGACAATCAAGCATTATTGTCACCAAGAAACTACAAATTCCCTGCCAGAGGCCCGATTTGAGCCCATGCCTCAAGTGTCCTAGCAAATGAAATCCTAAATCATTATATATGCACAATCCTATAGACATTAAAATTATGAAAACACGGACAGGTATAATCTTACCTAATCCTGACATAGCATTTTCCAACGTCTCAGCAGCAGATTCAGCAGAAAAATCCTCACGAGGGTAAATGGTGCCTTTAAACACCTCAGCAGTCCCATACTTCATCATCTTAGAGATACCCTCATCTATATCCTCTACCTATAATGTTACCGTACCATTATGATCTTTAGTTATTTAACATAAGATTGTACCACTGCAAACTAATATTTATAAATGAATCCATGCATAATTAATTAGTAATATTCTCTGTATCATTTCTGTTTTCTGACATTACATGTATAAGCATACCTGTACAGTAATGACTGTTCAATCAGTTGAAATTAAAATATGAGTAGATTACTCCTGCCAGCAGACTGCACAGTTAATATTAAAATATATCTACAATATTAAATAAGAAATGACACAACGATACCATCATGATTCTTAATAGATTCAGTTTAATTGCAACACAATGTCTGATAGGTTTACGTCATGTACACCAAATAAAATGTTGATTTCCAAGTATATGAGATCAGGTATGATGTAAAATTGGATTATGGGAGACAAAAAAAATTAATGAACGCTAAAACAGTATACAATCATTTTAATCAGACACTACTAGTCTGAATTTTTATGCTTCTGAAGCACACATGATCAACATTTGAGCCTCATCTTGAATACATTGTTTATTAATCTTAACTCATAAATCTGATTCATTGTTTGACACAGCTGCTTACATTTCAGGTCTACGGCATGCAGTAGAGCTCAGTACTGGGTATAGCTGACCCAGGCCAAATAACTATTACATTTTTTTTTTCTCTCATAAATCAGTTGAGATGTTGGTCTGAACTCATGAGTTTAATATACCATCAATTTCAGCTTTCAAACACAATTATATATTTATTTGATTTTATGTTTTACACAGTACTCAAGAATGTTTCACTTATAAGACGGCTGCCAGCATTATGCATGGTGTGTACCTGGGGAAAACCAATGACCATCCACAGGTTGCTGGAAAACCTTTCCATATACAGCCATAGAGGAAAACATCATGAGCTGGACTTAAACTCAGAGCCATCTGGCTAGAGCCATGTCACAAAATGATCAAAGTGAAAGGGTCATTTTTATTACTACGATAGTGTTAACATGGGCCATTTGCCAAATTTGTCTTCAAACTGATCTCTTTATACATTGTTATATCCGAGAGTGCCATGGCTTATATATCACTTAACCCTTCTCTGACTGATCACCAAGTTTTCAACCCCACGCCTGACTGTTTACTCTCTTCATCTTGTATTCAACCCCATTCTTTGCTGTTCACCCCGTGTTCATCCACATCCCCGACTGCTCACCCCATCCCTAACTGCTGACTCGATTTTATCCCCATCCCTAACTGCTGACTCGTGTTAATCCCCATTCCTAACTGCTCACTCGTGATTATCCCCATCCCTAACTGCTGACTCGATTTTATCCCCATCCCTAACTGCTGACTCGTGTTTATCCCCATTCCTAACTGCTCACTCGTGATTATCCCCATCCCTAACTGCTGACTTGTGTTCATCCCGATCACTAATTGCTGACTCGTTTTTATCCCCATCCCTAACTGCTCACCTTGTGCTTATCCCCGCCTCCATCTCCATGTTCCTCCTTAGGTTTGTCATGATCCTCTTCTGGCTCAGCAGACTCTTCCTTCTCTGTAATCATAACAGATAACACACAGGCTATGTGTTCTCCAGCCGATTCACAAGTTTATACTGAGGGTTTGGGAGTTCCACTGAAATTCCTATTATCATGTAATTTTTCGTATGGAGAGTGAGAGAAGCATCTCATGTTCTCCAGATCTCCAGATAAATGAAGCTATGTAGAAATTCATAATAAATATACAAACAATAACTTCAGCCCTTCAACTTTGATTGCATGCAACATAATTCCAAGACTGTTAACATTACCTGCCTCTGGTATATTAGTAAGACTGTTGACATTACCTGGCTCTATATATTAGTATTACTGCTCCGATTACCTAGCTCCCATCTATCAGCAAGAAATCTGACATTACCTGACTCTAGTAGATCAGGGTCATTGTTGACATTACATGATTCTGGTATATCAGTATTTCAGCCATCATTACCTGTCACTGGTTCTGGGACATCAGTAAGATTGTTGACATTACCTGGTTCTGATATATCAGTATTGCAGCTCACATTACCTGGCCCTGGTATATCAGTGTCATTGTCGACATTACCTGGTTCTGGTATATTAGTATTACAGCCATCATTACCTGTCACTGGTAAATCAGTAAGATTGTTGACATTACCTGGTTCTGGAATATCAGTAAGACTGTTGATATTAACCAGCCCTGGTGTATCAGTATTACTGCTGACATTACCTACATTTGTAGCTCCCATATTACCCATCTCTGGTATTTCAGTAAGACTGTTGACATTACCTGGCTCTAGAATATCAGTAATATTGTTGACATTACCTGGCTTTGGTATGTCAGAAAGATTGTTGACATTACCTGGCTGTGGAATATCAGTAAGATTGTTGACATTACCTGGCTCTTGTTATTTCAGTAAGATTGTTGACATTACCCATCTCTGGTATTTCAATAAGATTGTTGACATTACCTGGCTCTGGTATACCAGTATAAGATTTTTGACATTACCCATCTCCCATAATTCAGTAAGATTGTTGACATTACCCATCTCTGGTATTTCAGTAACACTGTTGACATTACCTGGGTCTGGTATTTTAGTAACATTGTTGACATTACCTAGTTCTGGTATTTCAATAACATTATTGACATTACCTGGTTCTTGTATTTTAATAACATTGTTGACATTACTTGGCTCTGGTATATCAGTATAAGATTGTTGACATTACCCATCTCCCGTATTTCAGTAACACTGTTGACATTACCCATCTCTGGTATTTCAGTAACACTGTTGACATTACCTGAGTCTGGTATTTCAGTAACATTGTTGACATTACCTGGTTCTGGTATTTCAATAACATTATTGACATTACCTGGTTCTTGTATTTTAATAACATTGTTGACATTACCTGGTTCTGGTATTTCAGTAACATTGTTGACATTACCTGGTTCTGGTATTTCAGTAACATTGTTGACATTACCCATCTCTGGTATATTAGTATAAGATTGTTGACATTACCTGGTTCTGGTTCAGGCTTTTCCTCTTCATCTTTTTTCTCTATATAATATTAAAATTGAATATAAATGTACATATGCATGTGTATTTACTGACTGCTGTAATTCAGACTGAGAGCAGTTAACATCCCTGATTCTGATCACTTCTATTCATTATTTATCTAGATCATTTCAAATATTTGCACACACAAGCACACATTCCATAGTAAATTAAAAGATATTTTACCAACTGAAAAATTTTAAATATTTGATAAATTTGAGAAATTTAGATACAGCTTCAAAAGCAAACACTATTTGTCCTCTACTACACACAGAAAATGGTCCTTAATAAAGCCGAAACACCAGAAACAACTTGAAAACAATACTAGTAAACATGAAGATATTTATATTTTCAATAGCACTGCAACATGAAAAGTTTCTCATTTTTGAAAACATAAAATACGGTTTTAGGCAAGAACAAATTGAACAAACAAAACTATTTGTAAACTGATTAATATGGCTGAATACACAGCATGCATCATACATCACATTGTAACAAATACGTTTATCTAGCTTCACATAATGTAGATAATCTAAATACAACGCACTGAAACAAGTATATACCAATGAATAGGCCTCACTGTAGACTCGACAAATCAGCCAGTTTTGAAAGAGCCCAACAAATGTGCCAATTTTGACAGACTGTATAAACTACACTCAGAATACGGCAAAATGCATATTGTATCGGCAGGTTAAATAAGTAAGTTCTGGTAAGGTCAGATCAATGTCAATACACTGGCTGCAGCTTACAAATGCAGGTAAAGTAAAGAGTTTTAGAAAACTAATTCAATTAGCCCAACAGAATTATCATACAATTTTGAAATATACCAGGTAATTTCACTAATCCATTTCAAGGACTCAGCCAAAATGGGAAGATATCTTTAGCAGATTTGAGGATATTTGATTTAGTCAAGTTATTTCCAAGAAACTACGAATGAAGATTTAATGAACATAAAAACTTTTATATATTAAAGAGATTAAAACAATAAAAAGTACAAAATACATGTAGTTGCTCTCTGTATACATGTATATTCATGCATTTAAACTGAACCAACAGGGCACAAATGAAGTCAAACCATATCCACAATGTACTAAACATACACTGGGTCACTCAATTTTATATATCCAAAAGCACTCAAAATATTTTATGCAGTCAGATTCAGAAAGAAGCACATAGCATGCATATCAATAAAATATATTCCATCAGCACTACTATCAATAAAAATCACCAATGAAAGTATTCTGATAGCTTAACTTACTTATGTTGCTCGCTACATACATGTGTACTAAATACCAGTATACATCAAGTAAGAATTCTGTATTAACACACATGCAAGTACATGTGTATGTGAACTCATGTGAGGGCTTATTATTATAGAAGCCATATTCTCTAAACCACCACCATGTCATTAACTATTCACAGATTAACATAGGAAATACCACCCCCAACTATAACATGTATATCACACAAAGTAAGCAACTATGTATGTAGTATGAAGAAGTTTAGAAGTGTCACACCGGAAGACAGAACTATAACACTTCCTCCACTAACAATGATATAAACAAAGACCTTGTTATAGATGAACCGAACATCTTCTAATTTACAGACGTCTTAATGTTGTTACTACTGCAATCTTCAACCTTTTCAAAAACCAAGAACTTTTTCCAGTCGAATTTAAGCATACAATTATTACCAAAATGATGCTTAAAGATTTGTTTGTGCCACTAAAGGTGCAGTCTTCGTAGAACTGAGTAAATTAGTTCACTGCTCAACATAATTCTCTGAGAATGTTTCAAAATACTGGCTGCGAAGACCTGAAGAATTGCTGTAAGCACAAATGTGAAACTCACTGCACTGAGAATTATCATATCACTACTTTTTTTATTTAATATGCATGGCAAACAACATATGCTTTGTTTTAAGGTAAATGAAAGCCAAACAATAACGTAAGGTTTGTCACACTGACAACTGAAAACCATGCATAAAAGAACAGTCCAAAAAGTAGAAGAAAAAGGTAGGCTAAGATGGGTATAGGTCTAAATGGGGACAGTTCCTGACCCTGTGTTAATAAAGTACGTGTGTTGAACATACAGCCAGAATTTAACCCATTCACTCAGTTGTACAGGTAATTCCCAGGTCCACCACCATTAGCATCAGGGACAAGATTTTACATGCTGACAGAGAGGCCTCAGCTGACATGCAGTATGCATGCTTAATGAGTAGATGTACTGGGCTGTTGGAATACAAGGATATATTGTTTTCGAGGTCTGAAAGGAACAGAAAATAGAAGAATAAGAATGGCAGTCCTATGAATAGCATGGTTTTTAACATAGATGTATTAAAACTTAAATAACACTGGTGACTTAGCAAACATCAGTAGCAGGACTAGATTATTGATGTAAACTGTTCCTTTTCCAGCTCATCAATATGATGTCACATCAAAGACAGTGTGACCTTACAGCTGAAACTGATACGTTGTGACAATGCAGACATTGCGCTACAATCACTTTCTGACATACATTGCCTCAAGGTTCTACATCGTATCAGTACCATGTCACTGGACTAAAATATATGTCTCCTTTCCATAAAAAAGTTAATAAATCCATCTTAAAATTGTGACAGGTGCAATGAAAAGGGCTGGAATAAGTTTAATGTTGTTTTTATTTGCTTAAAATTTAATTATTAAATGTCTACTAAAAATGTGTACTCCACAACAAATGCATATACATGTCCACATACCTATTCAATTTACTTTTGAACACTGTTTGTGTCACTTGGTGAGCCTGGGTTAGACTTCAATCCTGCAAAACATATGACCATGGATTAGGCATTTCTGCCTGCAAGACATACAAATCAATGTTATAATATCAGAAGTCACTGATCAAATATAAACACTGCACAAGTACAAATTTGCAATACTTGTCACAATCCAATGTTGACTTGGGAATCCTTACCTGTTAAGTACATAAATAGCCCAAGTTAAATGACAGGATGTGAAAACTTTGACTGACAGAGTGACATACAGGGCTGCTTGTTACTGCTGAAAATTTTCCGTGCAAACACCTGAAACACTGTAAAATCTGTGGGGTTTCTTTCACATCTTGAAATCCCTACAACCTGATCTTGAGTACCCTACATACCTTAAGTACATGCTAATTAGGTCCTGATTGGACATTATTCTGACAATCCCATTCAACTCCCATTTAAATCTGATACTATATGACAGGAGTTTAGCCACAGAATATATGATAGCTCAAAGATTGTGATCACAGAATAACACTAGACAAACAATAGCTACAATTGTACTCTGTAAGGCTATTCTTATAGCCACTTAGCAGCCTTACACAGATGATGGCTGCATATTCTACCATCCTATAGGTCATCACGCATAGGTCATAGGCCTATAGGTCATTACACAGAGGATTCTGCTACCATACAATATAACTTGAGGCGGTGGATATGGTTGTAGTATATACATTGGTGAATAATGGTTTTATTCAGAATCATGTATATCACCAGGTTTAAAAGTTTACATTCACAATAACTGTACTAGTATGAACTTGCCTGTTGGATAAGACCCATAGGTAGCTGTTGGGTAACCTGTAGGTAGCTCAGAGACACTGAGGTAATCTGTGGCTGGATAACACGGCAAAGGGTAGGATGAGGGAGGGTAAGAGTTAGCACATGTGGGTAAAGTTGCAGAGGGGTAACTACCTGGGTAAGGTGTGTTAGGGTAAGAAGCAGGGGGTAATGGATCAGGGTATGGAGATAGAGGCAGGTTAGTACAAGGGGTGTGAAGCCTTCCAGCTGAAGGCACAGGAGATACTGGTGTGCAACTCTGAAACACAACAAACATATCCATGTTACTGATTTCATCTGGAATAAATCAATTATTCATTCAACAGGATATTCACTATGGCAAAACTTTACCGTCCACATTTTAAAGTTTTTCAATGGTTTATAATTATACTGGCCAAATGAAAATGTCATGCAGGAGATTCAAGATTGTGTGATGAAGACAAAAAGGCATTTTTGCATTGTTTTTGATTTGCATCTCTGAGCACATCTGTGAATTGGATGTTCATAGACATGTTTCCATGGACAAGATCTAACACCTTGATATACAGACTTCATATTCAAGTTACAAGACACATAGTTCTCCTCACCCGAAGATTCTGCAACTCACCCTGAAATAATTAACACAGGTAAATTAACTTGTATATCATTAGAACAAAAATCCAGAAATGAATAAATCAGGAGCATAAAATTATATTCCTGTAGCTAAAGCATGAATCATGTGAATATTAGAACAGAAACAAATATTCTACCTATTATATAGCTTGTTACAACTGCCTTGAAATTATGCTACATATTAACAAAATTAAAGGAACGCCTAGCTATGACGCATATTATGAGTTGCAAATAAAATAAAGATTCTTCTATTTTGTATATAAAAATTGATAATGTACTGTAACATTAATAAACTTTTTTGCAATATGCATTTAGATGAAGATATATTATAGCAATTATGTATAAATTCGTGTCCACATTTCTTAATCTTGTAAAGCCTTTATGGATAATAAGACTATGACTGTAGTATATAGTAATCCGTGTCAGAGTTGATGTTGTACGTATATACCTCATGTTCGTCTTCTGAACTGTCTGAAGAACTCTCACTGGAGCTTTGCTCGTCCTCGGGACTAGACTTTCTCTCTTCGTCTGACATGGTGTTCAATCTTTATATAAAATTGAAGTTTGTGAATATGATGACAAAAGCGAGTGTGTCAACAAAGCTGAAACATTATTTACTTGGTATATACACATATTCAGTCGACATATACTCATGTAAAATACCATGCACATGTATACTCTCTGGACACAAATAGTCCCATGTAGGTGCCAAACACTTTCTGACTGTGTGTGGCAGTGGTTTTGTACACATTTCCTGCCGGCTGGGATTAAGATATTTTAAACCCAAGAATACGTAAAATGACTTCCAGAGATGTGCATGTGAGCTAAACGTAAAGAAACATGCCTGTACTTACCTTATACCCCGATATGATAAACAAATCTGCTGGCTAGTTATCTAAAGTTGGGACGGGCAATACAAACTTTAAGTGACTGGGCCGAGGTATCGACAAAGTTTTCAACATTCGTGTTCGATGAGCCACTTGACACGAAACTATGTGACCTCTAGGTCACGTTACACCCTTAACCAATCACATTGTGTCGCGGGAAGCGCTGTTGTGAATGATCGACATGTCAACTGGCTTCTTTGGATGAAATTGCCGACTCTTATCAGCTTCACAGCTCCAATAATTTTGAGAGGAGACCAAGTTAAACTCGTTAACAGGAGATACAAATAATGTCATATTCTGACAAAACATACGGAAATATGTGTATCATTTCTACTAAGTACGGTTTATTAAATCTTCAAAATTCATTAAAACCTTCTGATGGTCGTGGATTTTCATTAAGCTCTGTCCAGTTTCCTCCCACCATAATGCTGGCCGCCGTCGTATAAGTGAAACATTCTTGGGTACGGCGCCAAACACTAGTCAAATAAATAAATAAAATAGATCAAAATTCATCCATTTTCCATGCGTTGCAGTTTTCATGTTTTATGAAGCATTCCTTTGATTTTGATGACTAAACCGTGTCCATCCTTTGGCTTATATATATGTATATTGATTTATCTCCTTAAGTTTATGTTATTTTGTAATATATCACCTTATTCTCATGGATAAGTAATTCACTGAGATAAGTGAGCTCCCTCCTTATTTAACGTTCTGATATTTACCTTGTCGTCTACTGACCGAATGGGGGCCTCCGTGGCTCAGTTGGTTAGCGCGCTAGTGCAGCGTGATGATCCAGTAGTTTCTCACCAATGTGGTCGCTGTGAGTTCAAGTCCAGCTAATGCTGGCTTCCTCTCCGGCCGTACGTGGGAAGGTCTGGTAGCAACCTGCGGAAGTCCGTGGGTTTCCCCCGGACTCTGCCCGGCTTCCACCCACCATAATGCTGGCCACCGTCGTGTAAGTGAAATATTCTTGAGTACGGCGTAAAACACCAATCAAATAAATAAATAAAATACTGACCGAATGAATGTCATAAATATAAAATATGGAGGTACATTTAACATATTGTTGACTTAATGAATATGTAACTTTTGTTGTCCCCCACTCCAATGGATGATACTAGTCTTAGAATAAAGTGATCTAGTTTCTTAGGAGCAGAAGACCTCTATGCTAATGCACATATAGCTGCTCTCAATTAAATCTTGCTGATTAGATCTGGAACTATAAATATAACATTTGTTATATTAGTTCCAGATTAGATACATAAAGAAAAACAAGGTTAGGACTCAAGTTCAAATTTGATGCGTTTAATACCATTTGGAATATTGTGACGTGACACAATTTTCGTTGATTGCTCTTCTGTATCAGGTACACATGACCACGTGAAGGTGCGATTGTCACAAAAGATAGATCGCCACTGATATAGGTTGTCTCCCTTCCATTGACTAAACGCGCCACTACATTCGTGAACTCGCTTAGAATTTTTCATCGACGTGTACAACTCACAGATCAGAAAATAAGCACATCGCTTAACTTTCCATTGGACGTAGGTTAAGTGGTTTGCGAATTGTCGATATGTCTGCGTAGGTTGAGTAATATTTAATCACGACACACCGTCATTCTCTTTTACTGATTTTGTAGGAAGTGCATGAACGAGCTTATTGTGTACCCAATCTTCGTTCTTATGAGTAAAACCACAACCATCTAGTTTTAAGTTTTCTGCGGTGTTTGCCAGCATGGTTAAAATATTGTCAAGCGGGGAAATCGTCCAAGATGACGACCCCAGAGCCCAAGGCTCACGAAACAGAGGAAACCAGCGGAATGACAGGCCTAGGCAGGTGGGTGTAAATCGATCGTATCTGTTACTGACAGCAGTTCAATATGTCAAACGATACACTATTTGTCGGCCATAGCCCGGCATTGTAACAGCACTGACAGAACTTATTTCTCGCCAGAGCTCATACAAGAGCTCGTTTTGTGACATGTCCCATTACCATCTACTATACTTTACGTTATTCAACACAACCGCAGGCCAAATACGAAATGACCTGTTACGGTACCTATTCCATCGAATCTGCTATTTTATAGAAACACACTAATGACATGAAGTCACAGTGGTATGCTTATTTTTCCTAAATTCTCAAAGATAACTATTTATGCTCAAAGCGATTTTGTTGAAAATAGTTTTTCTTTGTAACACCAACACATGACATTTTACTGAAAATGATGTTTGGCCTGCTATTTTTTTCTTTTTAGCAGGTCATTTCAGTAAATTGGCCTGCTGTGTGTAATTTTTTATCTACTTTTAGCCATTTTCAAGCTGCTAAACTTAGACCGGCTTGTCTATCCGTTGTCTAGTCTGGTCTCTCAACACATATAGTATTTGTTGAGAGACGAAATTGGGCTACTGGTAGTTAAGAGTGCCTTTGTGGTAGCTGTGTTTGTAGACATGTGCTGATGGATCGAGAACTATCTGTGTCCATGTAGGCTGGCACATACATACATGACTTGCATGTTTCTATGATGGCCAATAAGGGTCACAGTGTGCCTCTAGTAATGCCAATCTTCATTGCCTTGATATAACTGGAGGCATACTGTGACCCTTATCAGCCATCATATATTTTAGTTAGGTGTAAAGATGTATTTCATAATATTTCTCATTGGCGACAGTGGATAGAGCATCTAATTGGTAAATGGTAGATCGGGGATTCAATTCTGAATCATGTTGTACCTAAGACTTTAACATCAGTAATCTTTGCACTACATGTCCTGGCACTCAGCAGAGCAGGAACAAAACAAGTACTGGCCTGGCCCAGCTATATGGGACTGTGCACATACAAATTTACAAACATACTTTCGTACGTAAATATAGCTCCAATACCGTATAGAGCCAAGGTCGGCCTGGTGTCAGTATGATGAATGGCATTCAAGTAATGTAGCAATATTAGCAATGGCTAGAGTCTGCGAAAAAGAGACATCAATGTGACATGACCAAAATAATGTTGGTGTAAACTGTGTTATACACCATTCAAACAAGCAGTGCAAATTTATCTTTACAAATCACTTTGAGTAGGCAGAGATGCTTGATTTTAAGAAGAAATGGATCCTTTCAGCCTTTAGTATTATGACTGTCAGAGAATGGTGGATTTCACATATGATATGTTCATCAGTTCATCCCTTAAGGGTTTTTTGCTGCAGTCAAATTGTCCATAGCTACTCCTTGGAGAGATTTTTAAGAGAGAAAAAAGTGAATATTTAACCACATTTTTATACATAAATATAAAGTCAAAAAAAGACTTGGACATCCTTTGGTTATGTTTATGCCTTTCTAATTTCAGTTTGAATTGCCTTCCACACAGGTAAATGACACAACTAAAGAGATAATTGAGTGAAACATAATTACTCTAAACTTCTGCATCAGAGTGCTGATTGACTTTTGTTGTACTCCTTTAGCCTAGACATCACCATAGTAGTGTTATGTGTAGGTAATGTTGCAAAGCTCCATTTTGTGTCCATACATCACCATGCTTCAGTTCATGCTGCAACGAATGGGAACATGAGTGTATGTAAACCTGGGACCGGGTCATGGCTGAATAGTTAAGGTGGTTGCCCTTCAGCCATTAGGTGCCCAGAAAAGATGGGAGTGTTGTCATATTGTCAAAAAGGAATTGTTCTTGGATCACCGGTTCTCATTGTTCTCAGGGCCATGATGGTTATGTAAGTGGTCTGTGGATGGCGCATTGGCTTGCCTTCCACCAATAGGGCATATGTCACAAGGGACAGTCTGTGAGTTTACTCCACTTTTTACCACCCATAAAGCTAGCAGCCATGCATTCACTGTATAAGTGGAAAACTGCATGTGTGAATCGTTTTTCTGCTGGCTCAGCCATGGCTGGATCTTGGAGGGTTGGTGGTCATCTGTGTGGTAGTTTTGTCACCTGATTACTTTCGTATATGTGAAATATATTGAAATGCACCTTATAACACCAATCAACTAATTATAACTGATCTTTTAGTGTATGGCAAATGTTAAAGGTGGAGAATACATATAAATTACATAAAGTTCTGATGAAAGAGTGCGAAAAGTTAGGGGAAAATGTGGTCTTCGATATTTTTTATATTTTTTTTAAAGGGACACCTGAAAATAATTTTTGCATGGCAGGTATTTATGACCACCTTTTGGTATATAGTCTTTGTGTAATAATGTCATAAATCAGGACGTAACACATGTTCAGTAAATATATTTGCACTAGAATTTGGTCTTATCTGCTGATAAATATGTTCAACCAGGACTATGAGCATATTTATATTTTTAATATATTCACAAATATTATCATAATTCAGATAAAATGCATATGTTATCTGTATAGACAACAAATATACATTCAATGAAATTTATTAGACATTTGAAACATTTTCAAATACCCATTTCTCTTGCCAAAAAAAAAAATAATAATAATAAAAAGACTAGAATGGATCTGCAAACAGATCCTAGGCCGGGATCCTGGAATGGATCGAGGATGTTTTCCTGACCCAATAATACACGGCCGGGGTAACAGAAAGCGAACACCTAGACCACGGCACATGTTGATATCTGTCAATCACCGTGGCCTCGCTGGCGTACAGTAAAGAACACAAGGTGTGCGCGAAACAAAGCTAACTTTTAGAGGTCCACATTGTTTGCTGTTGTAGTTATCATTCTATGCCATCAAATGCAGGACAGCATAGCTGTATATCATCGCACAAACGTTTCTGGAAATCACAGACAATGTAGCGGAAAGCCTCAGGTGAAATACTATAAACCCAGTCCAGCTCCCTTTTAACTCTGTGTTAAAGCAATAGGATTAGCATCTTTTTCTAAACAAAAAACGGTGTTGTTATTTAAATGCTTCTAGCGAGAAAACTATTGACCGTAGCTCAAATCCGTTCACACAGTACTAAAAGAGCATGTCTTGGGCTACAATCTGGTGCAAGTTACACATTTCTAGCTCCCCTAGTTCTCGAGTTACAGGTCATTGAAACTACATACCTAAATTTAGTTTTTTGACTATATCTCAGAAAGTTACAAAGATATGCAAAAACTAAAAGCAGATTCAGAATCAGCAGCTCAAAATACACCAGAATGTTTCAAAAAGTTTCAAAACTTTTTGTAATGTCACAACTTTGACCAATGGCGAGCTTCCAAAGGTTTCACGGAAGTCAACGATTTTTGCAAACTTATTGTAACTACCAACCGTCTACCTGCATATCAAATTTCAAAACAATCAGCTCAGTGGTTCTTGAGAAGAAGATTTTCAAAGGTTTCAAACAAAATCCAATATGGCAGCCAAACCACGTGACCTAGAAAAAAAGTTTAAAAAATAAACCTGGAGAGTATCTGACAAATAATATGAGCCAAATTTGGGACCTGTATGTTGAAGGGTGTTAGAGAAATTCTGATCTAAAATTTGCTGAAAAAAATAAGACAAAACAGAACGAATACAAAAGGTATCCCGTTCTGATGATCCCTAACTATTAAAGACCATATTTGCAGATAAGTTTGGATTCTCTTTCATCGGATTTTGACATCATTTCCTTGTTTTCTTCTCCATTAAGTACTTGTATATGTTGCTGTATTATTTGTTTTACCCATAGTTCAAAGACATTGGGCCAGTGTGTCAGTGGACCACTGCGAAAAAGCCATAAAAATTTCTGTTAACCTACATGTACACTTATTTTGAAATTAAGTTGCCCAAACAACTTTCTTTTGACAATCTGTAAGGAAAAATTTCATTTTCTTTCACAGGGATTTGTCCAGCATAATGAGCAGCCACAGGGAATGTATCAGGGAGGACAAACTGTGTCAATTTTTGATTCCCTCAATCAGAGACTGTTGGCCGCTGGAATCCCTCGCTGGAATATTGGACCGTACGCAGTTGAGCCCATAGTATCTGTAGGCTTTATCCTGGCAGGACTGCTTATGGGAATCAAGGGCTTACTGTTTGCTGCTGTACTATTTGCTGTGTGCCAGTGGAGTTCACAGGCTGGTGGACAGGGATTTGGTCAATGGTTTGGAGGAGGACACGACGGTGAAAATACGGACACTTCCTCAAGGAGGGGCCCATCAGGGGGACCTGGAGGTAGAGGGCAAAGGCTTGGGCGTTCATGAATTGCCACTGACAATGGGTTTTATATCTTGTTATTGTTAACTTCGAGGAAAGAACAGGTTTATTGGATCTCCATTTGTTACATTACATTTTTGGAAGATCAGCTGGTCTGTTCTGTTCTGTACATTTGATCTATTTTTGTATAAGTACAAGGAATCATTCCTGTTGTGCATGACATATTGTGAAGTGGCTGAAATGACTGCTTTAATTTTTTGCCATCTTATTTAAGGTGAGATTTTCTGATAGGCAGATGACTTCTGCGGGGTCTAAGTGATACAACTATCAAGGCATGTAGAAGAATTCATGCACCTTGCAGAGTTCCCAATGATATTGGCTACCTTGTGATCTGATGCCTCTTAGTTGTGATAGATACTACAACAAAGTGTCAAATTGAATGTGAAATGTTGATTCATACATACACATATTTATGGAATAAATCCTGCTTTAGTCTTATCAGATTTGTTCACACACAAGACTTGCTTTTGGTGGAATATTATATTTGTTACATGAATATGTATAACAATATATGGATATAATATGCACAAGATAAAACTTCAGACAACTATTATTTCAGTTACCTAAATGAAATGACCTAAAATCTCATTCATGACTGTTAAAGTTGTACATTTTGCCAGATTATGAAAGTTCTGTTGACCTTAGAAAGGTGTTTTGAGGTTTGGCAGGTTGGATAAAATCCTATTGCCAAAGTTTCAGCACCAAACGTCATATCTGATGATATTTGCCGGTAAAAATGCAATTTTTGTTGCGAAATTTTAGGTCATTTGCCTAACAGGCATATATACATAGATGCATATACACGACATGTACATTTGTTATTAAGTATTAGTAATATTAGACTGTGATGTAATAGAAAATGCACACCTTGTTCTTGTGGTCTGTTACTACCTTCAGGAAACCATTCTTATGATTATGTCACATGGGTGAACATCCGAGAGTATTTTGAAGAACATTGGCCACTCAAGTAAATGTATGCTCAGTGCATTACGCGAGTATAGAGAAACCAGTAGAGCTGTAAAGAGGGAAGATAGTGTTAAAGGATAAAAGTTATTATAAGCTGTAAACTGTTAGATCACATACACCAGAAATACAATGTGCAAAATTTACTTATGAATAAATTCTTAAAAGAAAAGAAATCAATTCAGGACGCAAAACAATAAAAACTTGATAGTCTGAGAGGTAAACGTCCATTGGATTCAATCTTGATGACTTTTGTACAAGTCCTTTTAAGCGCACTGTTTGTGGTCCTTTTTCTGTATGGTAAACAATGGAAACTGCTTACATCTCACTGACCTTGGAGATATACACTCATCATACAATGATTATTGGCTTATTATTACTGAAGTGAAAACAAAACCAAAAAATAAGGGAGCATGTGCAGAATAACCACTGAAAACAATATCATCAACTTCATCTGCTTGTATTTTAACTGCAGTCAAATGCTTGAATGTTTGGGTTTATCGACCACAATGATATGTATGGATGACAGTGATTTTTTCATATTAAAGAAATTATTATGACTATACTACTGTAATGTTTACTCATGTACACAATGATAAACAAATATGGAATTCATACACCTCACCTTGGAATTCAAGCATGATCCTGTCCAAAAATGAAAAAGACCTTAAACATTCTGGAACCGATTTGAGCTGTCCTAATATCAAAAGGCCACAAAAGAACAAAAATTTTGTTGAAAATGGACAAAACAGGTAGAAACTCAGAGTTGACCTGTTACTTGTCACTGTGAAGCTAAATGTATGTACCAAGTTTCTATTTAATACAATGAACTGGTTTATGAAAATTCCAATTTGCTAAAAAAAAAAGTCATTAAAAATAGTTGCAAACTCTACCGAGTTTCAGATCAACTGTTTTTAATTATATTCTGTAAAAATTTAAAAGATAAGTAAGGGAGTAAAAGGAGAAATAGATTAGGATGTAGTTTTCAGTGGTCTTATGACTAGTGCTAATTTTGTCTTTATCTTCATGCATATGAATGAATTAGTGCTTATGATTACCGGTAGGCACAATTCACACTTTGTGTATTCAACATTTACAGATTTGAAAAATAGCTTTCACTATTTAACTGACACTTTCCCTTCCATCTAACCAACACTTAAATATGAGTATTAAAAAGTTCAGTTATTGATGACCAGCTAGCCCAATCTGTAATATTCCTGAATTTACCATAAACAGCCTATTCATCACCCTTAGCTAAATGGCTGTTCACATGACTACCACAATCACCTTTCTCAGTTCGACAGAGCTGTCTTCATGAAATATAATACAATGTAGCATCCATTAAATAGGAGTAAAATAGCATTTTTCATACAATTATATAAACATATAGCAAGTACCCGTATCACAGTCATATAAAGTGAAATGAATTCTTCTGGCAAAGATTTGGAATTTACAATGGAAACAATCTGGCGGTTCTTTCTGTACCATATATCACTATTTGTAAGCAACTTCACTTCTTATCATTACTTAGCGCGTACACCACTGACATTGACATTAAGCTAGCGTGCAATAGAATAAACATCAGAATACTGCTTCTGTACAATTGAAGTGATATAAAAGCAGTGGACTTCTATCATCACTCTCAGCCAATCAGTGTTAACTCTATTCCCCATTATGCATGCTGGTTTAAGTCTATTAAGAAGGCCTACACAACATGTATCAGCCAACTTTACCAAGAATGTTAAACTTTACTTCTGGCAACACCCACAAAGGCTGTGGTCTTATCCATAGTCACACAGTCACATAAAATACAAACTTGAGATCATAAGTCAGAATTTCTTATGAATCTGTTGCCCTCTGAATGCCTCCCGTAATACACATATTTACACACACCATACGTTCCTGAAAATAATACAAAAATAAACATGAATTTGACTGAAGTTTTTTTTACATGAAAATGAAACATTCAAGGCTGCAAAACATCACAATGCCACTAATATATATTATCCACTATTATATTTATAGTAGTATATATTCTGAGATTGCTCTGACATTAGGTATGGCAAAAGTTTGTTCTGCCAAGGATGGCCCAACACCAACATCAGAGCACACTCCATATAAAAACCATCGCCTTAAGTTCCTTACCTTTTCGTCTGTCGATTTATGGCATCACAACATTGATCAGTCATGTATCAGGCCAAGTAGGCCAGAGATTCATTGGTAATCCTCAAACCCACTCGCTGTACAGACAGTCTTGACATATTTGACAAGGACAGGTAACGATATCAGGGTTTTAAACAGGTTTTTAAATGGATGTTGGTTTTTCTGAATAAACATGACAAAGTTATCAACCACTGAGGAAGAGTTTGATTTTTTTGAAAAGCAGTCCCACTGAGTGCGTTACCTTTTCATCACCATCTGGTCGAACAATCTTCATAAATGGGCCGACCCTCTCAGCTTCTTTGACTTCTACTATTTTAACTTGACTTGAATCAAGAAATTCGAGCTTTGGCAGGTGGTAGAGGCCATTCTTGGCCGAACAAAATTTTGCCAAACCTGATGTCTGAACAATCTCAGACTGAATAATATAAATTTAATGTTTTTTGTTTTGCTGTAAATTTAATGTTATAATTTTCTTAATTCAATCCAAAAAAGGGCCGAATTCTGGTCGTGTAACATTAAACTATGGCAATAATGACTTTTATAGCACGACTCACCTACATGTTGACCATCTTGTCGCCTTGAGTTGGGAAGAGGAGAATAGGGATTTGTTGGAAACTGTTTGTCAGTGTCTGTGATCTGTAATAAAAGACATCAGCCACTTCACACATGTAGGTGTACGCTGAGGGCTGTTTCTTACAGCGTCTGTATGCTTATGCTATGGGTGTATCTTTGGGGTTTTCTGTTGTACTCAACAATTTAGGTGTGAATACTTACACTGTGTCTTCTTGTGGTAGGGCGAGTGCATGCTGCGAAAGTGCTGCTGACACTTAAGTATCATGCCAAAGACACCAGAGGTGACACCCCACCCAATCCTGTTTCCTTCTTTAGCCTCTCAGTGCTGGCTGCCAAGTGAAGTACCATTTTTAGTCATTGGTATGATCCAACCTTGGTTTGATCCCAGGTATCCTGGCTACAACTTCAGTTTGAGTTATATGGCATAATATTTAGCTACACCTAAAATCATTTTGATTAAGACCTCACTGATTCATTCAGTTATTTGACTGCTGGTTAATGCTTTGCTAAACAATGCTTGATCTGTACATGGGTCAGTTTTCGTCATGGAGAAAACCTGGAAAACCACCAAACCTCACTACCCTAATTACTCAACCTTTTCGCACATGAAAGAGCAACTCTCAGTGCAATTTATTCAAATCTTTAATTGGATTTTGGAGACAAAACTACGTTTTTTGGAAAAAAGTAAAAGCAAACAGTCTATATAGAAAAATGCCTTCAAAACATGCTTGAACAAACACCTTGCAAACATGCGAAAAGGTTGAAGAATTACAGCAGGTATCAAACGTGCTCAACGTGCACTTGATGCTAACTGTTCCTGTAGGTCATTGTTTTAAGTATGCAAAGGGCAGGAAACCTTAACTTCATGCCACTCTTTGAGTCATTAATGAACAAAGAAATTATGATTACTGAAACTTCACAATAAATTTTTCTGAATAAACATGACAAAGTTATCAACCACTGAGGAAGAGTTTGATCTTTTTGAAAAGCAGTCCCACTGAGTGTGTTACCTTTTCATCACCATCTGGTCGAACAACCTTCATAAATGGGCCGACCCTCTCAGCTTCTTTGACTTCTACTATTTTAACTTGACTTGAATCAAGGAATTTGAGCTTTGGCAGGTGGTAGAGGACATAGTATCTGTAAACAAAAACACAATTTTATAAATCACTAATGCAGCCCTTTTCCACACATGTTGAACTTCCCAACAACACAGCGGTTTCATTTTGCTTTGCTTCTTAGATTGATTCAAAGTACTGCTGCACTTCATGACCACAGAGATCATTGTAAATTCTTGGGATGGAAACCAGTCGTTACAGATGATCCACATTCCCTTTCAAAAAACGTTTTCTTAAGGGGGTGTGCCTTCAGTCACTTCCTATCACAGTTCTCTGCAAAATCTGACAAATACTGAGACATGCAGTCAGCGCTTCTCCAGGGTAGGAATAAAATATCTTGAATCTAACGTCCATGTATCCATGTATGTGTAAACCCATATTTTGTCTACATTTCACAATCCCTTTTTGCCCGTATGATATTTTATTTTACCTACTAAGACATCGAGTACATGTTAACAAATATTTAAAATAGACCTTGGTGGGAATAAAACCATACCAAGGTGTAAAATATATGAGGGTGGCAGAGGCCAATGCATTTATTATCGGTACTAATATTGTTTATTTTTTGGACAGCTGTAACACATTACACCCATGTGTTAGTGGTCAGCTTTAGAGGTGGGAGAAACCTAGTATAGCCCAGGTCAAAATATTGGATAGCTCTGGCTATATGACACCAGCCTTTGTCTGAAGTGATAACATTGTACATGTATATAAATGCTGGACCTATATCTCTGGTAGTCCTCTTCATCTTTTTCTGTGTCTGACAGCTGGTTTGGACAGGCTCTATTCCCAAGAAGACTGAGGTAGCTTAAGGATGGCATCTGCACCTTTATCATCCGAATTAAGCTGTCCAAATCCGTGATCTGTTTAATAGAAAAGGTACAGTGTTTGGACAGGTTCACAAAATCAGGAGAGTTACATGTAAGCACTGGCTTGCTGAGACTACCAAGCCCATGACCACAGAGGTCTAATGTTTACATCCAGCTCTACGTTTAGTTGTTTTTGCTTTCAGCTTAAGTCTTTAAGAGGTTTGTGTGGTACCTATAATGTATTTTCACACCAATATGTTCTCTATGTTCAGACCATTTAATCTATGTTAAACATTTGGAAATAATCTCCACTGAACAGACAAGTCAGAAGTTACAGTATTATCGTTAATAGGGATTACACTTTCTGAATACAGCACAGATTCTAGTGCTGAAAATTGGCTGAGACCACTGCGGGTTTCGAACCAGCGTCCTCAGAGTCAGGCACCAGATCGCCAGCAATACATGTTAACTGCTAGACCAATTGACCAACCGGACTTCCCTCCAAAAAATGGTAGTTGACCAGTAGACTTTACAGCGAACATGCATTACCCCTCTGATTATCACCACTCCCTTAGGTGAATATATCGGACAGTTTTGATGTCATTTTAGAAAGTGGATTAAGTAACAGTATTATCGTTAATAGGGATTACACTTTCTCAATATAGCACAGATGCCTGACTCTGAGGACACTGGTTCGAAACCCACCGTGGTCTCAGCCAATTTTCAGCACTAGCATCTGTGCTGTATTCATAAAGTGTAATCCCTATTAACGATAATACTGTTACTTAATCCACTTTCTAAAAAGACATCTAAACTATCAGTCACAAGTTAATAAGATATAAATTTGTAGTTGATGCTCATTATCAAGCTGGAAGTATGAATCAGCTACTAAGGGTTACAAAGAACATTGCAGGTAATGTGATTTACATGTACCTACCCAGGCATAAGATGAACATAGATAAATATTTCTTTGATTATTGCTTTAATGATTGTTTTCTAAAATCAGTAAAAAAATCCCAGATTTGTAACAGCCATCCTGCACTCCAGGCCCTAGTTATAAGAATAGTCCATTTTAACAGACTGGGTGTAAAACATCTCACTGACCAATGGACATAATGAGCTGGTTACTGAATTGTTTCTTGCAGTTAACAGCAAGGCTCTAGTTTTGTTAAATGGATGACAAGGTCACATAAAACCGAATCCCTTGCATGGAGATACTTCAACGACTGAAATGCACATGTCTACTGTTGGCACAAACTGGCCATTTACCTTGTTTTTATTGAGAGTAAGAGTGTTCAGTTGTTTCATATATGGGAAGAGCACACCATCTTGTATTTCATTGCTGTCCAGGATGAGCTCCCGTAACTGAGTGAAGGACTCTAGGCCATCTACAGAGCTGTCAAGTAAACACATAATCACAACCAGTAAAACATGACAAGGTCTATAAAAACAATGCAAGCTTCAAATATTATGATGCCCAGTGGCGACTGATGGAATGAATGATAACAGTCTCACCACAATATGGTCGAAATATTGCTGATGTGGCCTTGAACCATTATCATTCATTCATAACAGCCAAATCCACTGGAATGAATAATTCAACAAATTACTGTGATTGGTGTAGCACAGTGCCCATTTTGGCATGTGCTGCTTTATGGTCAACTGCCAGCACATGCCATACAATTCTGTTAAGAAGGGAGGGTGTCATGTCATAAAGACATATTGCAAGGTTGTCATGCTATCACTTGGACATACATAATGTTGTATTCAAGATTTTACTGACCCAAAACAAATAAGTAAGAATACTATAAGAGACATTTTATAATTAACTACCTCAGCCTACGATACAAAGTTATGGGAACAGATCACATCAAATCTTCATTAATACAGTGGACTAATAGAATCATAATCATCCTTTAATTTAGAATACCACTCAAATAAAATTACACTGAGGAATTAAAACTAAATATATTAAAAATTGTACAACACTGTTAAGAATACAATATAATAACACACCATAAGCAATTGAAGCTAAGGTCTAGTCGTGTGGTTTTGCTGGCAAACTGCTGGATAAGTGACTCTGGGATGGATGTGGCGTCATGCCCGACATAGGACAGCTGAAACAGGAATCAGGAAATACACATAGCAATCTATTATACATAAAATCAGCACATGACGATGCACAAGCTTAAATAGCAGATATCACAGTGTATATAGAAATATATCATCAGTAATTTTGTCCAGATGCATATGTTACAAATGTAGTTTGACATCCTGTGATATTATCATTTCCTGCACAGTTCTATTTCACATTATGGCATTGTAACACGACAATTGCATAAACCATGACATCAAATGGAGCAATCACTGTTAATAATGAAAGTGTGTGTGTATGGGAATATAGCAAATGCAACAACAGTGGTCAGTCGCTACAACATGGGAGTGATCTGGACTGAAAAATGGTGTGGTATTTAAATATCTTTCAAACAAGAGTGCCTTGGCCTGTGAGACAATCTGAATGCAAAATTCTGGTAAAAAACAATATCTATGAATTTCCATGTCATCTATTAAACAAATATACACCTGCAATTTTTTAATATGTATGATTCGCAAATCGCAAATCTAATATGAAACTGACATGTACCAAAGGAAAGTTATGAATTCTGGTACTGAATTTGGGTTGCAGGGGGTTAGGACACTTCTGTATGTTCCTCATTAAATTTTAATCCTGCAATGTGGATTAGTAAATGCAAGTAAAATGTTAACTGTACTAAGTGTAATAGGCTCCTCCAGCCAAAACCAGTGTATACACAGTAGCAACATATAGTGTAGAGATATGAATTTCAGTTAGTTAAGGACTATTAAACAACACTATCTTAAGTCTGCTTTAGGAAACTGACCCCTGCCTATTCCCTCCAACACACATTTGTAATCCTAATGGCAATGACAGCAATGGGTCATACATGTATATAAAGAAAAAGTAAGAAATAGGAAAATAAAAACCAAAACTATTCAAAGACTGTAGTTGTGTTCCGTGCAATAATCTAAAGGGAAAACTCAATGTTGACCATTAGTTCTTCTCTTTATTGGGCAGTCCAGTTTGTGAGTAAAGTGTTCACTGCTGGCTGTCCTTATAAAGACACAGAGAACAGTTGTCAACCACCACTTGTCCCTTCAGGTTACACTTGTGTTGTGTTCCCTATGGTGACCTAATATCTAATCACCGTCTGATTAGACATGGTAACCACAGGACTACGGATTATTAAACAAACCCAAATTAAGGCAAGACCTGCAGGCTTGCACTGATTTTAAACAATGTACTTAATAAATCAGTAGTAATAAGTCTTACTCATTTAGCATGACAAAATAATACACACTTATTCCTATATCTTAATTGTTAAAAATAAGACCATATTGGTATCTAAAATCAGAACATTACATTTCATATAATGAATATAGAATCATACAATAATTCTTTACATCAATATATATATATATATATATATATATACACACATAATTGGTATTCACATGGACATACTCCGATAACAATTGTCCTTACATACCTGTACAATGCAACACTGTCAGGCTTGACACACATTATGAAGTCATAATTCATTCAAGTTGCAGCCTGTCAACCAAGACAATTTAGGAAAATGTTCCTCCCCCACCCCCACCTTCCACTATACTAAAAGCACATGTTAAATTCCCATTTTTCCTTTCCAGGTACAATAAATTCTGCATGGAGAATGTATAAACTTTCCCACAGACAATATGTGGATAAAATATGTTCATGCTTAAAACTTCCTACATTTACAGTGTCCAACAGTTTTAAACCCTAAGACTACTTGTCAAGAGAAACTACCATTTCATGGCAGCTTCTATATATAATATCTAGACACCAAATGAGCCTGCTGATCCTACAAAAGCTCGCAAATAGCTGATACGGGACCTTTAAACCTGTCTCTCTGTCTATCATTCTAGAAGATTAACTGTAGATAAAATGTAATTCACAACAACGAATATAAGTCATATTGTGTGAGTGTCTTTGTTTACAAACAATATCCAGGGAATGAAAGGTGTTTGAACCAGGAAGTGTACATACAGCATCAGTGATAAACTTTAAGGATACACGAAACATTTGGTTTTCATTTCTTAATGTGCAGTTTAGAAGGAGGCCTGACATAAACAAATACAAAAGAGATTTTCGGCTTTCTTCTTGGGTGCAAAAAAAAAACGTTTTTAAAGAAAATGTACTATTCCAGAAGCCATCCTATGACTTAATCTATAATTACCCCTACATGTTCACCTCCAAATTAGCACTCTGAAAATGATATAAGTAAAACAGTTTTACAACAAATGTTTTGAAAGATAGGCAACCGGAGTTGTCTTAGATCCTGGAAAAACGTGCACAGCATAGTGAATGGTAGCTCTGTAGGGCTGTGATTATGTATTATATCACAGCCCTGTCTTGCTCCATAAGCTTACCTCTACACCCGTGTACTTCCCTTGCTGGCTTTAATATACTACTGCTCGGCACCAAATAATTTGTCTGTCCGTAGTCATAGTTGTTTCAGCTATCAACTCCAGGTAGGTGTTCCCATGTGTCATCATCAATGAATCCACACAAGCATGAAACGAGTGGAAACTGGATAAATTCTAACTCCAACCGCCATGTTTGAATGCATACTCCTCACAGACAGTGCAAGGGAGATAATTACTGACACTAGCAATTACTCTATTTTGTACATCTTGTTTAATCTATTCTTTAATTGTTTGAGAATTTTTTTTTACTGATGCTGATTATGGGCTCCCTCTATGTCATTACTGATGAGACTGATCCTAAACAATTATCCAGTATGTGTGTCAAAAGGTCTAACTTGCCTAATAGTGGCAGTGATAATTGTTACATGATTAGCTTCGCTGTGAGGAGTATGCATTCAAACATGGTGATTGGAGTTAGAATTTATCCAGTTTCCACTAGTTTCATGCTTGTGTGGATTTACTAGTGATGACACATGGGAACACCTACCTTGAATTGACAGGTGAAACAACTATGACTAGAGACAGACAAATTATTTGGCACTGCACAGTAGTATATTAAAGCCAGCAAGGGAAGTACAGAGGTGATCCAGGTAGGCTTATAGAACAACACAGGGCTGTGATAGTATACGTAATCACATCTTTTATGTTTTAAAAAAGTATCACCAGTAAAAATTGATAAGAGTTGAATTATATTGAATGGAAACAGAGATTGGTAACACATACAAATGCCAATTTAAATTTTGCCTCGGTCCCATTACAAGGTACAAGCTTCAAGGTACGGTATGCTGTGAGGTATCACGCGCACACAGCCAGGCCTGTAAGTGAAGTGTGAACTGAGAAAGACAAAGGCTTGCAGCTCCCTACAATTCATGGTGCCACAGCCTGCTCTTTCAAACAATCAAGTAGCTTAACAACTTCTCCATTCTGGGAGTGAAAATCTGGATGTCTTTTCTGTTTATCGTTTTTGGGGGGAGAGTATAAGGCTCATCCTTTGGCCTTTTCTTTTAGAAGGCATGGCTGAATTAGCAAGTCTCACATAACTACGACTGAGTCCCCACTAAATAAAAGGGGCATTTTTAATGAGATCTGGTCCATACTTTCTCAATCTGTGCCATTTTTAGGCCATGTATGTAACTTTACAGAATCCTGCCCTGTGTTATTTCAGTTGCAAGCCACACATGGGCACGGAATAATCTTGAAATTAGCTGTAAAAGTATAGCAATTATCTCCTGTTCTCCGTGTTGTACACACAGCGAAGCCTCAGATGCCTGCATTGAATGTACCGCGGTAGCTCTGAGATCGGTTAGCCATGTTTCCAGCTTAGCTCCCACATTAACTGCCCAGAACCATTCACTAACCTGGAAATCGGTGATGTCATTTGCGCTGTCTCAAAAGTGCATATGCTATACACCACAAAAAGAGGTGTCCCGTGATCTTAAAATAAGTTTGAATTCATATCACCTCATTATGTGGGAATAATGAAGGCCATAACATCGCCAATAACACAAATGTAACTGACACACCCACTCCGACAGCATCAGAACTTTGCAAGCCGCCATCTTCAAAACATATGACCCAGTTGCTAGGGTGGACTCGGCTGCTCTTCCCAAAATTAGGGCCATCTTTTTTCACAACAGAATTGATTATATATCATTTCTGCTCATTATTAACACACAAATTAAAGTTAAGACTCCCAAACAATTTGTCAGTCGCACTTTAGTTGGTGTTTATCTCACTGAAATGAAATCATTCCGGAGGATGCCAAGTTAATGATGCCAAACTGAAAATAGCAGTTAGCAAAGTTTGGCTTCCTGTCCATGTAACAGATACATTTGTGTTAATTTTGATGTTATGGTCTTTACCATTCACGCATAACTAGGTGATATGAAATAAGAATTACTGAAGGATTATGGAAAAAATGTTTTTGTAGCACATAGCTCTGTCATGTTGTGGACAGCACACACAGAAGGACCGAGTTCCAGATTAGTAAATTGAAACGTACAGATCTGTATTTCTCAAAGCTAAGCTGGGAAGAATCAAACAGATCTCATATCTAGTAGATTTTCTGATTTTTGATCACCAAATTTTCGATGTTCGATGGATTCAACAGCCTCAGACAATCTAATCATGCTAACAAAAAAATCTGGAAAGGTATTCTCTTTTACTTATACACTCATGCCTAAGCTTTGTTTTGTTTGCAATATTTCATGAAATAGAGATGAACAAATTTAAGTAATATATCCTGTCATTTTCTAGCCCCAAATGTGTTGAATTTTCGATAAGGAATATTTACTGTTGTTCACATGCGCATTAAAACTTCCCTGGGATAAATCGACATCAACTGCATGTCCCTACAAGTTCGATAACCAAAAAGAGTCCAAGGCAACCACACAAACTGACAAAAATGGATACTTTGCAGGGTCTACCCAACTATGTTCACTATCTCAATCTTGTTGGCTTGGTCACATGATTCATAAGGACACTCAAAATATTATTCAATGGGGACAATTTCTAGACTCGCCCATACATCTACCAGCAATTAGGCTGAAAAAGGTCATGACCTCAAGGTCAATCTTGTTAAAGCAGCATGATGGAGGCGGGATCACTAACTAACTCAAAAGACCAATCTATAAACAGTTTAAATAACGGCTAGTATGCAATGTCCCACAAGGCACTATTTTATTTTCGCTCAGCACCATTTCAATAGTTGTATGTAACTTTTTGAAGAACAAAATACAGCTGGAATACAGTTTATGGCACTACAGAATCATTGTTTGTAATAGGCTGTTGTTGCTCGTAACTCTGTCAAAAAGTAACAGGAGCAGCTTCTCATTGCTTACACTAGCACAATTCTAGGGCTAGCCTTAACAGATTAGCCCTACCGCCTAGATATGCTTTAAATCGCAATCAAGCACTCGCAGTGCTCCATTAAAGTTAAATGCTCTGAGTGTTTCTACATGTATTCTTAGTAAAAGCGGCATAATGTTTGGTTGCTGGCATATTTTGTTAGGAAGTATCCAGCAAGTACACATCAAACCATCAGCTCAACATTTCTCTCCACAGCCATATCTGGCATCTTTTTGACATCCATACTGTATGCATACTTGCAGAAACCATGACGAATACTAAATAACATGTCTGAAGGGCAAAGTATAGGGCCTATGTGTGCACCCCCTCTGCCCCTTTCTCATTAAATGGCATAACAAGCGATAACCGTCAGCTGTGATGCTATAGAATGCCAGCTTTATTTATTTTTCATTGGTCAGAAAAATTAGACCAATGGCAAAGACCCTTGATCTTTATCTGCCCTGTTTCGATGACTGTATGAGCTGAAAAGACGAGATAATGCAACCAATTATTGGATGTTTATATCCATGCAAAAATTATAGCTGCTTTTCCTGATCAGCCAGTGCGTGCATATGCCGGAGAACGTTGTAGCGCTTCTAGTGGAAATTTACTAAACTACACGAGACCTTGTGGTTTGCAGTTCAGTTTGCCGCGTCGCCTCCAGTGGAAATAGGCCATCATACTTGTAAATCGCGTTGCTCTGGCATCATAAATTAAGTTGATAAATGTACTGACACTAACGTCATATGGACTGGTAGTTGTACTCGGTATATGACACAGTATGACAGAGCAACCCAGCTGAAAAATGGTTGAGCAGTACAATGATTACGAGGTTCTTACGTGGCCATCTGTAAAAATGGGATCTATGCTTTCCGTTGAGGTCTCCACTCTATCTTCCGTTTGCCTGTCGTTTTCTGACAACCCATACGAGTCGTTTTCTGTGACTTTCTTGACGTCTTCGTCTAACTTTTCGTCCGTGATGTCCGCCATGCTTGTTGATGTATGGCAGCGCCCTCTACGAGTCATGCGCTTCAAATTATCATGTGATCTGTCAATAATCACAGACCACTGCGTCTGAGTTTACAACTTGTTGTGGTTTGACAGGTCTCATGCATGTAGATCATGTAACTTGTGAAGGACCCATCATGATGAAAAAACTAAACCCACCTCCATTACCCATACCGGTAATAGGCCTAGGCTTTTAGATGTGAAATATTCTGCAGTGTTCAAGCGTATGCGGTTTAACCAAAAGAAAAATAAGTAAATAGGCCTAAATAAATAAACATATGCCTTTATGGAGGCCTGGGAGTGTACAGGCGGAAAAACAATGCAAAACAAAGAAGCTCACAGGGAGCCGAGGAAGGCGGAGATCAGGGACATCACTTAACAAAGTGGCATTCCTCGTTTATTTATACATACATATACCGATATAGTAAGTTTAAATATCGGTAAAAGGGCCAGGCATACACTTCGGGTCAAACATGCCTTTCATCTTAAAAACCGAGGACTGTGATTTTTCCTCCCTTACTATGATTTATACATTTTAGCTTAGCTTTAATTTCAAGTACATAGCTACCTATATACAGCTGTGATTACGTATATTATCACAGCCTTGTGTTGTTCCATAAGCTTACCATGAACACCTGTGTACTTCCCTTGCTGCATTTGATATACTACTGCTACTGTTGATAGCTGAGACGACTATTGTCTACGGGCAGAGACAAATGATTTGGTGCCCAGTAGTATATTAAAGCCAGAAAGGAAAGTATATGTTCAAGGTAAGCTTATGGAACAAGAAAGGGCTGTGATAGTATGCGTAATCACAGCCCTATAGAGGTAGCTATAGATGTACTTGAAATTAAAGCTAAGCTCCCCCTACCCCCACCCTGAAATAACGGTTTTTTTTGTTTGTTTTTTTTTTTGTCTATAGATCAAGTAACATCAGCTGAGAGGTTGGAATAAAAAAAAAAGGATTAATGAATAAAGAACAGTGTGCAGCTTATCCCGGATTTATCACAGCTTTTTCACCAGAAAACTGCCTAGATTGCGTCTCAAGCACAGGCGGCCCCTGGACCCTCGCCTGATAGACTGGTATACTATTTCCGCTGCTCCTCCCACATGCGTTGTTTTCAAGTCATCATGGTAATTTTTAGGTCTAATAAATGCTATATTAACGTAGGGGCCTACGTGCATTTTGTTTTACGGTACTATGCTATGGTGCTATATTATTAGTTGTATGGTTATTCAGTCATAGGATACGCAAATATATGGTGTCAGCAATCCACATATATATTGCAGGATACTAGAGTATATCTGTACCCCATTGTTGTCCATTAATAAGCGGAGTACTGTCTGATGCACGCTAAAGACCTGTACGATGTGTGAGTTGCTACGTCATTTCGACGTTCAAATTTTGATGACGTCGATATATTGTTGGAACGAACCTTGGTTAATATATGCACTGCTATGACGTCATAATGACAGGTATACAGGCTTACATGCAGAGGCCCTTTTGCATGGAATGGCTCCTAAAAGAGGACCGAAAGGTTTGACCCATGTGAACGGGGCTGGAAAGTCATACAAACGTAGGCATTGTATGAATAAGTATTACTGAATAGTGTTCACATAAACTCATCATCAACATGAGCGCACGAAAGGAGGTGTTTTACCGAAACGCCAAGGTTCTGTTAGGGAAACCTACTAAGCGCGTGTGGTTCCGCCTGAACCCTCTCCTGGAGAAGACATCACTGTTCATCATGAATAAAAAGGACAACAGCCAGTTTACACTCCCCCTTCAGTCCGTGGTGATATGTGAGCGGGTTCTAGATGACGAAACTGCCTTCCAAGAGACATGCACAGAGGGTTAGTAACGGAAAATCTTAACCATGATATCAAATCAAATGAGCTGAATATCAAGTCCCGAATTTTACACACCGGCTTGAAGTTATGGTGCAGACTGATGCTTGTACCATATTTATCCTCTCGGGAACACTTTGTTACTCGATGTTCAATTGATTAAACAGCTAGGCACTACATGTATATCTAAATATAAGCACAAATACCATCATGAAGGAATTACTTGACAACCCTGAATAGAGATACCCTAATATTTATTTATATACTTATTTGATCGATGTTTTACGTCGTACTCAAGAAGTATTATGGCGCATGCGAGGAAACCGTGCAGAGCCCGGTGGAAACCCACGACCATCCAGAGATGTTCAGCATGAGCGGGACTAATGCTTATCTGGACTTACACATACGGTTTACGGGTAGCCAGGGGGTTGATGATCTTCTGGGTGGGGGGTGGGGGATTTTTTAAAAAATTATTTTTCAGTCACATGATGTGCAAATTCAGTGCGAGGAAATTACAGCGGAATAACATCTACTTTGCATGAAGATTTCTGATTCTCATTTACTGCAAAATTCCCCTTTTTCAGAACAGAAACCTCATTCTTTGATTCTTTGAGAATTATAAACACGCGTGACGGAATTCCTGCCTAAAATAATCCCTTCATGGTAATACAATCTATAGTATTTTCAAATAAACTTGAAATAAGCAACAATATGCTGGTTCAGCAAAAAATTCTATTGTAGTGGTTTTAATATTGTTAGGTTTGATGTAGGTATAGGTAAATTGTGATTTCTGATGTTCGCCTAGTGGTTTGTGATTATATTGGCAGTAGCATGCTTCTCACGTCCGTCTCCAAAGCTGTTAAATGTTGTGTTTATTTGTATCTGTAACCTGAAAATCTTTTAACACTTCAATATTGATTCCACATGCAATACAGTGCGAAGTCGGGAGACCGTGGGGTCAAACCCGGGTCGGGTCATACCAAAGACTATAAAAATGGTCCTTGTTGCTACCTCGTTTTGCTCTTAGCACTGAGAGGTTAGAGGTAGGAAACCGTTGGCCTATGGACAGGGTCAGCAGAACGTGATGGGTGAGGTGTCACGTCTGGTGTCTATGGCTAACACTTCAGTGGCGGCAGCATTGTGGCGGCCTGGACTCAAGAAGACACGTTATAAGTACACACACTTATTGACTCTTCGTCGTCGTATGACTGAAAATTGTTAAGTACGACGTTAAACCCCAAGCATACATACATACCCTGCAATACAGTGTTTTCATGAACAACTCAATTCTCATTTATGATCAAAACGACTATACATTAAATTGTGGTCGGTCACACACATCGGCAAAGTAGTAGCAACAAAGTAAAGAGCTTCAGTCAATCCGTTGGTAGGAGATAAACTAAGCATTCTGTACCGTTAGGCTTATCCTATTCATAGGCCTCTCACGGAAACTTCTATATAACGGCGTGTCGATTGTCTTCCACAACGGCTGTTATTACGCATTATTCAGTCAAGCTTTGAACTGCTCTCCGTTTTGTTTTTCCTTGTAGCGTTAATATGTAACGTTTCTTTTTTTCATGTCAGTGTGACGGAATTACCAAATCATCTCTGCAAATGTAAATCCATCAGGCATATTTACCTGTGAATTTGTATCTTTTTAATGTAACATTTGAGTTTTTCGCAGAGGGTTTACGCAAAAAATCAGACAGAAAGTAAAACATATAATTAAATTTAACTGACGTTTAAAGGGGTCAAAGGTCAATGTTCAACCTTTTCAACATGGTATTAATATACATATTTGTGAGAGGTTCAAAATTCAGACAAAGGTTATTAATCTCGTGGAACTCATATACGTTCATCACTCATGGGCCCATCCCACAAATGGTTCTTGTAGTGCTTTGTTCATCTGCTTTAGCATACCACTATTCTCAGATATATATGGTAAATGAATGATAAACCTACGCATGCCCTAAAAGTCTATGCTTTAAGACATTCTTACTCTTATTCGATAGAATATTTTGGATTTATTCACTTTTTACGTCATCTAAAACTTCAATACATCTAAGAAATTAACAAAGTAAAATTTACCAAGGTTTTTCTTTGAACCTGACTAATGGCCAAAGAACTATAGGTATAGTATTGACCACTTTATGCCTTTTGTGCTGTTACCAAAGCGTAGAACACTACTCCTCAGTGATACCATGAAAGCCTGCGGAACAGTCCACCACAGAGCCTTTAATAGCTATCTTGAGCTTCGAGAACACTACCCACTTCACCTGCGACACAGTACTGCTTAGAGTATCGCCAGGTTTTAACCCAGATATGGTCATCCTAAACAGTATATTATAGAACACCATATATGCCCTAAGCTTTGTGCCTCCGTGGTTACTATGCGGCGTGGCAGAATGACTGCAGGAGCCTTTCACCAATGCACTAGGTGTGAGTTCAATTCCAGCTCATGTTGACTTCCTCTTCGACAGCAAGTGGGTCGGTCTGTCAGCAACCTGCGGATGGTCCTAGGTTTCCCTCAGGCTCTGTCTGTTTTTTTCTGGCCGCCGTCGAATAAATGAAATATTCTGGAGGCTTAGAACACCAATGGAATGAATAAATAAATACCCTACACTTTATACCATGCATGTGGTATCGAACGCAAGCTGTTTACCTCACCTACAGTACGAAGCATCATAACAGCTGTTACTTTATAAGTGCTTGATATGAGGTTATTAATTCGACCGTTTTGTCTTAATTCTAGCTGATTTTTGGGACTACCTTTTTTCCGATAACTGGAAGAACTGGTCAACTGTTCGAGTGTTTGAAGGCCAGCTGATGGAATGGCTTCTAGAAGCTCTCTATACCCTGGAAAAGGTTGGAACGATAGTGTCTCATAGAACCGGCATCTTCGCTCAGAACATTCGTCACATCAAACGACCTCTCAAAGGTTCAACGGTAAGTTTCTCATCTTTGTTACACACACTGTCGTTATCATTTTCTCCCACTCACTTGATTTGTTTCTCTGTCCATGTGTGTAGGGGGTTCCAGATAGGTTGGGGCAGTTGCGGGGACAACACTATTGGGCGTGTTGTTGCTTTGTGAATGTATATAGCTTTACTTTTCGAACTACATGGTGCTTTATCTTGTTTTATGTATACTGGTGTATTTTTTGAGTAAGTAAGTACATGTTTCCTTTGTATCTGTTTCTCCGTGAAGGCCTTGGGGAGAACAGTTTCACTGTAAAATTGAAGGAGCTACCTTCGATAAATATAGATATCATTATTATTACTATAAAATTGACCGAGCTACCTTCGATAGATATCATTATTATTACTATTATAATTATTATCATTATTATTAAAGGAGAAAAATCAAACTGACTGCTGTTTGTTCACACAAAAACAACACTGTTCATTGCAGTAGCCTAGATTCGGTTGAGGGCTACGTTTACTTGAATTGCAAGCCGGCACTGTCTTCTCTCAAACACATGTAAGCCTGTGTAGTAATTCAGTCAACTGCATATGCATCTATAAAACTGCCTAGAAGTTAACACAGGACATGGAAATCAAGCTTATTCACAGATAATGACAAACATGCCCCAAGAAAATAAAAACCGTGAAACTTATCAACAAACATTATTTTCGTATAACTTGCATTTCTAATAGGAAACAAAGGAAATCAAGGAAACCTTAAAGATCAGCTTTACATACTACGCCAAGCGGAGAAGTCAATTCGACCGCATGATGAGCAGTTCTGTATGCTCCATGGAGAGCCTGTCTTTCCCGGACATCGAGGAAACGTTCCTGTCCGAAGAGGAGTTATCCCTTTTCGAATCACCTTCTTCCGAGCATGTGGGAGATTATCAGAGGGAGCATTGTGGATCTTTTAGACCCCACACCAGACGTGCCATCATTTCTCTGGATGACACTCTCACCGATTACAACGAAATACATGCAAGAGGCTCATTTGAATCCATCTCTGAATACGACGAAGACAACAAAGAAGAGGAATTCAGTGTCCTTTCCCCAAACAAAGTGGTCCGTCGTCTTAAAGGCCCGCACATATCATACAAGGAATGGACCAAAACTAATCAGGCGTCCACGGTCACCCCTGCATCAGGGAGAACTCAGTTTTTGCCAAGCATCTACACTCTGCCTCACTTCCATTGCGAGAGACCAATTCGCTCAAGAGCGGACTGCCCAAGCGTGCTAAATAAGAAAGACATAAGGTATTTATCTGAAATGGCAGCGGCCCACAACTCTGCAGCATGGTTAATTGAGACGATGGACTGTATGTCCAAAAAATCTGGCCGAACCGTGGACAGACTACGTAAAAGGCTCGAGGTTCGGGTGGATGAGCGAAACAGAAACAAACAACAAGCCAAAGCTCCTCAGGGAGGTCATTTAGCTGAGGCTAAAGTAATTGCATCCAACTACGCTCAATCCCCAATTATTACGCCTGTGTTAAACAGATGTCACGCAGTACCGAGTTTTGAGCAGTACGTCGTCAATTTGATTAAGGAAAGGGGCGCTGGGCAAAAATTGAGGGCCAAGAGACGAGGAGTTAATAAATATTCTCAACGCCATAGGATGCGAAATGACTTCGATCAGCCAGACTACTTCGTTGATGAATGGAAATCTCCCAGATTAGGTAATGCTCGAAAAAAGAACACACGGCCAGTGAAGTCCAATGTAAAGAAATCCCCCAAAGCACAGAAGAAACAATTTAAGTCCAAACCCTCCATTGGTTCTCAACCGCGATCAGAGACTATCAAAGAAGTTGACGAAACCGATGACACTGATGACCATCCTGAAGAGCTGAAGAATACAGAGAACATCGTGGATATCATAGTCGGAATCACAGACTGTGTAGCTTTCAGAAACAACCTTGCAATGATTAACGAATCCGATGAAGATGGGACTCCTTCCTCAGGCATCAGCTCTAATACTAATAGCCCGGAAAAGGGATCGCCCGCGGCTCCCGATCAGAAAGGTTCGGCCAAAATCAAATCCGTCGCAACTCCTTCATGTCCTACTACCAGTGGCGAATCCTCGGCTTTAGACGGAGAATTGTCGGTCTCTGACAGCCAGGATTCCCATCAGTACGCTAAAAGTGTATCTCCACCGAAGCCTTTAACTGGTTCAATTGACAGAAAGACAACAGCCAGTAGTCCAGAAAAGGCGGACAAGAATGGTACCTTAGATCAGACGAACGGAGAAGTGTGTCCACACGGAGCGGGTGAAAGTAGCAGCCCGGACAAGACATCTCCACCCTACGGGGATGACACGGAGTACAACAGTGGACCATCGGAGGCTTTGCCAGAAGAGACAGCAAATCCAGTGTCCGATAACTTAGAATTGTTTGATGCCAGAAAGATTAACCGCAAATACAGCTTCGAGAAACTGAAGGCCAATAGAAAATACCAGAAGAAACACGGTTTCCGAGACATACTAAAGAAGTTTACACGAATTCAAAAGATTGCGTCCGTTTTCAGAAAAGGCGCTATGATAAAAGGAAAAAAAGGGAAACAAAAGAAGACGTTTAGCAATCCATTAGTCATGTCACCGAGTCCGGATCCAACTGATACTTTCGTTGGTCAAGTCACAAAACGCCGAGATGCCCTAATACCAACAAACATTGTTCCGCCAAACTTTCGGCATCCAACACCAGAGGAGTTCAGGGCACAGTTACTAGGTGCTCTGGAGCGGTTTGTTGTGAGAAAAGAACAGGTCATATCAAATTACAAGAACAGATCCTTAACTTCCATAACATTTACCAGACCAGATCTTTTTGCCAACTAAATGATCTCCTCAACGAGATATTCATACTTCACGAATTCATATTGTCCATACATTGTCGGACATACTATGCAACAGGTAAAAAGGAAATATAGTAACAATTTCCTCTTGTGTTTTCTCGTATTTGTATATCTAGTCCTGGGTATAGCTTTGCTTAAATATATCTCAGCATGTGTACAACTGGAAACACTAGTGCATGTCACATCATCCTTCAAGTGTTAATGGAGAAACAAACATGACAACTGAAAAAAGAGAAAATAAATGCAGAGAAAAAGGTGAAATTTCACAAGACGCAGATAAATCGTAAGTGTAACGTTGTCCGAAGATTTCAAGATATGCTGTATTTCACCCAAAGTACCGACCCGGCAACTGAGTTGGTAGAGCGTCTGTTTCGGGAGCGGTAGATCCAGGGTCAATCTCACACCGAAGACCTTAAAAGAGGAACTTCCTCGCTTCGCTTTCAGCATGAAGGGGATAGTCCATCGACTGTTTGACCCGTATCAGTATAATGGCTCGTGTTGGGCGGCTTACTTGCCTTATGTAAGTCGTCTCAGTAATGCAGCCCTAGATAAAAGAGCGGTGGAAATCCTTGCAACAAGGAGGTACATTGCATGCACTCTAAGGATTTCTCCGTCGTCATATGACTGAAAAATTGTTAAGTACAGCGTTAAACCCCAAACACTCTCATTCACCCAAAGTTATTCATTTTCAAGTGACAAATATTGCTCGATAGATTTGTGATTCTTAGGAATTGTGAAGTTAATTGCATATCAGAAAAATGTAAGTGTTGGTATGAAAAGTCCCATTTGAAGGTCTTTATGTGCTTTCGGAAGTGCCTTTTTACATACAAAACTTTAACTGAAATACAGTACATATGTTGCTATGTTTACCAAATCCTTCACTCATATCCTAGTGTGAATTTGTATAAGGCATTTAATCGCATACTGTAGTGATTTATATATAAGTTTAAGTTTGACCTTTCCTGGACTCGTCCATACAGGACCATACAATCCAATAACCTATATATATATATATATAGGTTATTGGATTGTATGGTCCTGTATGGACGAGTCCAGGAAAGTTTGGCTAGGTTGCAAACGGCATTTTTCTAGCGAACCTTAAGTTTGACCTTTCCTGGACTCGTCCATACAGGACCATACAATCCAATAACCTATATATATATATATATAGGTTATTGGATTGTATGGTCCTGTATGGACGAGTCCAGGAAAGGTCAAACTTAAGGTTCGCTAGAAAAATGCCGTTTGCAACCTAGCCAAACTGTATCATATCACCAAACTTGGAGAGAAACTCCTTCAACATATCAACGTAGTATACGTGAAATATGATCATTTAAGTATTAAGTTTAATCATCAAGTATTAAAATTCTTGCGTTGGAAAGGACAGGGGTCCCCGGAAACTGTGGGACTTCAAAAGTTTTATCAAGGCGCCAAAAATAACTTGCGCTCATGAGTCCACAAAATATCGTCTATCATATAAAATATCATATATATGTTCAAAATCTTCCAAATATTCCACAAAAATTCTAATTTAACGATATCTCTAACCCATACAAATTCACATTCTACAAGTAAAACCTATGTCTATGTTATGGACAAGGCAGTAAATTAACCCCATGCAGTTATATGAAATAATATACTGTCTCTAGCAAAATCGCCTCAATACTCAAGGATTGTCCTCTTATGACTAGGAAGAAAGCCTGGGGGTTAACCCAGAGCGAATATATCAACAGATAACGACTGAGTGAGTGCTTGGGGTTTAACGTCGTACTTAACAATTTTTCAGTCATATGACGACGAAGGAATCCTTACAGTGCATGTGATGTGCCTACTTGTTGCAGGACTGATTTCCACCGCTCTTTTATCTAGTGCTGCTTCACTGAGACGCCTTACCGAAGGCAAGTAAGGCGCCCCTCCCGTGCCATTGTACTGATATGGGTCAACCAGTCGTTGCATTATCCCCTTCATGCAGAACGCCAAGCGAGGAAGCTACAACATCCTCTTTTAAAGTCTTAGGTGTGACTCGACCCAGGATTGTCCCTGGATCTACCGCTCCCGAAACAGATAACGATGTTTGTGGCTACACCAAATCGCCGTGAAGTGCAACCCCTGTGGCACAACCCAGAATCTATACGTTTGAGGGACACGTGTTCACTGGAGTACAGTGTGGGGGCGCTCGCGTTTATAACGGAAGTTGGGGTTAGAAATCTTGCGATTCACGGACTTCGCTCATGAGCGTTGGGCGAATAAAGCGTTTTCGTCACCCAAACTTCCGGTATATGCACGAGGGACCCCACGCTGAACTCCTGTGAACTCGTGTCCCTCATATGCCCCATAATAATGTATAAAGGGATGTGTTCCATTAAGCATTCGTTACAGGTTGCCCAGTTCGCTGGCGATAGATACCTGCTTTGCAACATGTTCATTGCAATCTCTCACAGGTGTAAAATTCACTGAATGTTCACTTGTTCGCTCATTGACAAAGCACAGCTTTTCGTACGTCAACTCGTATAGATATATGAAACCCTCGGCTCACAACACGTAGGCAAAGATTCAGGCTCACTGCAGGTGTTGCCAAGTGTCCAAATCCTTGTATGTTCCACCAAATGGTCATGACTTCTCAACAGAACTGCGGACGTCAAAATGCCGACTAATGAAGGAAGCCCTGTGATTATGGGCAATGCTTTCAGTACTACATCACTGGTACACCATGCTGAGAACACCGGACATTATGTCATTCAACGTAACTATTTTCTGTTCACCAAAAACACTTAATAGAACCACAAAGATTTTATGAAGACAATTTATTTTAACGCAGGAAAGAATGGACAGAGGTAAAGACATGCATTATACTAACTTGTAGTGAAAAATTCCAATGAAATAATGCGACAAATTTAAGTAGATTTGCATTTTAAATTGAGGCAAAAATCAATTTACCTCGATGTAGTGTTGTTATCAAAAGGAAAATCACAACTACAGGAATTTTATTGCAACAGAACTGATTTACCTCATTGTTTCATGAAGTACCATTCATTTGCTTTTGTTGTCAGAAAATAATAAATTGCCTCTCAGAAGTAAAGCATTAAACAAAAATAATGCAGTTGATTCAGAATCAGAATTTAGAAAAGAACTTCAACTATATTACAGCAGGTCTAACCTTCTAAAGGAGGTAAAATACAAACTCATTAAAATCAGACCTGCACATTCATTGAACTGAAGGTTTAAGCAACATTTTTTATTTCTTATATTGTGCATGCGTAGGTTCCAAACGTGTTTAATTTACAACTGTGGACTTACGAAGACAATTTTGGTGTGAAGAGATCTGATGATAGTGGAATGGCTACAGGAATATCATAAATCCAATATGGCATACAGCACTAATAATAGTAATAAATGTACTATATAAGACATAAAAACAGTTGGTCGGACTCATAAAACAAAAAGCAAAAACACATGATTGTATAAGTAAAAGCTTGTGACACAGTGTACATAAATCAAGAATATTAGGTGGTCTGTTTCACAAAAAATAGGAATGTCTCTTCCTTGTGAGTATTTCCCTAAACTCTTAACCTTTAAAGAATCTAAAATATGAAAAAATATGAAATTTCACAGAGACATCCCATGGTACAATTTAACTTTATATTTATTTGATTGCTGTTTAACACTATATTTCTCACTGTGCAAAAAGTCTGGTGTTAGTTGAATACAAAAGTGCTTTTCACGTCAAATAAATAAAAACTCAAATGGTAACACAAAGCTGCATCTTGGAAGGTCACAACCCTAAGTATCTATATGGAATGGACAATACAAGGAATGTACAGAGGCACAGGCATTGGCATAATAATTAAAATGTTCAAACTGAAACATGTACATGTACATGTAAAAAAAAAAAGACATTAACTATTTCATCTAAATTCCCAGTAGACTTCACCCTGTGGTTAGTGACTGGTCCTGTTGGAAATGTAGGGTAAGTTGTCTCTCTCATAGTGGCATATTAACAAAGTATAAGCAGCATTCTCAATGTTACAAAGCTAACAAATGTAAAAATGTAGTTCAGCTAACCACTGAGAATGCTGGGAAGACATCACATCATTCTAGAGAGGAAGACATATAAGTACCCAACAGTGGTCAGGAGTTTCCACATTGTAGCACAAATAGCACAAAAAATCTCAAAATAGCCATGGTTACATATTTACTGTTGCAGTTTAAAAATTATCCAATTGTCCAATTAAGTAAGAACATTCAATAGAAACAATTCTCTACAAAGGACATTTTTTCCTCAAGTAATAAATCTGCTCCTTAAACCTTCTGTTCACCTCAAAACTAATCCAACAGCTCCTAATAAAACAATCAACTGAAGATCTGTCTATGATTTTTCACTCAAAATCTTTCAATCTTCTTTGGACAGTTTGTTTTCAGTTCTTCTTGTATCCCATCACATTCAAATTTTCTGAAAAACAAAGCAAATAAATCATTATTACACCCCATGCCACGTGATGGTAATTCTGCCAAAAAATGAGCACTGATTAACAAAACACTTTTGGAGAAATGGTACAGTATATTGGTCTTCATGTATTCACATTTCATAGGACTTATAACACACACAATCAAAGATGGCTCAGACTAGTATTTACTATTGAGAACCAAGGCAGATGAAACTTAGATCTGGTAGCAACGCTGCCAAAAAGCTTGCCTGCAAAACTTCAGCTCAATACATTAAGTACTGAAAATATCAATTTGATAATTTAAGGTAACTAATATGTACATGTACACACAGCATCAGGGATGGAACAGCCCCCTTGTGTCATTGTGCTTTATATGCATGTAAAACTTGAGGTCAATACAATCTCACATGCCTAACATTTTGATTAACACTGATTTTAATACACAACACACTAAGTCAGGAATTCAGTAATTTATGGTAATAAATATGTACACACCAAATCAACGATGGAATATCCCCCTTAAGCTACTGAACTATCCATTTGTTCAAACCCTGATGTCAATACCTGCAGTACTTTTTAAGATATCTCTGCTAACCTTCTGTTTAACATTGCTTTCCCTTTTGTTGGACTCTGACACTCAGGGTACGATATAAGCTAGAAATGGACAGTCAATTCAACCAACATGGCAGTGGAGAAGTACACTTCATATGGAATTTGGAGCCTTCGTGTCCTAGTGGTAGCTTGCTCAGCAGCACAATAACACAGGGGCCTCTCGCCAATGAAGTCGCAGAGAGTTCAAGTTCAGCTTAATCTGACTTCCTCTACAGTCGTACATGGGAAGCCTTGCCGGCAACCTACTTATGTTCGTGGGTTCCCAGGCACTACCCGGTTTCTTTCCATCATAATGCTGGCTGCCACTGTTAAGTGAAATATTCTTGAGTACAGTCTAAAACTCCAATCAAATAAAAAAATAACAGATATAGAACCTGTACTTCATGTATTACACTTATCTCACCAACAATTTACCACCGATATGGAAAATTACTGAAAATCATCATTCAAGAAAAAAATTGTCATACAGAGTTAATTCGGACCATGCAACTGAATTTTATTGTTTTTGTCAGCAAACAAAAAACAAATGTACTATGAGCGAGATTTTGATATTAAGGGTGATAGGATACACAACTACAAGTTTCATGGTAAAACAACTAAAATGATGGACAGCATTCCCACACACATTACATAATGCTCTTTCCAACACTCACCACAGTGAGCTTTCTTCATGGCGCGAGTGTTGGGTATTTCATTCCCATTAAGGTCAACACACCAGCAATAGCCAGTGCCAGAATGACACTGCTCCTTCTGATAATATCCAGTCTCATCGCATCGGGGGATGAAGGCACCTACCAAGAACACAGGAATAAATGAATGAACGGTTGGGGTTTTATGTCCTATTTAACAATGTTTCAGTCATATGACGACAAGGATTCATTAGGTGTGTGAACATATACTGTGTCTTCTTGTAGCAAGCTGATTATATGCCGCCAAAGTGCTGCTGCCACTGAAGTATCATGCCCAAGACATCAGACATGACACCTCACCCAGTCACATTATACTGACACTAGGCTGACCAGTCCTGTTTCCTTGCTCTAAGCTCTCAGTGCTGAGCATCATGTGAGGAATCAACAAGAACCATTTTAAAGGCTTTTGGTATGAATCGGTTTGATCCGGATCTCCCAACTTTAAGTTTGAGACTCTAACCATTAGGCCACCGAAAAGGTCTATGGACACAAGACATACAGTACTATCAGCAAGTAGAGAAACGCCATTCATAAAACCGTAATGCACAACATCTTCAGGATGTTCAAATTACTTTTAGCGAGAAAGAACATGACTAAAATCTCTCAAAGTTAACCACTGGCTAACCAAAATGGGTTCAGTGAGCAATGAACACAGTGAATACAGATGGCAGTATGTGACAGATGACAAATTTATGTCTCTGACAACCACACCCGAAACTGTATGATCAAATTCATAATGTTTGTAATATCTAATATTTTTCTGTTACTTGATTCTTACTTTAAACCATAATGAACAATCTTGACATCAAAAAATGCCTACGGAAAAACACTGACCCTTAGCAAACTTATACTCATTAGTAAGTAAGAAGAAATTCATCATTTAAAATTTTGGCATCTAACACACAAAACTGACCTTATGTGTCTATGCTGCACGGCAGGGAAAGTAAATGTGTCTTACCTAATAAATGATGATGCTGAAGACTTTGTTTTCTTTGAAGACATGGAGGCTCTGAAATTCAGATTGAACATTTACAAATTTGGGGCAACTGGTGGTAGTATTGCTAAGTTTGGTTAACGGGACAAGCAAATACATGCAGTAAAAGGGCAGTAACTACTCGAAAATTTGGCTGCCACAACACTGATAACAGTTACAGACAACTTTAAGAAGTTATCCGTAAGCAATTGCAGGCCAACAGGTGCTACTGAGCAGAAACACAGGACAAATGTTTTACAAGTATGGAACAATTCAGATACAATACAGGAATTTAAAAAGGTTCTTTATGTTCTAGCCAATACCATTGTCTTACAAGAGAATAAGATATAATTAGTTTACTGTCTTGATACTGTATGTTCTGTATATCCCCTGCGCTTTGAGTGTCATCATAATGAGTTGGTTGTTGTCCTATGTAAAATAGGCAGAAAGAGTGAAATCCAAATACAATATGTGGACATTCTTAATCATCATTCTATTTGTTTTTGAGGTCCGATCTAAACTCATAGTTTCGGAGTATGTATTTTTATGTGGACTTCTAATCACTGTGAAAAGTGCCAACTTATGTAGATTTCATGCAGGTTTTGAATTTGGTGTAGCGTTACACACATCAATACTGTACATATCTAAAGAAACCAAACTGCCTTCTACTAATAAGGCTTTTTTGGGGGGGGAGAAATCAACATTGTTTCTGACGCCAAAGCATGTCCTAAGAACTGCTCCTTGAAACTGAACACAATATAAAACACTCTATTATATACTAACCAGGTGTACAATCGCAATCAAACACCTCAAGCTCAGCTGATAACCCTTATATATCACTTCAATTCAGGGATTAAAACGTTTGATACTTTGAGCTTATCAGAATGATGACATCCTCAAAAATTAAGGTCGTGCATTTATTTATTTCATTGGTGTTTTACGCCGTACTCAAGAATATTTCATTTATATGACGGTGGCCAGCATTATGGTGGGAGGAAACCGGGAAGAGCCCCAGGAAAACCCACGACCATCCACAGGCTGCCGCCAGACCTTCCCAGGTATGGCCAAAGAGGAAGCCAGCATGAGCTGGACTTGAGCTCACAGCGACCGCATTGGTGAGAGGCTCCTGGGTTATTACGCTGCGCTAACCGACTGAGCCACGGAGGCCTCCATGCAAAAAGACTTAAGGTGTGAAATGTATTAGGTCCCATTTATATTGCTGTAAAATAACATGCAAGCAGATCAAATACAACAATCAATCAATTATGAGTCTGAAATTATGAATATTTGCATGATACAAAGTCATCTTCCTGGTGACCTGGGCTCAATTTGAGCTTCATCACTTATTTTGAGATCTTCAAAACAAGTGAATAACCAAACTTTTTGACTCCTGACTATATACCAATCTATCATTTGAAAAAATTCTGGCCTCTCTGAGGGTTGACTTGGATACTCACAAAAGTATTGAATGCGAAATGTCTGTAATTCGGACTGACACACCAGGGGCTGGTTTCATGAAGCGTACTTAATGTTAAGTACAGCTTAGCTAAGTGCACTTTATATCTCTATGACATACGTTGCCATGGTAGTCAAGGGCTTACCTAACTAAGTGCGTATCATGAAACCGGCCCCTGACTTTGATCAATTCAATTCAAGTTGAACAGGAAATTTTATCGACAAATTGTGCAAGCCCCAATTCTATGATATCTACTGACATATCAACGACATTATGAATCACTATTGACACAATGTGGATGTTATCTTGCTAAAACTTGCTAATATATAATGCATGCAGCTGTTTCAAACCAGACCCTTTCTTGATAAATGTTATCACATAATAGGTATTATAGGTTTAGTTTGTGGAGACCACACTGTGATGGCCAAGTGGTTATGATGGCTGCCTCTTATGTGGTAGACCTGCCTTCAATCCACATGCCACAGGCTTAATAATTGTTAATTTTGATGCTAGTGAACAGTGATATTGGCCTACTAAGAGGCAACATCTTTGTTAACTGACTGGAGTGATGCTGAGAACAATGCTACACCATAAGCTAATGAACTACAAATCTGCATAACTGTATAGATACAGAAAGATCAAAGTTCTTGGTTTATTTATTTTATTTGATTAATGTTTTCTGCCCTGCTCAAAAATAATTAAGTTATACGACGGCTCAAAGTTCTTGAACCATATACCAAAACCAGACTTGTGTCTCATGAACATTGGTCATTACATACGTGTTTCGGCAAAACAGCAGCACCATTCCTTCCTGGAGAGAAGACTGTCCAGGTTCTGGTCACAGGACTCTATGAATGGTTTTAGGCAGGGTTCATTCTGATTGGTCTCCAGATGCTTGACCTCTGTGTGGTTCAGGTGGTTGTCTCCGTTAAGGTCAAACTGGTGCAGAGCCCATACAGCGGTCTCCTGACAGTCACACTTATCTGCAAAGTATCAGCAATAACAGGATCTCACTAATATCAACCCTATGTTTTTGGCATCACACAGGAATGACTTACACTTCCTAAGTGTAAAATAGAGCTAAAATAACTGAGAAAATACGCAAATTAGTGGCTTTATACTTTGGCAGAATTTTAACAATTACCCTAGTCACCTTTGCAATAAAAAGAGCTGTAATGGTCAACACACTCACTGTGAGACTGGCTTGAGTTTCACACATGCTTGTTCAATCATTACTAGCCGAGTGTCTCATGATGCTTGTTCAGTCATTATTAGCACATGCCACACATGCTTATCCCATCATTATTCACTGAATGTCAAGTTGCTTGTTCAATTTTTACTGGTGAATGCCACACATGGTTATTACATCAATATTCACTGAGTGTCACGTTGCTTGTTCAATTATTACTGGTGAATGCCACACATGGTTATTACATCAATATTCAGGAAGTGCCACAAATGTTGATTCAACCATTATTCACCGAATGTTTCATGTCGCTCATTCAATCATTACTGGTGAGAGCCACATGTACATATTCCATCATCAAGCCTTCATATCGATAGAGTGAGTGAGTGCTTGGGGTATAGGAATGTCAACAGAAACTTGAATTTTGCGAAGAACTCACGGTCATGCTTATGAATGGGAATCTTAAGGTGGGTGTTCTCTTCTCTGCGAGCATGAAGAAGTGCAAACCAGCCGGTAAGTCTTTTACTCATCACATCCAACTCTTTCTTCGTACAAACTGCAACAATATAGCACCAATAAAGAAACACACAGATCACCAATTAATTTTATGATTTCTTTATAATCAAAATTTGATAAAACACGGAGAAAGTGTATGTATTAAGAATTACTGTTTTCAGCATGCCTACAGAACTATTCAGGAACCATCTAACATCTATCTTATTTCTCCATCATCAAAATTTATGTAATCAGTGACAATGAAGAACTGGGTTACCATGCTATATAAAATATCCTTGCCCAATGACATGTATATTACTGAATACCACTGACAAGTGACAACAACAACTCACCATGGTGTTTGGTGCCTTTGTGTGACTGACTGTGTTTCCCATGATGCTTATGATGGTGGACTTTGTGACCTTTATGATGACTGTTTCTTAAATGACTTTTCCCAGGTTTTCCAAGGTGATGGTCTTGGCTTGGTCTCATCAGTCGCTTAATAGCTGCTTTCTGGAAAAAATCAGTTCAGGGCTATACACTTATTTCTTTGTTATGTCACCCAAACGGAATGTTTGATATTACTTGATGTTTAACATCTGATGCATACATTTCAAGATAAAATGAGTTCAAATTAATCAGCAGGCCACCATCATGGTTAAAAAAGATGGCTACTCATCTCAATTTTGTGGTTTTTCCTTATTTTACATTTCCTTTCAGTTAGCCAATGGTACTAATGTCTGAATTCAGAGAAGCATCTAACTATCTCTGGGCTTGCTGGGTTAACATAATCTTACCTGTACAGACTTGTGGATGGAAACCTTAGCATCCAGTGCTTTTCGTGCCTCATCCCTGTCAGAAGGTACAATCTGAAGATCAAGGGACAATTTCAGATTACACATTCATCCTTTTTTTTTAATAATTTAGATAAAATTCACAAAATTTTACCTTCAACCAAAATTCATTGAATTTTATAAAGTGCACAGGTTCATACTGATACACATTATCAAAACACTTTGGAAACAGAAGGTGTCAGTGTTCAGGCAAAAATCTGTGTATAAAGATTTCTCTGTTTGGGTTTAAAGTCATTTTTAACTGAAATTCTGATGTCTGAAATACTAACATTCCATCCCACGACATTTCCAAAAATAAAAGAAAGAAAACTAAATCAATCTTTAAAAAAGTTACAGGATGTCATGTTGCTTTGTTTGCCTTCATATAGATTTTTTCATGGGCCATTTGTACATTGATTCCACTACTACTCCCAATGGAGAAATGTACAAATCAGAGGAGAACACAGTGTACATGAAAATCCATTATTGCATTAAGTACATGAACGGAAGTAAATATGAAAATAATTACCTACTTGTCATTAAACTTAAATAGCACAAGTTTAAATTTTAGAGAAGATGTATGCCAAGATTTATGGCCACAGGTTCAGTACTTATGAAGAGTTGCATGGACAAAATCTGAATAAATGGAAAAGCACTATGACGCAAAGACCTAAACGATATGCAAGGTGTATGGTGAGTTTCATCAAAATCGGCGCCACACTTCGAGAGGATTATGCATGGACAAAATCTGAATACATGGAAAGCACTGTTACGCAAAGACCTAAATGGGCATAAGCATGAAAATACATTTTTGATTGCCCTTACACTTAATCATGTACAAGTTCAGGTGATAGGCAAGATACAATTTAGGTTTCATTACAATCGGCACAGTAGTTTGGGAGGAGATGCATGGACAAAATAGCATATCCAGGCAGGCAGGGTGATTTCAGTGTACTCCCCCCAATGATAATGATCAGGCCTTACTAACTGTCAACATATTTATAGAGCTACCTCACTGAATCATCACACCAAAGGCACGAGACATGACACCCCATCCAGTCACCTAACATTGTGGCTAGGCCAACCAGTACTTGGCCTCCTCTTCTGCTACCAAATGATAAGCAAGCTAGCACTATCGTTACCAACATTTAAGTCCTAGGGATTGATCCCCAGATCTACGACTGACTTACGATAAATACTGAGGCTGAGAGATCCTAAACACATTACTCACATGACCATGGATAACATTAGGTGTAAGCTGGGCATGAAGTTCCACAGCCTCCAACTTTGGCTGAGGCCCGCTATGGTTATTAACAATTACTGGTTTCTGATGAGAGTCTTCCTTGTGTTTCAGATGCTTCTCATGTTCCTTTTCCTTGTGCTCTGGGTGTTCCTTGTGATGTGAATGCTCTTTGTTTTGCTTTTGATCCTTGTGATGTAGATGGTCCTTGTGCTGGGGATGGCTCTTTTGTTGAGGATGGTTCTTGTGTTGGGGATGGCTCTTGTGTTGGGGATGGCTCTTGTGTTGGGGATGGTCCTTGTTCTGCTTGTGGTCCTTGTTCTGCTTGTGGTCCTTGTGTTCTACGTGGTTCACATCAGGAGCATGTTGCTGCTTTACCTGTGTGGGTGAGTCTATTTTGTTGTGCTGGGGGTGCTCTATGTGCTGATGGTGATCCTTGTGTAGTTTGTGGTGATGCTTGCGTTTGTCTGTTGATTTCTGATGATGCTTGGAATAATCCTCAATACTCTTTTTCAGTCCTTTGACATCATGGTTTCCAAACTTGCGAAACAAACGACGACTGTAAGAAAATAAAAAAGGGCAATGAGACAAAACTTTAAAAGATCCTGAGTTACAATAAGTTTGACCATAAATTAATAAGCTAAATGAACCTGTTCACATCATTCTATTTTTGGGCAATTAAAAATATAAATGTTGTCTGGGCCTATTTCCAGAACAGTGAACATAATGCCCTGCTGGAAGCAAATACAATTATGCTACAATATCTGTCCATTCGAAAATGCCCATGTCATATCCCAGAGAACATATGCCTCTTACCTCCCTTTGCTCACACAGGATAATGAAACACAGATCTCCAGTTAAATTAACACACTGTAGGAAAACAATGCTTCACTTGATGACAATTATGTTTTAATTGAAATTTCTAAAGGTTAGGCACATAGAAACATTGATAAATATTGGAACACTGCTGGTTTGTGTCCAGTTTCCAATGACAAATTATCATTATATATTTACAAATGTTATTGTATAGCTCGGGCAAAAAAACAAATCAGGCAGAAAAAATTCATCTAGGACTAAACTGAGTTTGGCAGGTCGTTTTTTGATGGAGCTAGACGCCAGAATCAATACTATGCTGTTGGTATTGTTTGAGCGTGAGAAGTCATTAAGGCAGCCATTAGCTGAACATATCTCATCCTTTAGCTGGATGTCAAAGCCTGGGTATCGAGGATGGATGGATGAAAAGGATTGGACAGACCGCGGCTTCATCTCTTAAACACGGGTTCACAGCCTACAGCTTAGATCAGACAGAAAGGTGAAACAGCACAGATGCTCCATTACACCAGCCCGCTATGCGGGCAGCAAAAAGACACAGCCACTCACAAATACGGCCACCACGAGGGAGAAAAGCCATCTTACACAAGCTTTACATTGATATAATGCTACAAACCACGGAGATGAAAGAAAGCACATCAAGGTTGGGCTATTTACCACAGGTTGGCATACAGGGCTAGGGGCGTGTAACTTATGATCATTCCAAAAACACAGATGTCCACAGTTTTTTTTTCAGGTTTCGACAAAAAAGGAAATAAGAAACTTGTTGATACTAATGACTAAAACATGTGCTAAAATGATACCCATCACCTGCCTAAGCTTATTGTCATGTATTCATGCAGAGTACACGAGGGCTCGGGAAGTAATGATCAGCTATGGATGATAGAACATGACCTTGGCACATAAGGTTATGCATATCCTGTTCTACTTGTATAACCTGACAAAACTAATCTTCAACCCAGGTTCACACAAAATGACTGGTGCATTCCCAGTAAAGCTGCAATGGAACACCCACATACTTAAACCTTCAACAATGACTGACACCATTTGACTTCTTTCCTGATCATACAGGCCTTAACATATACATATACTTCCTTGCTAACATTAAACTAGAAAATGCACATTCACAAAACCTGGTTTCACAAGTTTCACCCAGTATGGATTTTAGCAAGAAAAGCTACAAAGTATTAAAACTCTCCAGTATCAAAATAGAAGTCATCACACAATATCTGACCTACTGTATTCAGTGATTTTCTACTATCCTGCAACCAAGTGTCAGCTGAAACTAGTAGATTACAAGTAAATAACAAAATTTACGTTTTACGTGCTTTCCCCCTCCTCTGATTTTGAATTTTCCCGTCAAAAGTCGTAAATAAACTGTATCTTGGTTCTGGTATGTTCTCACCCCCATAATGGCAGAAATACTGTCAGAGCAGTCTTAACCCTATCTCATTTAGTCATTATTTCCCTGCAGGGTTTCACTCTTCAGTACAGGTAATAATTTCATCACCGTCTATGCACTTCTCACACAACAATTGTTGTTGTCAGTTTTTCTGGTGTGCAGCGCCAGGGGAATGCAGTATGTCAAACTCTAACAAGACACCATACACTTGCTGTTCCTAAGGGCTATAGCTGTGTGCAGAGGGTGATCTCTTACAGGCATAGCAGCTTATCCCCCTGTACAGGTCAAACTCAGTCACCTGATCAGCAGGTTTGCGCCTACTCACTGGTAATAAAAAAAAAAAAACCAACACCACTATCATGTTACCTTCATAATTATGGCGGGACAAGGTAGTGAATAAAATCTGAGAATAGACCTGATGTAAGAGAGACCTAGAGTAGGTCAGACAGTACTGCAGACCACACAAAGACCTCATCTAAATTTAAGAAGTGATGTTATTAACCTTATCCACCAGGAACATCATTTCTATTCTATAACCCTGCCCAAAACAACTAATGTGGGTAATAAGAAATTAAGTAAGAAAAATTCGCCATTTTCACCCCCATATGATGCACACGTAGCCTTACAAGATCCTGGAGTTGTTTTAAATATCCACACCAGACGAAACTAATGCTTCTAAACAGAAGGGGTACCTGCCAATATGGTCACTGATTTCAGTTCAAACAAGCATCAAATGCAGCTGTTGGAAATAGTATATGAATTGTTTTGAACGGTGAAACACTTGTAGGTACAAGTACGCTTGTAATCTTTGACAATGACCCACTCGTCATTGTGAAATGTGCCCACCGCTGCCATGTGTTGTTTACATGTCGTCTAGCACACACTGTTTAGTGCATATGTTCAATCTGGTTGTGTCATAATTACCCTCACCATGAATCAAAATACTAAGTCACAAATCGTCCGCCATAAGATTGGTTGTCATACCTAGACACTCAAGTGTTCTCATGACATTGCAGACTATAAGTTGAACAGGAAAGTTGAACACTTAACTCCACTAGTGCTGACTGGCAGTACACCGTCTCATAGGTCAACTGGACCATGCCTGGTTCTATATGAGAACCAGGCTCCAGGATCAGAAAGTCTAAGTCAAAACTTCAAATCACTTTAAAATTGTTATTTCTTACATAACAAGATCAAAATATCGCTTGAGAACGTAAATTCTGAGTAAGTTATTGTAAAAGTATAATGAACGAAATTTTGACTTAAGTGTAAGATTGTTTTGTGTTCCCGCGGTTAAGCTATAGTCTACACTGGTTACATATGTTTAATCTTTCTGTGACGTCATTATGTCACAACAGCTTTCTCCGAAGATGGAATTAAATTAACGATGTCACGAGAAGTTCTACCATTTCACCTGGCATGTGATATCTAACCATGCATTTCAATCAACGAAAACATCCCATTTCACAATAGACCAGTCCGTTCTATTTACATCTACATCATCGGACAAGTGTATTGCATTCCCACAACAGGAAGTCAAACATGAGTCTTTGATCGTCTTTTTATATAATACCAAAATGGAAGAGGGGACTAACTGTGAGAGTTCACAACTACCATCATAAACTTTAATTTCGAAATAATTTTAAGTTGGTGCAGGACACAATGGAATGAAATTAAAGATGTCACATTATTGAAAAAGTTACACGTTATTTACATGGCCATTCTGTCCTATACTAAACAGTCTGTCCCTATCAAATTCTGTTTGGTGCAGGCCACTGCCCTCATTCGGATACTTTTTTTACGACTTGAACTTATCAATACATACACATAAAACTTGACTGTATATACTTGTATATATATATGTAGGAATCAGAGAAAAGAAAGCCCTGAATATTTCAGCCCAGAGCACACATTCTGTTCAAACAGCTCTTCAGCACAAATAACGTCCTACTGAACAGTTTTATAGTAAGGGACATGTAGGCTTTTGGATTTACATGTGTAATGAGCCATGACTCACTGGGACTGGCTTTACATTTTCTGACAATAGTGTACCATGTCAGTGTTACAAAAATCCTACACACAAATTCAGGCAATGCAGAAAAATCACCACAAGCAATGACTTATTAATCGAGTCCCTCAATTTGACATAACTACCTGATAACAATCCTTTCATATCAGTTTACATTGTGATAATGCCACCATTTTTCTCTGGAAATAAGAACGACTCATTTGTGTTGTTCTAGATCAATGATGACAGCACAGAAGGGTTTCTGTGTCGGGTGTAAACTTTACAAAAACAATAAAAAAATCAGGCAGTAATTGAGAAATTCTAGAAAATCAATGGATAATTTGATTTGCCTACAGAATTAAACCAGATGGCCTTCTCATCTGATCTGTCTGCATTTCCTGCTGATTTTCTTCCAAGTAACTATTCAGATTGCTTCTGTTCCCTCAAAGAAAACAAAATACTACATGAGGCCTGCTGCCAAATCTTTGTATGCTCAAAATCTGGATTTGTAATTCTGAAGTTATTATCTGAGGTTACAATACTGAACATGAAACACTGCTTGCACACCTCGACAGTCCCATGGCTACAAATTAACATTTCTACATGTAACTGATCATCATAATGTATATGTAGGGTCTGAGTTTTATGTTGTACTCAATCATTTTTCAATCATATGACGACGTGGAGTCATCAGTTGCACGTACTTATACTGCGTCTTCTTGCAGAAAGGCAAGTGAATGCCGTCACTGAAATACCATGTCGAAGACACACTTCTCAGTGCTGAGTGCCAAGTGCAGCAGCAACGAGTACCATTTTCAGCAGTCACAGGGTAACAATAATAATAATAATAATAATAATGACTTAACAGATGGATGACTAGGTGGACATACCCTGTAAGTTGCTGGAACAGCTGTACAAACAGAATATGCATATTTGTCACCCATTATTTTTTTTTATTTCATTGTTGTTTAACACCATATTCAAGAATGTCTGATAGTAGTTGGTTTTACGTGGGAAGGAAACCTGGGTAGCAGGGGGTTCACCATCCATCGTTGGTGCCACAATGGTGGAAGACAATTAACCATAAAGGAACAAGAGTTGTTGATAGACTGTTGTCACCAAAGCCTGATGACCAACAAGAGCATTAAGATATACATGTACATCTATCATTAAGACATCATTTTGAAATGTCATGTCTGCTGAGTCATTATTCTGTCTGATATAGGGAAAATCCTGGAAATGTGTCATTTTACACACTGTAATTTAGACAAGACAAAGCTCTCCCTTAACACATTACCCTTCATGTCAAAGATTACTTATACATATGAGTGGTGTTTCATGCCATTTTCATTAGTTTTTCAGTTATGTAATAGCAGCCAGGCTTATGAGTAGAGGAAATGTATCACAGATCATGTAACCACCATTATCACTATTGGTGAATGTAGGTCCAACCCAAAATAATAAAAATAGATTTGGTAGCAAGGCTACCAAACAGCTCACCTGTAGGAGACACATGAGCGTAAAACTTCAGGACAAGGCATAAATTGCCTTAACATGGATTCTACTACCTAAAACTAGGACACTTCATAGAGATGTGATGATCAGGAATCCTTCTGTAATTTACAGTCACTAAAAGAAATACAGGGCATCAACTCAATGGAAAATCCCTTTGCGTTATTGTGCCTTATACGTGTTTTGTCTGGAATACCTTCTGTTTTAAGGGTTTGAAGAAGCACATATAGAATAGCGCAGACAAACAAAATTTAATGAATAACAACCAAATAGCAACTAAATAAATAGAATGCCAGATACAAGTGGCTGGAACCGTAACTCCCTGACAGACCCCCTGAGAGTTGAGGATTGACTCAGAGGATTATGATCACTGATTTGGGTCTGACAAGCTGAGCTGGGCACTATAGGGAGGCATATAACAAATATTCACAGCCTTGCAGCTACATGTGTGTATGAACTGGGAAATTACACTGTTAATCCTAATTCAGGGTCCCTCATTTACAGGGTCTGAACTACACATACATTAAGACCTAAGGCACATGTAATTACATACTTAATAATACTGAAGACTTAGTTTCATGCCCTCAAGTGACAGGAAGGCATAAAATACATTATATACATGTACAATTATCTCAGAGAAATACACTATTAAAATACAGCATTCATTACTGTCATGTACACAAACTATATTTAACATAAAGCCACTGCAATACACACAAAGCCTGGAATATGTCGAAATGAATAATCTTATAATGACGTAAGAAAGGTAGGATATGTTGACCAAAGATCACAAATTTGTAACAAATATACTATGCAGTTTTGTACTGATGTCAGACTAAATCCATATCCAATGAGAATAGGTTGTTTTGACATACAAAGAGTACACCACAAAAAGGCATCTTCAGCCTTTCAACAATCAGTCATCCTATTGGTGGGCAAATGAGGACTCAAGGAAGTGCAATGTCTTGTACTCCAAAAATTCCATATGCAAAGTGAGCAATGACAATATCTTACATATGTTCCTTAGCTCTGGACTTAATGACTAGACGAATACTACATGCAGTTACACGGTGTGGCAGGGGGGGGGGTTTATATGTGGACACAGCAATCTAGAGGGAAGGCTGTAAACACAAATTATGAATGTAACAATTAACACGAATAGTTCTTACTTAATCAGAGTCATTACAACTGATAGCTGTCTAGTCTGCAAGCATGTCATATTTGTGTCACAGGGAAATGCTGTATAACCTATTATACAATCGTGACCTTATCAAGACTCAATGTGGTCTAAGAGATGCGTGTACATGTATGTATATATATATAGACACGCACATTGCACTACATGTTGATGTACAGTCTACTGATGCATCCTAATTTAGGTCACAAAAACACATTAACTCATCCCATAATTAAATTCAAAGGTGTGTATCTAAAGACCCCTAGGTTATTTGAAATCACATGACACAAAAGTGTTATGTAGTCAACTAATGTTCATAGTATTCAACAAGCAAATACTTTATCCTAACTAACTTGGTGACGACTAAATCTGAACAGAATTAGAGCCTCTAAAAGCAACATTGGTACATATACACAGCAAAGCTTAATAAAGTTGATTTTCTCTGCGAAGGCCTTAGGAAAGATCAGTTTCAATGTAAACGGACTGACCTACCTTCAATAAATAAAAATATTATTATAACATAATGTGAAACATGAACGGTAAACTAAAGATGGCAACCAAAATTATTCACCAGCTAGAATCAAATCAGATTTGGTTTTAAAAGCCTGTCAATGGTTCAATAATAAAGAGCAAAGGACTCCTTATGATTTTATCACAGCAAAGATACCAAAGGCAGCTACCAACAAAATGTGAAGATGCCAGTAGCTCTTTTCAAGGTTTTTCCAGCAAAGTTGTACACAAGGTTAAAATCATGTATCTGCCAGTTCCAAGAACTTCAATGAGAAATCAGGTGCTCTTAAGCTGCAAGCAATAAATCTTTACCCACCAGGCTCTGTTACATTCTGGTAAATGATAGACACAGCCTGGTTTTGTAAAACCACTTAGATTAGGACTGATGAAGGCAGAGTAGCAGAAGACCAGCACCAATCAATACGCTTAGGGTTAGGCTGTCTGGAGAACCCCTTTGCCCAGATCCCTTATCAACATCAACAAATCAATGGCCTCCATGAGCCGACCAGAACATGGGAACAGCTAGTAATTCTGACCACATTCCATCTGGATCAGAAGAGGCCGGTTTGTCTGCACAGCTGATCACACCAGCTGGTCAATAACAGCTAAAGGATCTCAGAACTAACTGATGACCACTGATTAAAGAGCAGAACCAGGGAAAACATCAGAAGCAATATGATCTCATCTTGCTGATGGAGTTTAATATCTTGGTCTTCAAGGGGGGTGACACAAGCAGTTGTAACATTTGGATACTAGCTGATGGATAGAGGTATTCTTAGTAAGCCTGAGGTGTCAACACACGTTGGAAGAAGTCCTTGCATTGATGTAGGATGATATGGATATACATAGGGTCTCCAACTCATGACCCTGTAATATCAAATTTAATAATGAGATCCTCGAAACAAAGAAAATTTTGTAACTCTCGTTTAATGAATTTGATACTACAGCGCCTTGAGTTGGAGGATCATTTTATCATGTACATGAAACAGTGAGATAAAAAAAGTACAAAACCATGCCTCTAAACAGGGAGATTAGATTGTCTTGCGTTTTCGTGCGTGAGAATGCTAGCTGTAATGCGCCTAAACATACCAGACAAGAATATTCATACACTTCAGAGCCAACATCAGTTTTACTTATCTATGGTTATACAGTCAACATATCTTGGATGTTTGCACTCCATGAAGATAACAAAGTTACGTAGTAAAACAAAGTAGTTTGATGCCGGTGGAGCATTTGATTGGCTGATTTTTATCACTGAACTGTCAATGTTGACAAAAGACGGATACAATAGTTATCCCACCTCGTTCATCCCATGTTCTGGATCACATTTATGGGATAAACTATTTATGTAGTTTAGCTGTAACTCAACATGGGTTGAAGGATATTATCACCAAGGATCTGTTCTTCAAACTGTCGGGGACATCAAAGAAGGACTCGGAATGGCATTGGAATGAAATTAGTATGTGGATCCAACTATGACAGCACATTAGTGAGCTCATGCTCCATAACTGTAGATTGCCATAGATGAGATCTCAGCAATTTGGGTCATCTAGAGATGGGTCTGAAGGTTACAGATCCGTGAAAGTGACTTGCTGAATACATAACAGTTTTAAAAGGTTACCCCAGCACATTAGACGAGTGTCCAAATGCTGCTTACCCTAGGGAAGGGGGCTCCATGACCTCAGAGTGCCATAGATGGATTACTAAATAGACATTCAAAGTTGTAGCACCAAGACATGGGGTTTAAAGAGTAAAGAAGCGCAATTGTTAAAGCAAATTTAATTGCTGCCCTGAGTTGTATAGTGCATGGGGGTGGGAGGTGGGGGGCAGAGTTTTATCAGGGATGGGTAACATTCCAGCCACTCATTAGAGTTAAGTATTGCCTCACGGTGGTACATTATCGGTAAATTGAGTAATTACTACACAAGCCCATACAACAGATCTCAGTCGCTGCCCATGACTCACTCTGACTAGCCTTTCAACGTTACTAGTATCTACCATGCCATACTAGTGAATATTTGGGGTGTCAACTGATAAAGGATGTTTTCTAAATAAAGAATTTTGGTCAGTTTTTAATGCATTGCTGTAACTTCCACCTTCAGGTATGGCTGCTCAGGTCAAGCCACTGGGAATATACCACCTGGGGTTATCCCTCTGAACTTCCCTTCTCACACCAACAGACATTCAGATACCAACAAGATAAAGCAACACTCGACCTGTATTCTCACCAGCTGGTGAAATGAGCTGTACTTACTTATATTTACTCATCACATATAGTCCTGATAATCTACAAACATCTCTGTAAATGTACATACATGTCATGTTTTAATTGCCAGAAATTAGAAATACTACATAAGTTAAGATAACTCATTTAACGAACAAAGCCATTCTCTGTGTGATGTTACACAGAAAATCCTGCAATAAAGTAGCTGCTGTTTGTATCACAACTGCCCACCTTCCGTTAACTGTCTTGAACACTACATACAGACAACCATAGGGTGAAATCCTGTCAATAGTAGGCTTGATAGTTCTAACTACATGCTTTCAATGGAAAATAACACTTAATTAAAAGCATGAAAATTTGATACTAATCTGGAAACTAAGAACTGATACCAAATCAACCCAAAAACTCGAACACATGAATCGGATCAATACATATAGCACTGTAGTGGTGAATTTTATAATTTACAGTAATTAATATGCCCCAAGTGCACCAAAGATGGGTTGAGCTTTATATGTGTGCAAAACCTCAGCTAAATACATGTACATGCCACATTTTTGAGATACTATCCCCAACATTTACTTTTACATTGATTCTAATACACAATACAATAAGTCATGAATTTTATAATTTACAACAATTAAAACGCACAATGTGCATTAATAATGGAACATCCCCTTGTGTTACTTTACTCTACATGTCGGCAAAACCTGAGCTTGATACATTTTGAGGCACCACCCCTAACACTGCTCTTCCTGTCATTGAATGTTGACACTGAAGTTCTGGGTACGACACAAGCTAAGCGGTAAAAATGACATTTTTTTTTACCCTTGTCCATGCCACAGAATATCGCCATGTGAAACTGACGCTGGATCACTAAGACCATCCAGCAGCCTGAGGCCATGTGTCTGCAGCAACACGTGTGGGGAAAATGTCAGTGTTCAATCAGGGATAAACTGTCTACACAAGCTTTCATGTGAGTCCTGCTAAACTGCAGCCTACAGCACAAAGAATCTGTGTTATAAAGAAGTAAACTGTAATTCATATCAAGATCAGTCCACTAGCATTAGCATATAGAACAAAGAAACTTTTACGTGTCACAAGCTGGAATACAATGACTTGGGTGATAACTTGCTTTTTCTGTTATTAAGCAGTATGCTTATTGGAATGTTAGACACCTTCATGTACAAAGTTGTACAAGAACAGGGCCTGTGGATCAGCATTCTAGATGAACTGGCAAGGTGAGAGCCTCCAACCAGGATTAGAGAGCTAAGGTTTGCACTTCATAAAACAAACAACACAGCTTGTGTTTGATCAATTTGTACACATGACACATATGTACAAAAAAAAAACTACCACATTTTAATCCTCCATATAAAACTGTTTTCCTTGAGAAAGTTTAGTATTTGTCTGTGTTCCTTCTCTACATGACGCATGCATGGAGAGCTTAAACAGTTCGCTAGTCAGTGCAGTTTTCTCACATCAAATTGAATATGGCCTTCAAGCACACTGTTGTCTGGAGCTGCTAGCATTGCACTTCTTTTTTTCCATTCTGGCCAAACTAATCATGCTCCAGAGATGATGACCAGGCATCTACACCTGCCAATGATCAACCAGACCAGAGCGGAAGTATGCTTTAGTGCGTTCTTAACGACAAAGCACAAAACCAAGTATCTGTCAAGCTGAAGTGTTTTGACTTCTCATTAATGTGTTCAGTGATACCTACTATGCATGACCTGGCAGTAACTGGGAGGTAACCTCTGCTAATGGCTTACAATGTACTCCTAGCTTCTGGGTTAGGACTAGTTTTTCCTGCTACACTGACATTTAATTTGCATAGGGAAGGAGAATAACACTTTTCATCAATGTAGATAAGATCTTATCTATTGCAGTCTGCGTTTACACATTACAATAACATCTACATAAATACCTTTTTCTTTATATTTACTTGTTTACTTGATTGCGTTTTTATGTTACTCTCTGTATTTCACATACATAAGAATCATTACAGACTGAGGAATTCAGGAATATGGGTGGAGGAAATCCCCACCTTTAAGCTGCAGCCAAACCACTGGGAGCTTAATCAAGGGCACATCAGCCTGATGAAAAGCACATTAGCCTGATGAAGGGCACATCAGCATGATCAAGGGCACATTAGCTTGACCAAGAGCATATTAGCCTAATCAAGAGCATATTAGCCTAATCAAGGGCACATTAGCCTAATCAAGAGCACATTATTTTGATCAAAGGCACATTAGCCTAATCAAGGGCACATTAGATTGACCAAGGGCACATTAGCCTGATCAAGAGCACAATAGCTTGATCAAGGGCACATTAGTTTGATCAAGGGCGCATTAGCCTAATCAAGGGCACATTAGTTTGATCAAGGGGACATTATCCTGATCAAGAGTACATTAGCTTGATCAAGAGCACATTAGCTTGATCAAGGGTACATTATCTTGGTCAGGGGCACATTAGCCCGATCAAGAGCACATTAGCTTAATCAAGGACACATTATCTTGTTTAGGGGCACATTAGCCTAAACAAGGGCACATTAGCCTAATCAAGAGCACATTAGTTTGGTCAAGAGCACATCAGCTTGATCAAGGACACATTATCTTGTTTAGGGGCACATTAGCCCAAACAAGAGCATATTAGCTTCATCAAGGGCGCATTAGCCTAATCAAGGGCACATTAGCCTAATCAAGAGCACATTAGTTTGGTCAAGAGCACATCAGCTTGATCAAGGGCACATTATCTTGGTCAGGGGCACATTAGCTTGGTCACAAGCAACACAGCGGAATGATTCAGCAAGGACCCCTAACAGTGACTAACATACACTTACCCCATAGTCATATACTTACTGCTGCATTACACATGTATATGCAATCTACCTGCTTTCATGAGTATTGTTATCAGGTTGTTCTATGATGTCCCCAAATTTTACTCTACTTAACAAAACTTTCATCTTCATGTTGACATGCTAACTGTATGCTCCTGGACTTTCCAACTATTTCAAATGCCAGTTTATGGAACCTGGTTGAGCTAATACACGCACATTTAGTCAATAATTTCACATTAGTTGACAAGTCATTTTCCTGAACATGACAAAGCACCTTCATTACGTCAAAATAAGCATGCAGTATGTTACTGATGAAGAGTTTTAATACTTACCCTTCTTTAAAATTGCGCCTACTGAAGCAGTCCGATTCCCCTGTAGTTTGATCCACCAAGCAGATCTGGTGTTTGCCACATTTTTGTTTACATGCTGTGCCTATAACCAAAATATAATATGCGAGTCATAACAGTCATTGCTATGTAAAAGATTGAATACTGTGCATGCATATCAGCAAAATGTATGGCATGGTGTATAAAATTGTTAATCAGCATTGTGTTGGGCATCATGTAGAAAAGTTATATATCAGGGAAGTGCAAGAAATGATGTAAAAAGTTGTGTCACCTGAATGTATAGCATGATGTTTATTAGCTTACAGTTAGTTTTAAACTTTTAAATTGACCTTTTCCTCATTTAAAGGAGAACTCAACATATTTTCACACTAAATTTTCCTTGAACACAATATTTATGCTATATCAGTCTGTAAACTGCATTTAAAAAAAAACTATTATGTTAACTAGTTCCATTTACAAATGCCATCAAAGTTGAACCCTCTGCTCATCTC